>NW_006399895.1:2521986-2527482 GCF_000299155.1 Elephantulus edwardii
TCCCCACCAGCATTTGGAGTTTTCTTCTGCTCTTCTGTTCAACTTTGTTATTGTTGTTGGGAGGGAGAAGGGAGCAGAGTTAAGTGGATGGGTGAGTAAGGGTAAAGGGGGAGAGAGGGAACAGCAAGTATTTGATAAGATGTTGTAGTAATGTTACATGGACTGATTGCAGTTATTGCTATAAATAAAAATGTGTAATAACGACTGAATGAAAATCAATTAAAAAATATCTGAAACAAGGGGGGGAAATAGAGGGGTTTTTTGGCATTTGTTTTTTGTTGCAACAAATTTCCAGGCCTTTCTCTCATGCACTGGGGCCTTGCCTCCAGCTCCTCGAGCCTGTGTCTCCTTAGCCAGGCCACCAAACATTAAGACAGACAGCAGTAGAGATGGCATATAAGCACCTTGCCAGCTTACACCTTCTAGAACATGAACTTTCTGAAATCACAGCGCACCAGCAAAATGTGCTTGTCATCACTTTTCAAACCATCCAAGTGGCAGCTCTGGAACACGGGTCAGCAAACACATAGCTGACTGTGAATTTCCTCCGGCTTCTTGCACAGAGCCTCTGACTGGAAATGAAGCGAGATTCTGTGGATCAGGGCCCAGCCCTATGATTCCCCTCCAGTCTCTGTACATCAGCTACCGAACAGCTTTTTAAAAGTGTACCCTCCTCCTATTTGTAATATATTTTCAGTTTTTAAAAACATGGCTGAGATTTCAGTAACTGTTTTCACCTTTGGTATCCATGGTCTCTGTTCGGGGTGCCACTCAAACCCCAGGTGGCGCATTCAGTCTGAGCAGAAAGCAATGAAGGCAGGATAACCATGCACCAAAAATACTTACTCCTCTTCCATTGCTTCTGTCTGTGTGTCTCTCTTTTACACACACATGCACACCCCCACAAGTACACACAAAAGTATTGAGAGGCACAGCTATTAATATTAGTCATTAAAATGCACACAGACACAAAGGTTAACATACATTCACCTCCTGCAGCCTCTGGACAAATATTTCCATGTGCACGTGCCGATACCACAAGTCCACACACGCAGATGTGTGTGTGTGTGTGTGTGTGTGTGTGTGTGTGTGTGTATTCACATGTATGCTGACATTCTGGTAGCAACACTAGCAGACACAAGCACACTCATGCACTTTCCCACTTACAGATATGAATGCAAAACTGATAGTGTGTGTATTACTACTGAACTCGTACACCTACATCTACAAACCGTGCAGACACAAATATGCAGGTACACATATGGTTGTTGTTGTTGATATGTGTTGTTGAGTCACTTGTGACTCATAGTGACTCTATGTACAACAGCCCTAAACCCTGCTCTATCCTGTGCCAATCTTATTGTCTCTGACACACTTATTCCCATTACCCCAGTCACGGAATCGAGCCATCTCATCCAGGATCTTCCTCTCTTGCACTGTCCCTCCACTCTTCCAAGCATGATGTCCCTCTCCAAGGACTGGTCCCTCCTTCCAACATGTCCAAAGTATGTCAGATGAAGACTCAGAATCCTTGCCTCCAAGGAGCAGCCTGGTTTAACCCTCTTCAGGGTGAACCTGTTAATTTTCTTAGCAGTCTATGGTATATTCAATACTCTTCTCCAATATCACAACTCAAAGACATCAATTCTCCTTCTATCCTCCCTAGTCATTGCCCAGCTGTCCGATGCATAGCAAGTGATTGCAAAGAGCATGGCCTGTATCTATCTGGTGCACCTTAGTCTCCAGAATGACACCATTGCTCTTCGGTACTTTGGAGAGGTCTCTAACAGCAGACTTTCCCATTGCAATATGTCTTTTAATTTCCTGGCTGCTGGTGCCAAGAGTGTTGACTGTGGAGCCAAGTAAACTAAAGCTGTGAACAATCTCAATCTCTTCACCATCCATCCTGATGCTGCCAATTTGCCCAGTAGTGAGAATCTTTGTCTTCTTGATATTGAGCCTCAATCCATATTGAAGACTGCAGTCCTTGACCCTCTGCAGCAAGCACTTCAGGTCCTCAGTTTCAGCAAGGAGGGTTGTATCATCTGCATAATGCATATTGTTGATGAATCTTCCACCAATCCTGATGCCACACTTCTCCTCATACACGTATGGACAAACATGAAAAAACAAACAAACAAAACCCCAAAGAGCTGATTGCCATTGTGTAGATTGCAACTCACAATGGCCTTACGGGATGGAGTAGAGCTGCTCCATCAGCTTTATAAAAGCAAACACTTAAATCTGTTTCCTGTGCTGAGGTTTTAGCTGACACAGTCTTTGGACTAGCAGTCAAGTACACAACCATTGTGCCACTGGGGCTGCTTAGAGACCTAGATATAAACCCCGAGATAATCACCGAAAAGAAAACAAACAAACAAAAAGCAAAAACAGGTGTGACTCGATTTTGCCTCCTGAGGACTCCATATCACAGGTTTCCTCAGTAGCTAGAGGATCTTTTAAAGTAGATCATCCTATGTTCTTTTAAGTATCTCTGGCTAGATTCGAACCGCCAGACTTTTAGTTAGTAGCCTAGCCTGGGATTGTTTGTTCTTAAGTGCCGTAGAGTCATTATGCATCTTTGTGACCCTGTGAATAACGGATCTGAACGGTGCCCTATCCTGCCCCAGCCTCCCCATGTCTGATACGCTCAGGCGTGTTGTTACAATCTCTGTGTTAATCTGTCTTGTGGAGAGACTTCCTCTTTTTTTTTACCCTTTCCCAGAAAGATGTCCTTCCCCAGGGATGAATCTCTCCTGACAGCATGCCCAGACACGTGCAATGAAGTTTCCTCATCCTTGCCTCTAAGGAGAACCGTGGCTGCACTTCCTATAAGATAGACTTGTTTGTTCTTTTGGCAGTTCATGACCTCTTCAGTCCTCCTAGATTCTTATGTTGTTGTTGTGTGCCATCAAGTTGAAACCAACCCATAGCTGATCCACCAGCAGGTTTCCAGAGGTTAATTACAAAGGAAAAGATTGCCTATTCTTCTTTGGGGCAGCTAGTGGATTCACATTGCAGAACAGCTTCTTGCCACCAGGGCTCCCTTAGATTTGGTACATCACAGAGAAGGAGATTTATTATCTTTTCCTTCTGAGCACTTGGTAGAGTCAAACTGATGACCTTTTGGGTTGGCTGGTGAATCCAATCTGCTTATTTTTTGTTCAGTAGTGAGAATTGAATGAAGCACTGATGACCATAATGGCAAGAAGCTGCACTGCAATCCTGAAGGTAGATGGCTCGAATCCACCCACTGCTCTGCAGAAAGAGGGACAATTTCTTCCCGTGCGATTAACTGCCTCTGAAAATCCACTGGAGGGTCAGCTATGGGTTGGTTCCAACTCAACAGTACATAACAGCAGCAACAACAGTAGGAGTTTAACTACTGTGCACGAGGGGTCTTCAGTTGAGTAAAGTGAGGATTTAAAACAAACAAACAAACCCCCAAAACCACAACACACATACAAAGAACAAAGAACCAAAACCCCAAACACCACCACAAAGCCCAGTTGCCATTGAGTCAACTCTGACTCCCAGCAACCCAACATGTGCAGACAGAACGGTGTTCAGTGCAATGGTTTTCAGCAGCTGCCATTTTTCAGACGTAGATCTCCAGGCCTTTCCTCTGAGGTACGTTGGTATGGATTCAAACCTCTGAGCTTTTGATACGAGCATTTAATTACCTAGGGAGCTCTAAAAAGTGAGGGAAGGAGAGATTAAGAACTGCCCAAGGTCGCACGCGGTGAGGGTGGGATTGTAAACTGGACTGTATGTGGGAGGATGAACACAGGGCCGTGGAGTCTGAAGTGTTCTTCTTCATCTGCGCTTCCGCTTCAACAATCATCTGTGCGGATCCTTTCAAAGGGAGATGCTTTTGAAGTCTCGTTTCCAAGTCGGGGTTTTCAGTGAGTGTGACCAAGGTCCATGCAGCTTTCGTCTGTTTGGGATGACATCCTCTGTCCCATAAAGACCACTCACCATAAGAAAAAAGAACTCACAAAAGCTGCAAAGCATGGAACGGAAGATACATTTAGGCTGTGACTGCAGCAGCTTTTCAAACTCTCACTGTTAATTCTGAGTTGGTAAGTCGTTCGTTGTAGGGGGCTGACCTGCACCTCGTGAGACATTTGTAGCGTCTTTGGGCTCTCTGGAAGCCAGCTGGGACACTCCATATACAGCCTCGCACTGCTGTCAGTCTGGTTCCCACCCAGAGGTACCCTCTGTCCGGTTTCTGGGGCTGTAAATCTTAAACTGTTGTGCATCTCCAGTGGCTTGGAAGCCTCGGCTGCTCTGGGGGAGAAAGCAGGGTAGTCTCCTATCATGCGATTTACAGCCTCTGAAAACTTAGTATTAGCTATGAGTCGATTCTGACTCCATGGCACACAACAACAACTTGCTTCTATAAACTTCGAGGGACTTCCTCATCCCAAAGTACAACCACCCCATCTCCCGGCTTATTAACATAACTAAGTGACAAAGACCGGGTTGTTACGCAAAAATTTGCATTATGCAAAAATGTAGGACAACCGCATGACGCCAGAGTAGAGGATGAATACGTTATGATAGAATGGAGCACGACTCATAGGGATTCCGTGAACAAAAGACCTAATGCCTTTCTATAATTATTTTCATTTCTCCAAGTTCATAGAGTTTTCCTAGGCATGTGGTTTAGAAAGTGGATGCCACACCTGCTTCCAAACCTGTTTTACAACTGGGATCTCCAGCAAACACTGTCCACATTGGGAAACCATATAGCATTTCACACCCCAGTGGCACAAGGTTCAGCATCACAGAAAACCCAAATTACCTCAGCATAGCAAATTGGCAAAGAGCAATTTACAAAGTAGAAGAATGTTCCTCCAATATATAACAACACTAGTCTCACTTATTACCGGTTAAGTGTCATCAGGTTGAATACAACTCATTACGACCCTATGAAAAAAAGACCTGAACTCTGTTCTATAATTAACTTTTTTTTTAAATGTTCATAGAGTTTATAGAGTTTCCAGAGGCATCTGGTTTAAGAAGTGGATGTTAATCCTGCTTCCAAACCTGAGCAGTCTGGAAGCTCCTCCAAACACTGTCCATGTTGAGTAACCATTAAGGTATTTGACCTGACTATGGCACAGTGTTCAGCATCACAGCATCTCCAAGTTACTTCAGTACAGCAAGTAGACAAATGACTGCTGTACCACTTAAAGAATGTTAATGCTGACATTATCATTTTAAAGACACACCCAGCAAATGCTGTTGGCTATGATAAACCAAGTATTATGTCTGCCCTTTTGTCCTCGTTGGCTAAAACAGGCAAGTGAGAGTCCAGCCAGCTGACACCTGATTGTGGAGGAAAAAACCAATAACACAATCCAAACACACACCAACACAAACCCCAGAACTTTCCTTGTTGTTATTGTTGTTATGTGCCATCGAGTCGTTTCCGACTCATAGCGACCCTATGCACAACAGCTCTAAACCCTGCTCTATCCTGCGCCAACC
>NW_006399895.1:2529202-2538508 GCF_000299155.1 Elephantulus edwardii
GCAGAGTAGCCATCACTGCAGAATTATGAAGACACACCCAACAAATCCTGTTGACGATGATAAATGAAGTATTCCCTCCGCCCATGGGTGCTTGTTGGTTCCAATGGGCAAGTGTTTCGGTTTAGGCTTAGTCTGCAGCTGGCCTGGAGGCCTGTGTGCAGTGGCTCCATTCTAGAAGTTGGTTTCATGTGTCTTCTTGAAGGTCACCTAAGGAAAGTTTTGGGGTTTGTGTTGGTGTGTGTTTGGTTTGTGTTATTAGTCTTTTCCTCCACAAGCGGGGGTCAAGCTGGCTGGACTCTAGCTTGTCAGTTTTAGCCAGCAAAGACCCATGGGCAGAAGGAATGCTGCATTTATCATAGTCAACAGCTTTCGTTGGGTGTGTCTTTAAAATTCCACAGTGGCAATATGATCCATAACTTCTAAATTACATTGCCACATAACTGCCTAATTGCATATTTATATACTGGCCAAACAGAATCATGGTCTGGCCAAGCTGATTTATAGCCTCCTCTATTTCCTACTTTGTTCCTCAGTGTTCCTTACTGTCAGTTGGGCAGAGATAATGTATAAAATAGCCAGTGAGAAAAGGTTTACCACTGTAAATGTGAAATATCGACTTAAGAGGTAGTTGGTAAGTGAAAAGGAGGTGTACTCCAAATTCTTTAAATGGGATTAATGACCCATGACCACAATCACTTCAGAGGCCCATGCCCCTGACTTTGCCTTGGCCCCATGACTGTGACCTCTGAGGTCAATGCTAACTATGGGTGCACAGAACCACTGACTCCAAGCTTGCATCCCCAGCTCCTGCAGACTCCAGCCAGGAGCACAACACAGCATATGCACACTCCAATAGCTTCTAGTGAAATTAATGCCTCCCCCTTTGTTCCCGAGTTGGCCCAATGAATATATGAATGGCTGAGTGAATATGCAAATGATCCACAGCTCATTGGTTCCTTCAAGCACCCTATTTATAATACATTCATAGGAAAAATGAATAGCAATAAAGTCTCCCTACATCAGAGCTTTCAATTTTGGTGGTTCGGAGTGGTTTGGTTTTTTTTTTAACCTCAAGTTGATTCTAAGACCTGGATAATCAAGGTGAAGCTTATCTTGATGGGGTCAAGGATTCACTGTAGAAGTGCCCTGGTGGCACAGTGGGTAGAGAGTACTTGGCTGCCAACTTGAACACCAGTGGCTCAAACTCCTAGTTTCTCCTTGGGAGAAAAATGAAGTGGCCTGTTTCCATAAAATTTATAACTTTGGGATCCCCATGAAGCAGTTCTACTCTGTCCTATAGGACCAACTGTGGGGTCAGGATCAATTCTACAGCAAAGAGTTTCTATGGTTAGGTCTCTGGAGTACAAAAGCCATTCTTAATCAATCAAGACCAACATCGGTGGTCTCAAGTGTATCTCCAAAATAACAATTCCAAGAAACTAGGCTTTGCGAATTTGCTATTACTTCTGAAGATCAATGAAGAAAAATTGGTTTTCCTTGCAAGTTTCAAAAGCCAAAGGCTGTGCCAGTCCAGTGCAACAACTTATTCATTCATTCAGTCAGTCAGTCAGTCAGTCAGTATTCACTGAGAATTTTTCATCTAAGCCAGGTTTGTCACTGTGCACTGAAGAATCAACCTGCCTGTCTCCTAGTCACACCATGATTTCTACAGTTCATACCATTTTCAATATTGTATCCCAGGATTTCTACTGACTGGGGGGGCTGTCTGCAGTTAGGGACCTCTCTAAAGTACTCAAGAGCAGCGGTGTCTCTCTGGAGACTAAGGTGCGCTTGATACAGGCCATGGTTTTTGCAATCACTTGTTATGCATCAGAGAGTTGGACGATGACTAGGGAGGATAGAAAGGAGCCTTTGAGCTGTGGTGCTGGAGAAGAGTATTGAATGTACCATGGACTGCCAAGAAAACAAACAGATTCATCCTAGAGAGGGTTAAACCAGGCTGCTTCTTGGAGGCAAGGATTCTGGGGCTTCATCTGACATACTTTGGACATGTTGTAAGGAGAGACAGGTCTTTAGAGAGGGACATCATGCTGGGTAGAATAGAGGGACAGCGCAGGAGGGGAAGACCCTCTATGAGGTGGATTGATTCAGTGACTGGGGTAATCGGGATGGGTGTGTCAGAGGCAATGAGATTGGCACAGGATAGAGCACGGTTTAGGGCTGTTGTACATAGGGTCGCTATGAGTCGCAAATGACTTGACGGCACATAACAACAACAACAACAGGGGGGCTGTGGTCTAGTGGCTAAGAAAATGGGCTCTCGGGTCAGACAGCATTAGTTCAAAATCCGATTCCTCCACTTTTTAGATGCAAAGTGGTAGGCAAATAACTCAACTTCTCTGAGCCTCAATTTCCCCATCTATTTAAAAAAAAGTGTTAGTAAAGATCCCATGCACTTGTTGTGAGGAGTATAGAAGCATATATTGTGTTTGTATTGTTAGTCCATGGTACTTTCAGTTGCTTTGTATGGGGCTGAATGTTGGACAGTGAATAAAAAAGAACTAAGAAGAAATAAGGGCTTTGAATTGTGGTGTGGGCAAAGAGAACTGAACCCACCATGGAATACAAGAAACGAAGCATGTTTGCATTAGAGTAAGTGCCACCTGGGTGTTCCTCAGAGGGAAGGACTGGTGAGACCTGGTCTCACACACTTTGGGCGTGTTGCCAGGAGAGGTCAGTCCTTGGAAAGAGACATCAAGCTTGGAAAGGGAGAGTGAAAGCGAGGAAGACAAAATAGGCTTGCTACAAGAGTGACCACAGCAACAGGCGTGAGCAGGGCACAGACCACGGGGACGGTGCAGGAGAGAAGAAGCTTGCTTTCTGTTGTTCCTAGGGTCGCTGGGAGTCATCGTTGACTTGACGGCATCTAGCAACAACACTTGCTGGTACAATATCTGGTCATCAAAAGCTCTTCATAAATGTTAACTGAGGTGATGCAGGGACTTACCACACTCAGCTGCTAGCAGAAAGGTTGAGGGTTTGAGTCCACCGTAAGGCACCTCAGAAGAAAGACCTGACAATCCACTCTCAAATCGTCATGGGAAACCCTAGGGAACTCAGTTACACCCTGGCATACACGAGGCTACCGTGAGCCAGAATAGAATTGGCAGCACCAGTTCTTTGTTGTTGATGTTGTTTGATTTGCTTTAAGTAGTTCTTTTTAATCCCTAGAATATTCTGCCTGTACAAAATGTTGATTATGGTCCATAGCTCCTGGTCCAGGGTTAGAAACCATCAGTGATGTATCTAAGTGCAGCTTCGGCTTGTTGGCTCCATGTGTGCCCTTCTTAACAGTGAAGGGCTATAGTTGGTGGTCAATGTCATTTGACAGATGGATAAATTAACCAATCCAATGACAGCTCTTTCTTCCCCACCCCACTCCATCTCTATCTCCTCCCTAAGGAGGAAATGGTTTTTTAATTCAAATCTTTTGCCTTCTTGAATCTTAACATTTGTACAGACTCATCATCGTCAGACATAACCTGTAATCATAGAACTACTGTAAAGCCAAGGTTGGAGCCAGCAGGACTCGGATCATTGGATCCAGTGCACACTCTCCATATTCCACATCAATGCAATGGCTTTGGCTGCAAGAGATGCTTGGCTGGAATTTCAATGCCTCCCGATGCTCCTCTGAGCCCACAGAGGAGCTCAGCAGACGAACAACAGGACCGCTGGGTGCTGGATCAAGTGGTGATTAGAAGGATCCCGTGGCAAAGCTGCCTCATAACAAGATTAATTTGGGGGTGAGGAGAGGGTGGTTATTAATGTGTCCTGAAGGCGACTCTAGGCCCCATCTCCCCGATGAGAGCAGAACCGCAGTTTATTTATAGCCCCTTCTCAGGAGGAACATGGCACAGGGCGTCTGGGAGACAGTCAAGCCAAGGTGCGCTAATGGAGCTTTGAGGGTAATTTACTGCTGGAGTTCAAGGACTTTTGCAACGAGAGAACATCTCAAACTCCCAGCAACTGGTACCTGGGGAGGAGGGCAATGGTGACTGTGTGAGCCTGTCATCCAACACCGGCAGCTCCAAATTAGCAGCCTAATTCACACACACAGACACAGACACACACACACACACACACACACACATTCATACACTCATACACATACATTAACACACATCCATCCTTACTAACACACATAAACACATTCACACACTCACACATACATAAACATATTACCTACACAATCACGCACTCACACGCTCACACAAATACATAAGCACACAATCACACACTCATATAGAAATATAAATACACAATCACACGCTTATGTACATTTATAAACACACATGTATACACACACATATAAACACACATTCCTACACAATCATACCTAAACACACAAACACGTGCCCATACATGTAGTTGTTGTTGTTCTGTGCTGTCAAATGGCCTGTGAGTCATAGCAAAAAAATGCAGCAATGAATGAATAGAAATAGATAGATAGATAGATAGATAGATAGATAGATAGATAGATAGATAGATAGATATAAAAGAGAATCGAGAAAAAAAAGAAATACTACCCAGGTATTTACCATATTTCATGCAAATAATGCACACATTATGCAAAGGTTTTTTGTATATTACACAACCCTCTCTCATTTAGTTTCCTGTGCACACTATGCGCAATACAGGCATGTGTGCCTGAGCACATTGTATGTAAAAACATGCTATTATCTGCCTGTTTCACCAGGAAGTAAGTTTAAAGGAAGTGGGTACTCTTGTCTGTTGTGTTCCAAGCTGGACTAAGTCAGAACTCTGAACCTAATTGACCCTGCACACATATTACCTTGCTAAATAAATCTGAAGGGAGCTCTGGTGGTTTAGTGATACGTTCCTGCCCTGCCAACACAGAGAGAGGCAGTTCAAACCCACTAACTGCTCCGCGGAGAAAGATGGGCAACCAATGATGACAAGCTCAAATAACTCAGCAAATTGGAAGCAGAATGATTGAGCATGTATTTAACTTCTGGTTCTGGGCTCCTTCCACTTCACCACGCCGCCAGCACCTTATTGTGGGATCTTTCCTACAAGCCTGGGATGTAACATATGGGCCAGTACTTGGTGCAGAGGGAATGCTCAATGTGTGCTGACAGGGTGGGTTAAAGGAAAGGTGGGGGCTGATCCCAGAAGATCAAAATGCTGACTGAGTCTTCATCGAAAGTCAGTCACACTGATTGGAATGACTGAACTGATTCGAAGCAAGAGCTTTGACTGAAAAGATTTTGCAGGAAAGAAAAAAGTGCTCTGCGTATCAATCAGTCAAGACTTTCTATTGCAAGTAGAGAATTCATTGACTGGTAGTGTATTAGGAAAGTCTAGAGTTAGGGTAGATTTCAAATGTGTTTGATCTGATATTGGAACTATCACTGGGTTTGCAGTTTTTCAGTTGTAGTTTCTCTGCAAATTTCTCAGTTCTATCCTGAGGCCTTTGAATTGTGGTGTTAGAGAAGAATGTTGACTATCCCATGGATTGCCATAGGAATAAACAAATCTGTCTTGGAAGCGGTGCAATAAGGTTGCTCCTTAGAGACAAAGATGGTAAACTTTGTCTCACGTACTCTGGGAGATAGATCAATGAAAGAGAGAAAGCCTTTCAACAAGATCGGTTGATACAATAACTGGAGCAATGAACTTGAACATGGCAGAGAGTGTGAGGATGGTTACAGGACAGGGTTCAGAACTGATGTTCGTAGGGTCGTCATGAGCCACAGTGGACTTGAAAGCATCTATCAACAACATTTAACAAATATAGAAACTGAGCTAAGCTTGACTGGCTTGGTGGAGTCAAGTTCACTGCCTAAAGAAGATGCTGGGATAAGAGATTTCTGTCCCCTCTCCACTGTTGCTATTTTATGATTCTCTCCTTCACGCAGTGTTTTGCTTCCTCAAAAAATTCTCTGCTTCTTAGCCAATGCTTGTCAACCTCTGCCCTTCCACAAAATTCTTCTAATAGGCAGCATCCAGGAAACTCCAGTTCTCTTTGTCCCCGGATCCTCCACATTATGTTGGATCTCAACAGCCCATTGAAAATTGGATATTGGTCATTGCCTGCAATGATAATGAACCATTCATGTCTCAATTTGAAAAGACATTTAAGACACCTGTTTTCATTAGTAATTACAGATAATTACTATGGTGGAGAAGTTTTGGGTTTGGTTTTGTTTTTATTGCATAGAGAGGGTCTTTGAGAAATGCAAGAATTAATTTCCTGATACCTTACTAGGAGCAGAGCCTGCTCTTAGCCTTCCTTCACTTGCGAAGTATTTGGAGGTAATTGGGCTTGGCTGCTGGGGGAATGGCAAGGGGCAGAGAGAAAAATTGTCATCCAGAGTATCTCTTGGCATGTCTCAGGCATAGATAACTTTTAAAAAGTGCTTTTAATGCTTTGTGCAAAAGGTATTTGTTCAGTCCTTCTAGAAATACCTGTTAAATAGCTCCTGTGAGGCAGTTTCTGCAGGCAAGATTGTGTCATCTGCAAATCGCAGGTTGTTAATGAGTCTTCCCTCATCTTACTAATGCTGTGTTCTTCATATAGTCCAGTTGCTCAGCTCATCTCCTATGCATACAGATTGAATAGATCTGTTAAGAGATACAACCCTGACACACCCCTTTCTTGATTTCTAACCATAGAGTGTTCCCTTGGGGTGGGGGAACCATTGTTTCTTGGTTTCTGTACAGGTTACACATGAGCTTAAGTAATTATTCTGGAATTCCCATTCTTCAGAATGTTGGCTATAATTTGTGACAATGCACACAGTCAAATGCTTTTGTTTTTGTTTGTTTTTTGGTGAGAAAAATTTCTATTTAGAATTAGCCCACTGGACTCAGTTTAGATGATCTCAATTTTGTTGGCAACATTCAAAGCATCATAATAAAGAGCAAGTCGAACATAGGCCTTCTTCTCTCCATCAGGCCTAATATTTTACTTGCCTGTGATATTGTTGTTGTTAGGTGTCATCGAGTTCATCTGAGTCATAGAGATCCTATAAATAACAGACCTGAACTCTGTTCAATCTTGTGCCAACGTCCCACTTTCTAACACATTTGAGCCCAATGGAGCAGTCACTGTGTCAGTCCATCTGGTCTTCCTCTTTGCTCTATTTTGCGGGCCCTCCACCTTTCCAAGCATGATGTCTCTTTCCAAGGAATAGAGTCTTCATGCAACATGGACAGGGAATAGAGCAACATGTCTGAAGTATATGAGGTAAAGATTTATCATCTTTGCCTCCAAGAAGGACTCTGTTTGTACTTTCTCCAAGACATATTTATTTTTTCCTTTCAACAGTCTCAGTTAGTACTCTTCTTCAACACCACAGCTCAAAGGCGTCAATTCTTCTGTCATCTTTATTGATTGTCCCGCATGCGATATTAATGATATGGCATTATTATATCTGCATCCCTTCTCTTTGTAATGAGCATAAATACAGATCTCTTCTCATTGCTTAACCAGTGATGAAGATCAAAGACTTCAGCCTTCAGTATGAATTACACCTCAACATCAAGAAAATGAAAACCGGGGAGCTCTGGTGGCCTAGTGGCAAGAAGCTGCACTGCAGTCACAGAGGTATGCTGTTCAAATCCACCAGATGCTCTGCTGGAGAAGGAGGGGCAATCTCCTCCTGTACCAGTCAGATCTGATATGATGGTACACACACACACACACAAAAAAAAAAAAAAAAAAGAAAAAGAAAACCCTCACAACTAGACCAGTAAGGAATATCCTCATACACAGAGAAAATATTGAAGATGTGAAGGATTACATTTTACTTGAATTCACAATCAACATTCATGGGTGCAGCATTTCAAAAAAAAAAATCAAAAGACTGACCAATTGCCTTGGGCAAATCTTCTGGTAAGGACTTCTTTATATACAATGACTAATGTTAAAGAATGTCAGTTTTAGAAGGAAGGTGTTCCTGACCATGCTATTTTCACTTGCTTCATGTACATGTGAAAGTTGGACGCTGAATAAGGAAGACTGAAGAGATTGATGTCTTTGAATTGTGATGTTGATGAAGAGCACAGAATGCAGAATGGACTGACATGAAAGCAAATACATTTTTCTGGGAAAAACAGCCGGAGTTCTCCTTAGAAACAAGCATGGTAAGACTTCATCTCATGCACTTTGGAGGTGTTATCTATCAGCAGGGATTGGTTCTCTGGATGAAGACACCATGCTTTGTAAAATAGAGGGTCGATGAATAAATAGAAGACCCTAACGAAGCCAAATTGACACAGTGACTGCAGCGATGGGTTAAGCCCAGCAGGGATTGTAAAGATGCTGCAGAATTGGGCAAGATTTCATTCCATTTCTCCTACGGTCACTAGGAGCTGGCATTGACTCGACAGCACCTAACAGCAACAATGAGGATGAGTCAGGTACTTTGTTAAATCCTAGAGCTGTGATGACTGACGTTATTCGTTCACTCATTCAGGAAGAGTTAGATGACTGCTACCTGCCAGGCCCTCTGTGTCCAACACAAATCACACTTAAGAAATTCCAGTGGCATTAAGGGGTATGTGTTGGGTCAGCAGGTTGAATTCACCAAAGCCTCTGCCTAAGAAAGATGAGAAACCTCCTCCCATTGGGATTTATGACCTTGGAAACCCAATGAGAAGTCACCATGAGAACTGACTTGATGGCAATAGGTTTTAACTTGACAGTGGCACAGTGGTTAAAATTCCTGACTGATAACCTCAGGGAGCTCTGGTGGCCTACTGGCAAGAAGGTGTGTTGCAGTCCCAAAGGCACATGGTTCAAGTCCACCAGCTGCTCTGTAGGAGGAGGATGGGCATTCTCCTCCCGTGTGATTAACTACCTCTGAAAACCCCCTGGAGGGTCAGCTATGAGTCAGTTCTGTCTTATGGTACACCACCACAACGACCACCTTTTCTAAAAAATTTTTTAAAAAATTATTATTAATTTCAATGAAAATTTACAGAGACGTTAGATTCCCATTCATTCATTATTGCACTTTTCTCCTCTCCCAACCCTCCCCCCTAGTATACTACCCTCTTGGAAAAGTAAAAGAAAAATTCTTTCATTGTTTTATAAACCCTTCCCCCAGGTCCACTCCACTATGCAGCCTTTGCGCTGGACTCCTGTCATCACAGAAATACCTAATAATTTTCCCTCTTAAACAGTTTCCCCCCTCATCTGTTTCAATGAAGTATACATTATTGAACCCATCCTTCTCAGTCTCCTCCCAACCCCGACGTCAGTACTGTTCTACAATAGTGGCACCATGCAGTATTTGTCCTTTTGTGACTGAGATG
>NW_006399895.1:2538885-2568479 GCF_000299155.1 Elephantulus edwardii
TTTGCAATTCTGACTGGGGTAAGATGATATCTCATATTTGTTTTAATTTGCATCTCTCTTAGAACTAGGGATTTTGAACATTTCTTCATGTTTGAACATTTCTTCATTAGCCATCTGAATGTCTTCTTCGGTGAAGTGTCTGTTCATATCCTGTGCCCATTTTTCTACTGGATTATTTACCTTTATCTTGTTGTAGTGCTCAAGTATTTTATAAATTCTGGATATAAGTCCCTTATCTGACATGTCATTACCATATACTTTTTCCCAGTCTGCGGCTTCCCTTTTTACCCTGTTGGAGAAGGTTTTGGATTTGCATAGACAACCACCTTTTGATTAGCAGTTAAAATTCAGCAATTTGCAACTCCCAGCAGTAGAAAGAAGACGCAGGCTTCTCACATACAGATTACAGCCTTGTAAACGCTCTAGATAATTCCATTCTGACTGACAGGGTTTCTGTGAATAGCTCAACAGCACACAACCAACAATAGCAATTTTGACACCGTGAGCCAGGTTTCCTGAAGAAATCATCCTACCTCTTGAGCCTTCAACCTTGAAGATGTTTTGTGAAAGAAATTGTCCCTAAATGAGGAGCGAGCTAAACATTTCTCAAGAGTAGGACAATGGTTAGATGGATCACAGTAGCTGCATTCATTAGAAAACAGCTCACAGAAGAAGATTCACTACGAGGAAGTGATTTTAATATATTGAAAAGAGGGCAGTCGAGTTATGAAACAAGCCTAAACTCACAAAGTAAAAAAAGGCTGGAAGAAAAGAAGTCAGAGTAGAAGTAGGGCTTGTATGTACTCAGGAGTACTTTTGCAAACAATAGTTAGCTTGTTGTTGTTGTTGTAAACCATTCAGTCAGAACTGACCCATAGGTGACCCTCTGCCGGGTTTTCAGACGCAGTTTCATTGCACAGGAGGAGATTGCCCATCCTTTCCCATAGAGCAGGTGGTGGATTCAAACCGTGTGCCTTTGGGACTGTAGCACAGCTTCTTGTCACTAGCCCACCAGCTGGTCTCTAGTAGTTCTCTTAGGGAGTATTACTAGAGTGTGTGTTATGTGCTGCTGTCTTCTGTGCTTCCAAATTTCCAACAATAAACACCTTTTACTTTCAAAATTATTAAAGGCAAAAGTGTTATTTGAAACTTTAAAAAAAAGAGTAACGAAATACAAATGCCTATAAGAAACAAACACACCAAAAAAGTTAAATCTAACCACAATTCTTTTCTTGGTTTACAGTTGAATTTCATTACATAGAAAACCTCTTTGTATCCGGAATAAAGTCGGGTTATGCTGGAGTGGTGTTGGTAATCATAAAGAGCTCTGCTGGCATACTGTGTCAAGTGGAGGGCTGCTAACCAAAAGGTTAGTAGTTTGAATCTACCAGCTGCTCTAAGGGAGCAAGATGAGCATTCTCCTGTAAAGATTTATGGCCCTGGAAACTGGACAGAGGGTGGCTGTGGATTGGAATTCACGCAACGGCAAAGGCTTGGTGTGGGTTTTTAGTATTGTCATCAAAGGAGCCACGGCAATACAGTGGTTAAAGCTATCAGTTCCTAAAAGGAAAGGTTGACAGTTCAAAATCACCAGTCACTCGGAAGGAGAGAAAATATTTCCCACAATGGGAAGCTGTGGGCCAGTTCTGCCGTGTCGAGATAACCGTGGGGCTTGTCATTGAGGATTTGGCTTCATTTGGTAGTCACTGTAAATGAAAGTCAACTTACGGGCACCTAAAAAGAATAAAACTTTTTTTATTTTAATTGAGATTTTAATTAAAGTTTATAGAGAACTTGGATTTCCATTCATTCATTGTTGCACATTTTCCTCCCTACCTGCGACTCGATGGCTCTTAACAACAATAACATCAACAGAGAGAGAAAAAGAGAGAGAGAGAGATCAGCTGGCCCAGTGAAGAGAAAACGATGTGACCAAGACAAATGTGGGTGACTTTTAGTTCGCGGCCCTCAGGCCAGTCTTTCATTGTTTTTGTTCAGACATTCCTCTAGGTCGCATAGCACTGGTGTACAAGTTGTCCTCCCTCAGTCACTTGTGGAACACTGTGAGACTGATGTGTCAAATGCGTTAATGGTTGGCTACCCAATGCGGACTGAGAGTGGGGTGGAGCTCCCCCATTAAACAAGTGTGGAAGGAGGAGTGGCATCCACTTCCATAATAGCTTGCCTCCGGAAACCCTATGAACCTGGAGAGAGGATGAAAGGCACCCAAGCGTCGAGGCCTCTCCTTCATATGAGTCACCTGTGACTCGACAGCACTTCACAACAACAACAACAACAACAACAACAACAACAACAACCACCCTTCCTACCCAGTTCACTTTTCTCTTTGAAAAAATGAATTCTTTCATTGTTGCAAGAACAAAAATTCTTAGCACTGGACTAATAGGCAAGATCATGATTTGTGGAGAAAAGACTGAAGTTGTCAACAATTTTATCTTACTCAGCATAATACTTCTCCTGGTCTCCTGACTCCTGAAACCAAGGGTGTTGATTATGAATCTGCGTAAGATCCATAACCAACAGCCTTGATTGCAGCAGTCAGGAGACCAGGAGAAGTATTATGCTGAGAATGTCTGCAATCAGGGACCTCTCCAAATTCATGAAGAGCAATGATGTTAGTTTGAGGACTAAGGTACACGTGATTCGGGCCATGGTCTTTTCAGTCACTTGCTATTCATCTGAGAGTTGGAGCAGGGTAACAGAAGAAGAACGGCTATCTTTGAGCTGTGGTGTTGAAGAATATTGAATATCCCGTGGACTGTCACAAGAACAAACAAATGTGTCTTGGATAAAGTGCAGCCAGAGTGCTCCTTGGACACAAAGATGATGAAGCTTCATCTCACATACTTCTGGCATGTTGCTATAAGAGGCTTTTCCCTGGAGAGGGACATCATGCTTGGAAAGGTTGATGAAAGAGAGAAGACCCTCAACCAGATGGACTGGCACAGTGATGGCTGCAACAGTCTCAAGTGTGTCAGAAAGTGTGAGGACGGAACAGGAAAGGATGGAGTTTGGATTCTTGTTCATGGGGTCCTGGTGGGTCATACTCGGCTCGTTGGCACCTATCAACAACAAGAACATAAGTTAGGGGTGGCACCCACTTTCTAAACTAGATGCCTCTCGAAACTCTACAAACTCTCTAAATGTACAGAAATTCTGTTAGTCATAGAACAGAGTTTTGTATAGAAATTATGTTAGTTATAGAACAGAGTTCAGGTCTTTTGTGCAAACCTTACTCTGAGTCATATTCAACTTGACGACACTTAACCACTGCTAAATGAAACTAGTGCTGGAGGAACACTCTTCTGCTTTGTACTTCACTCTTTGTCAATGTGCAGTATGAAGTAAACTGAGTTTGTGTGATGTTGAACCTTGTGCCACTGGGGTATCAAATACCAGAATGGTTTCCTAATGTGGATAGTGTTTGGTGGAGCTCCCAGTTGTAAAACAGGTTTGGAAGCATCCACTTCCTAAACCACTTGCCTCTGGAAACTCTATGAACTTGGAGAAATGACAATAGTTATGGAAAGGCATTAGGTCTTTTGTTCACAGAGTCACTATGAGTCACGCTACACTCGACAGCAATCAACAACAACAACAAGCACAAATAAGCCTGTGCTTACATTGTTTACTGGGAACTCAACCCTGGGCCCCCTTAACAATTACCTTGCAATGTCAGCATCTACTTGCAGGAACTAAAAGTTGTGGATTTTTTATTATTCTAAAGGACCATACAGAGCAGAGACAGAACAGTCCCTGAAGAGGAAATTTCACCACCGATCAGCTTCAAGAGGTCTCTCCTGCGTCTCCAAGTTCCCCCACAAGAAAGTGAACGGATTTCAACCAGCAGCTGCCTTTCCTCTGCCTTTGGGAGCCCATGAATATGCAAGAGGGATGGCTGGGGTCTCCAGGAGCAGGAATAATTGGCCCCTTACACTTAATATTCTGGGCCGCTGCTCTCTCTCTCTCTCCATGTAGTTTTCTTCTCCGGCAAGCCGGTGAAAGATTTGGGTCGCAGCAAATACCATGGGCCTCATCCATTAGAACAAGATCAAAGGGAAGAAGGAGTGAGCTTTAAGGAGTCCAGCATACAGAGTGATTACTTGATGATACTATTCAATTTCTTTTGTGTTTTGCAACCTCTCTGGAGAGTGGTTTGCAAATACTGGAAGCTTGTTCAGCCCTGGGCTCAGGCGGCCCCGGGCTTCCTGTGTGGTGTGGTGGGAGGCATGCAGCTGGCCCACCACACTCTGTGACGTCTTCACCTTCAGGAATGAAGAGAGGTGAGTAATTTCTAAATGAGTCTGAGCAGGGGCTGTTTATGGACAGATGTGACTTCCGGGGAAGACGATATTTGTCCTCAGTATTTGTTCTCACTCCACTCCCCACCTTGTTCTTCATTTTCACTCTCTGAAGTGGCCATTGTCAAGTCGTTGGCTGCTAACAGAAAATCCAGCGGTTCAAAACCACCCAGGTGGCGACATGGAAGAAACACTTGGAAATATGCGTGCTTGAAATTTGCAAAAACCCCCAAAACTTTAGCATTCAGTTGGTTCTGAGTCACAGCAACCCTCCATCAAATGCCTGAGTTTGTAAATCTTAATAATGGAACAGCCTTACTTGTCTTGGTCCCAGTGATGGCCTGTGGATTCAAACTGCCAACCTTTCAGTTCACAGCTCAATGCCTAGTCTACTATACCACCAGAGTTTCTGCCTAGGAAACTCTATGAGGAAGTTGTACTCTGCCTTGTGAAGTCACTGTGAATCTAAGGTGGACTCTGGCATCCAAAAAGAGCCTTGTCAACCCAGATTAAAGGCCAATAGTATAAGGGGAAATCAGCAAAGGGATAGAGATGATGAACAGGATGGTGCATATATAGGAATTGAGGGGCAGGGAGGCCAGGGTGGACACTGCCACCAAGTCACAGCCGACTCATTGCTGGCCCTCCCATGGGCTTTCTGAGGCTGTCCACTGCACAGCAGCGGATTGCTCATCCTTCTCCTGGTGGCTTTGAACTGAGAGGCACTACCCTCGGGTCAGCAGTTCGACTCCCTGCAGACTACACCATGAGATACTAGACAGGTGCAAAGGAATAAACTTAAAAATGAAATAGATACAAAGATACACTAGAAAATGCAAAAAGCATGAGTGGTATATAATGCCAGGGCACCTTGGTCATAACACCACTGGGTAAAATACCCTGAAGACTCAAGACATTAACTTATCAAAGTGAGAGATTACAAACTGAGCAGGTAATATAGGAATGAAACTTTCTTCACACACACACACACACACACACACCATAAAGGAAAGATGCCACAAAGAGCCCGTATAACTATGAATAGGCAAATAGATGAATACATTTTGACGCTTTCTTACTGTGAAATATTATACAGCAATTAAAATGGATGAGGTAGATAAGTATGTCTGGTATTAGAGTGCAGAGTTCTCAACCCTGGCTGCACATTATAATCACCTCGAGAGCCTTTAAAAATACCTATGTGCGCTTTCCCTAGAAGCCTCTGCCAGGTCTGTCTTTCCTTTTGCGCTCCGGACACATGTGGGAAGGCAGCTATGGACATTGGACAGCGGCAGTCCCAGGATGACTTGGAAGTAGTACAGCACTCCTGAAAAGAGAAGATGGTAACAGGCAACCTATACATATAATTCTCAGGTGGTGTGACCTGAGTGAGAGACCCAACTCCATCAGGACCTCAGATGCCTGGCAGCTCTGTGACATGAAGTAATGAACTAGCTAACCACAAAATGAACAAACACTTCCTGGAAAAACCCTGTATCTTAACTGGCATCAACAGCAGGTGGCTGACCTGAGACTGAACTTCAGCCTTTCGGAAGAGCCAATGAGCAATGTACACGCCAAAGAACCCCTAGACCCTCCATAAAAACCCCTTGCTTTCTCAGTTCGGGGTCGACTCCCCTATCTCCTGCGTGAGATACAGGTCGACTCGGAACTCCACCAGTAAAAGCCTCATGTGTTTGCAAAAAAAAAAAATCCCTTGTGGTGGAGTGGTTAAGGACTTGTTTGCTAACTAAAAGGTTGATGGTTTAAATCCACCAAGCTGCTTTGCAAGAGAAAGAAAGATATGCGTAGAGCTTCCATAAAAGCTCAGTCTTGGAAGCCCTATGGGGCAGGTGTGCTCTGTGGCCCTATAAGATTGCCAGCAGGGAATTATCACTGTCTTGATGGGAAAAGGATCTTTCTCAAAGTGATTCAGTGGGTTCTGATTGGGTCCCATTACTGGATTAATGTGAAAACGCTCCAAATCATCGAACCACACCCACTGCCTCTGAGTAGATTTCAGCGTGTGGCAGCCCTGCACAGGGCTTCCAAGGTTGTGCATCTTAGAGAGTAAGATTACCTCCCCTCTCCTCTGTAGAAGATTGGCATCTCCATGGCAAATCTGAATAGCCAGTCTTTGGGTTAGCAGCCTAACACATAACCCACTCTGCCACCGGGGCTTTCTGAGAAACCCCAGGGAGTTACAATATGCAATCAAGTGAAGACGTATCAGTTTAGAGGGACATTGCTGACTAATCGAAAAAGCAAGAAAATGTGGGTGGAAAGAGAAAACAACAGAAAACCGAGAAATAATGTTAACATAAATGACTTTTCTTTTTTACATGACTTTGCTTTTCTTTGAGTATTGCTGAAAAAAAGAAAACAAAGGTGCACAATACCAAGAGTAAACATTATCTCTCTAATGTGGGCAGAATAGAGCTTGGAACATGGGAAGGTTGACCTTGAATTTACAGATGCATTATCCTGTCACGTGACTTGCAATGATGAACATGAATTACTATGTAATTTTTTAAAATTAATTTTAATGAAAGTTTACAGAGACTTAGGGTTTCCAGTCATTCACTGTTGCACTTTTCTCCCTGCTCACCCCTCCCCCTCAATTCACTCCTCTTGAAAAGTACAACTCTTTCGTTGTTATGCAATCCCTCCCCCCAGGTCCATTCCACTGTGCAGCCTTCATTCTGGACTCTTGTCATGACAACTAGATTTGTGCCTGGTGCATAAAAGATACTTCGTTAAGTAGTTGACGAAGCATTTTGTATGCGCCAGGCACAAATCTAGTTTCTGAGGCTATCCTTCCTGCACACTGCCATCGAGCTGGTTCCAATTCATCCGATTTCTAAGGTTCTAAATCTTAACTGGAGGATATTGCCCATCTTTCTCCAACAGGGTGACTGGTATACACGAACAGCTGACCTTTTGTTTCGTAGTGCAGCATACTATACACTACACCACCAGAGCCACAGACAAAATCTCTACTGTGGTGGAGTTTACGTTCTGGCAGAACCAAGTAAACATTCTTTTTAAATGGTAAGTGGTATCCAGAGACTTTTGTATTGATGACACAACTCTGCTTGCTGAAACTGAAAAGGAACCTGAAGCCTTTAATATGAACTGAAGCTCAACATCAAGAAAACAAAGATTCTCACCACTGGGCTGATTGGCAGCATCAAGATAGATGGTGAAGAGATTGAGATTGTTGACCACTTTAGTTTGCTTGGCTCTATAATTAACACTCTTGGTACCAGCAGCCAGGAAATTAAAAGATGAATTGCCTTGGGAAAGTCTGTTGTCAGAGACCTCTCCAAAGTACTGAGGAGCAACGATGTCAGTCTGGAGACTAAGGTGTGCCTGATACAAGCCATGGTTTTGGCCATTACTTGCTATGCGTCAGAGAGCTGGATAATGACTAGGATGATAGAAAGAGAGTTGATGCCTTTGAGCTTTGGTGCTGGAGAAGAGTATTGAATATACCATGGACTGCTAGGGAAACAAACAAGTTTGTCCTGGAGAGGATAAGACCAGGCTGCTCCTTGGAGGCAAGGATCCTGAGGCTTCATCTGACATACTTTGGACATCTTGCAAGGAGAGACCAGTCCTTGGAGAGGGACATCATGCTTGGGAGTGTGGAGGGACAGCGCAGGAGAGGAAGACCCTTGATGAGATGGATTGATTCAATCACTGGCGTAATGGAGATAGTCACATCAGAGACCATGAGATTGGCAAGGGATAGAGCAGGGTGTAAGGCTGTTGTACATAGGGTCGCTGTGCGTTGCAAGTGACTGGATGGCACATAACAACAACAACAAATACGCAAAGTTGTATTAACACATAATTTCCCTGTTAACTGCCAGCTCAGTGTGGACTAAAAGCTATGAAGACAAGAAGCGGCTCTATTTGTAATAGCTTCAAACTGGAAACACCCCAAATGAACATCATCAAGCCAACTGCCATCAAGTTAATTCAGAATCACAGTGACCGTAAAGGATGAAGCAGAACTGCCTACAGGTCTTCCAAGACTATCCACCTTTATGAAACCAGAGCACCATGTATCCCCTCCACAAAGCAGCTGGTGGATTCAAACCACCGACCTTTTGGTTAACAGCCAATCACTAATCATTGCACCACTTGGTCACCTAACCACAGGGAGGATTAATACACTTTCCCCTTCATGGCAAGAGTCTTTGGGTGGTTTGATCTGAATCCCTGAATGGGGCAAAGATTCACACCCAAGGCTGCTGACCAAGAGACTAGAGATCCAAATCCACCCAGCGGTGCTGAGGAAGAAAGGCCTGGGGATGGACTTCTCAAAATCCAAGCCCCGAACACCCTAAGGAGCACAGTTCCATTCTGGCACGTGTGGGGTCACCATGAGTCGGAGCCGATCCCATGGCAAGGGGTTTTTTTGTTATTCACTAGTTGTTTCTGTCCATGGAAAGAGAGTCAGTTTGTAGAATTCTCCTCTGGAGATCCTGTTTTCTATAGCTGCCATCAATCCATCAGTGAAAGCTTCTATGTGCTTCTCCTGTGCTTTTCCTTCTGAGGCCCTTCCTTCCTCTGGCCTGCTTGGGGCTGGCAGCCTCTCACTGTCCACTTTGTTGGAAGGTCATTTTGCTGGCGGGGGGAGCAGGCAGGAAAGGCTCTTCTTAGGTTAGAGCAGCTATGGGTGCCCTCTGAGCCTTGGAGGTGCCTCCTCTGACACAATGAAAACCCGGTTTGGGAAACTGCCTCATTGACTCACTCACTCAAAGGAGAACTTTATTTACATGAGAACAGTCACCCTATATGTTAATTGACTGCTTCTAATTTGCATTGTACATATATATACATATACATATATATACATATATGCACACCCATGCTCATTGCAGCCTTGTTCACAATAGCAAGGAGTTGGAAACAACCCGAGCACCATCAACAAATGAATGGATTGAGAAGCTGTGGTCCATTCACACAACAGAACACCATGCTGCACTGAAAAACAAGGAACCCATGCCATACCACTCAAAATGGGTGACCCTGGAGGACACCATGCCGAGCGAAGTATCCCAGTCACAAAAGGACAAATACTGCATGGTTCCACTGTTGTAAAACAGGACTGACCTCGGGGTTAAGTTTTTCGCTGTTAACCAAAAAGTTGGCAATTTGAGCCCAGGTTGCTCTACAAGAAGTTTTCTTCTCTGCATTGTACTTTCTAATCAAATCCTTTACAAAGATGTTATCAGACTACTGCAGGAGCCCATATAACTTCCCACTCCAAGACCTAAGTTTGCAAAAGAGAGAAAAATATTGGTTCCTGTGACAGGAGAGTCTCAGGGTCAAGTCCAGGCATGTCTTAACCCAAGGTCGCAGTTGGAGAGGCCTCTGATCTTTTGGAATAGATCACCAGCTCACTGTGTCTTTGCACTTTCTCATGGGTCTATGAGGTCACAGCTCCTGAAGGCTGTCACCCCTCTAGACTGATCTCTTCCCTGAGACTATCATGCCATTTTTTAAAAATCACAAGATGATGTAAGTCGGATACTGTGCAATGCCTTTATCTGCATCATCCCATTCGTTTTCACAACTCTTGTTTTTGCCAGAGTATTTTTTAAAATTAATTTTAATGAAAGTTTATAGAGACTTTGGAGTTCCATTCTTTAATTTTGCACTTTTCTCTCTGCTCACCCCTCCCCTCAATTCTCTCCTCTCTTTGAAAAGTAAAAGGGGAAAAAATTCTTTAATTATTACATAATCCCTCCCTTGAAGTCCACTCCACTATGCAGCCTTCATTCTAGACTCCTATCATGACAATAATGCCTAATCTTACATCCCTTTTAAACAGTTCTCGCCCTCATCTGTTTCAATGCAGTATACATTATTGATTCCCTCTTTCTCAGTCTCCCCTCAACCCCGATGTCAGTCCTGTTTCACAACAGTGGCATTATGCAGTATTTGTCCTTTGTGACTGAGATATTTCATTCAGCATAACATTCTCCAAGGTCACCAATTTTGTATAATATTTCATGAGTTCCTTGTTTTTCAGTGCAGCATAGTATTCCATTGTGTGAATATACCACAGCTTCTCTATCCATTCGTTTGTTGATGGGCACTTGGTTGTCCAACTCTTTGCTACTGTGAACAAAGCAGCAATAAACATTGGTGTGCCTATATTTGCTTGGGTGGTGGTTATTGTTTCTTTAGTGTATATTCTCAGTAGTGGAACTGCTATTCTTAAGAACTAGTAATCTATTTTACAAACAGAGACCTAGAGAGTTTAAAGAACTTGTCAAAGTCACACACCTAAGAAGTGACAGAGTTAAAACTTGAATGTAACTAATTTGACTTTGTGAACCAGAGTCCTAATTTCCACTTTAATATGACTACTCGGGTTTCAGAAATCAAAATTTTCCAGAAATCAAATTTCATCTAACTATGGGACAACTAAAGCAAAGAAAATCTTCCTTTTCCTTGTTTGAATCTTGAGCTAGATGTGTAAGAGAACAGTAAGAACCTTGGCTTTTAACAGTAATCCATGGCTTTTAATCAATGTACAGAAATTCCCAGAATTGCCAGAGGTGGCTAGGAAATCGTCTTTTTCATATGTTTATGCTCTGGGGGTGGGAGTGGGGTGAGCTCAGAATAATATTAGGATTAGGGTCCAAATGGTCACAACCAAGATGCCTATGAACAGAGGGATGGATTTAAAATAAATAGATAGATATCTATATCTATATCTATATCTATATCTATATCTATATCTATATCTATATCTATATCTATATCTATATCTTAAAGAAAATGTGATACTACACTGCAATGAAGAGAAATGAAATCTTGATGCCACAACCTGGGTGAATGTTGAAAGCATCATCCTAAGCAAAGTTAAATAGTTAAAAGGACACAGATTGTCTGGTGCCTCTTACAAGAAATAAGCAAAGATACAGAATGAGGTATGTCTGGCCCAACCTATAACATTTTCAATTGCCTTATATGCATGCAAAAGTCGGACAATGAATAAGGAAGCTTGAAGAACTCTGGTATTGGTGAAGAACATTGAATATCCGTGGACTCCCAAAAGAACAAAGAGAGTCACCTTGCAAGAAGAGCAGCCAGGGTGCTTCTTATCAGCCAGGATGGTGACCCTTCATCTCACATATTCTGGGTAGGATATTGGAGGGAAAAGCCAGTCCTTGGAAAGAGATCCCATTCTTAGATAAGTGGAGAGCAGTGAAGGCCCTCACTGGATGATGGACGGACACAGTGAATGGAACAGTCGTCACAGCAGAGATGTGATGATGGACACAGGACATTGACCACCGGGCTTTGTTCGATTGTGTGTAGAGTCACTGTCAGTTGGAGTCAACTCCAGGATGGGATGGAAGATTTGGCTTTGGGCACATTAAGTCTTTGTTACTCATGCTGGAATATTTAGGAAAAGAACAGCATTAACAGTAGCTCAACATAAAAAGAAATGTAATCAGTGCCATGAAATTGCAAATGTGGAAGTTGTAATGGTGAACATTGGTGTCAACGTTGTTAGCATAGTAGGGAACAATGAGGGAGAAAGCTTGGAATCCTTCTCCAGCTAAATAAAAGGACGTTGGTTCGTTTCTTTTGTATAATTTGCCACAATTTTCTGAATAGGTCCCCTTTTCACTGTCCAAGCACATCACATGCATTTGACAAATATCCTTGAATAAATTCATATTGTAAGTGAAGGGAAATAATAACCCCATCAGTCTGTTTGTCACCGATAGAGAGACTTCCCGTTAAAAGAGAGAATTGAAAGATAAGGTCAGAGGTCCACCAGCTTGCCTTGATTCTACCAGTGATTAAAAGCCAATAGTTACATTATTTTGTTCTGTTCTGAGGTTCCCAGAACTTAATTCCGCCTTGTAAATTGAGGTCAGAAAACCAGTAGAGAATTGAAATCCTCTGGGCTCTTTCTCTGTTCCGAAGACTTCAGTCACCATCAGCACTGTCTTAATGAATCTCTACTCTATTAAATTGTTATTTGGTCCCAAAATAACAGGTCGCTTGCAGCCCCTCTTCCTCAGAACAGGAGGCAAGCCGGGGAAAGGACCAGAAAAATGCAGACCAGGCAGGATGCGATGGAGATGTATTAGTCAGCAGTGGGGGGCTTGTTTAATTAATTCTTTCTGGAAACAGAACGGTCAGTGGACAATGGCTCACACTGCTGGAGGAGGCTGTAGGTGGTGGGAATTTCTGCATGGGACTGTCCAGAGCTGGACAAGGTAGGGGAGCCTCTGGTGCATCTGTTTTGAGGGTTGGACCTCTTGCTGCTGGGAGTCTGGGGCAGCTGAACATAATGCATCAACTGAATTCAGGTGAAAATTAATTCATCTCCTTTCCCCGTCTCCCCAGTCATGGTGCCAGCTCATGTACCATCCTGTGTTGTTAAAAACAAAAAAAAACGAACTCTTTACTATTGAATTGCTTCCAGCTTCTAGCGAATTCTGTGTGTTCCAGAGTAGAAATGTGCTCCATAGAATTTTCAGTGGCTGATATTTCAGTGGCTAAATTGTAGGGTCCCTACAATTTAATGTTTTGGATTTAAAAAAAAAAATCACAACAAAAACAATAGCTAAAAGGTCCCTATTGTCTTTAAAGTCCTTTGTCAGAGCATGGTCTACATTTTAAAGAAGATTTTATTGTGTTTTTAGTGAAGGTTTACACACACTTTAACCTTCTATTCAATAATTTCTACAAAGGTTGTTGAGTGGCAATGGCTCTATCCTTCACAATGCGTGAACATCCTCATTATTTACATTTTGTTTGTTCTATTTCTCTCAATCTAGTTTCCCAGTCCCTTTACAGTCTCAATTTTGTTTTCAAGTGATTCTTAACTGTTTCATTTCCTGCACTTGGTTTTATTAAAGGATCATGGAGCCTGTGAATGATATTATTTATATTATTTGAAATAAATATTCTGTTTTTAGCTACAAGGTGACCTCAGGGTTAATTTCAGGTCAAGGTTTGATGATTATCTCAAGGCAATAGTCTTAGAGATCCACCATCTCCACCACTCAGTATGAGTGAATTGTTTGTTTCAGCAATTTAAAGTTCTGCTGTGTGTGGCCTTGACTGGAATGGTTGGTAGTAATATTGGGGTATCACCTAGTTCTGCTCAGTGACTAGTATTTTCAGAAGCAGATCGTGAGACCTTATTTCTGAGGTGCCCATGGGTAAGTTCAAACTATGAATATTTCCATTAGTGGTAAAACCCTTACCCAGGGGTTTCTGTTGTCAAATTCAAACTCATTGCCATCAAGTTGTAATTGACTCAGAGCTGACTCGACTGGATTTTCAGAGGCTGTAAATCACATTGGAGGAGATTGTTCATCTTCTCATTATTGTCAGTTGCTGTCAAGTGGGCTCCAGCTCATACTGATCTTATGTGTAACAGAATTAGGTGTTGCCCAGTTCTGCTTCACTTGATGATTGTTGTTGTGTTTGAGTCCCTTGTGGATTTTGTATCAGTGTATCTATGTCTGATGGTCTCTTTCACTCTTGTTTACCCTCAGCTTTACTAGGTGTCATGTTTCATTACCTCCACTGAGCCTCCTTGCTTTCAGTCATGACTTTGCAGTCATGAGCTTCAATTAAATGCCAGTTACTCCAAGAGCATTATATTGATTGACCTGTTGAATCTTCACAGCAACCAATGGGGTAGACTGGTTTCTAATCTTCATGTTAGAAGAGGAAACAGTGGCTTGCAGAGGGGAATGATCCAGGTTCCCACATGGTAACACTCTGTGGAGCTGAGAACTTGACCAAAGAAACTTGACCTCAGTAGGAACATTCTTCACCACCATGTTCTCCTGCCTCTAGCCAACACCCAGGTGACCTTTCAGGAGCTCAGCTATGACTATAACCCCATCATTCATCTTCTGTTGCTGAGCTTGTAGGGTTGAGCAACTGAAAATCTAGCTCCATATCTTAAAAAGTTCCCAAATTGGACTTCAGTCTCCAGTGGCCATCAAGTTAACTTCAGGTCACAGCGTCCGCATATGTGTCAGAAGGCGCCGTAGGGTTTTCCACTGCTGCTTTTTCACAGAGGTCACCAAGATTCTTTCTGAGGAAGCTCTGGTTGGATTCAACCTAGTAGCTAAGCACATTATCGATCTGACCAACTAGTTCACTCCTGAGCCTCAATCTAGGTTTCATTTTACCATCTGCTTCTTGACACTCTCCCCGCTGCATCCATCCCTCCCTCTCCTCCACACGTCATGCTCTATTTCAAATGCAACATTCTCTTTCATATCTCAGCATCTTTGAACACAATATACCTTCCGGCTTTGGATGCTCTTCCCTTCTTTTCCACCCCAGGAAATACTGTGTCATCATTCAAAGACCCAAAGCATATCATCTATTGAGATTTATATGACTATTTAAGAAGTTTCTCCATCTTTTGTTTTGTTTTGTTTTTTGTTCAAATAATACATTTGCCGTACTTTTACCAGGGAACCTAGAGTTCTGTACCAAAATTGCTTACTAGATAGAAGAAGCACTTAGGAAATCAAATGATGTAGTACATTATGCATATCTACTGCAAATTAGCTCTTTAAACCATCCCAGAGCAGAGATGCTACTTTGAAACAGGTGTGCTTGACCTGAGTCATAATATCTTCAATCACATCATATGCATGCAAAAGCTGAACAATGACTAAAAAGATCAAATAAATCTTGCTACTAGACGAGTGAACAGGTATTTCCTAGATAAAGTACAGCCAGAATGTTGCTTAGAAGCCAGCACGGTGAGACTTTGTCTCACATATTTTTGGATATGTTCTCACATTGCTGTGGAGTCAGAGTCGACTCCTACCTGACCCTCCAGTGGATTTTCGGAGGCTGTAAATCCCAAGGGAGGAGATTACCCATCTTTCTCCTGAAGAGCAGTTGGTGGATTCAGACTGCTTGACCTTGGATTGGCAGTGCAGTTCCTCACTCCCCAGGCACCAGAGCCCCATCCCCTGGAAGAGAACACCATGTGTGATAAAGTTGAGGATCAGCAAACTAGAGAAAGACTCAATTGACAGAGATGGATTGACACAGCACTTACAACAGTGAGCGCAAGGATGGCAGGAGTTCCGAGTATGATGCAGAACTTGGAAGTGTTTGGCTGCTGTCATGACTTGGAGTTGGGGAAGCTGCTACCGGCATTTAGTGGCGGACTCGTGGGATCTGGAGATGCTGTTCCACATCCTGCAAAGCATGGAGAGCCACCTTCACCACCGTAATGACCAGTTATTTAGGAGCAGATGCCAATATTGTGGAAGCTGAGAAGCCCTGACTTGTCCCCAAAGAGATTCCACAGGACAAGATGTTTGCTATTGTTAGGTGCCATCAAGTCTCCTGTGACTCGCAGCAACTCGAAGAACAACATATCTGAACTTTGTCCTATCCTGTGCCAGCCTCAGAATCTCTTGTTACAATCACTGTGTCAGTCATTCTATTTTGTTGAGAACTTGCCTCTCTTTGGATCATCTTCCCCTTTCAAGGACTGGCCTCTTCTGACACTGTGCCCAAAGTAAGTAAGTGAGGACCTTCCATCAACCTTGCCCTGATTGACTTCCCACTGAGGTAGACTTGTTTGTTCATGTGACAGTTCATGAAATATTCAGTACTCTTCTCCAACACCACAATTCAAAGGCACTCGTTCTTCTTCTGTCCTTTTTATTCATTGTCCAACTTTCACATGCATAGGAAGTCATTGAAAAGGCCATGGTTCAGATCAGATATACACTAGGATAAGGGAGAACTGTCTATTAAGGTTTTCCAAGGAGCCCTGAAGGTACAGTGCTGCCAAACAAAAAGGTTAGAGGTTCAAATCCACAAGCTTATCAATAGGACCAAGATATAATAACCTCCTTCCTTAAATATTACAGCTCTGGGAATCCTATGTGGCTGTTTTTACTCTGCCCTGTAGGGTCACTTTTATAATGAAAGTGAAAAGAAATTTGAAGCACTTACTGAAGAAATGAAAAAAATCTCTAGCTTTGAATATGGATTTCACCTCTGCTAAAGAAAACAAAATTTCTCACCACTGGACCAGTAAACAACAGCGTGATAAATGGAGAAAAGATTGCAGTTGTCAGGGATGTCATTTTACTTGCATTCATAATCGACACCCACCCATGGAAGCAGCAGTCAAGAAATCAAATGACATAGTGCATGGAGCAAATAAGATGCCAAGAACTGTTGTAAAGTGCTAACGAGTCCGAATGCCACTTTGAAGACTAAGGTACACCTGTCCAGAGCCAAGGTATTTTCAGTTGCTTCATGTGCACATAAAAGCTAGACAATAAATACGGAAGATCAAAGAAGTATCAGCTTTGAATCATAGTGTTAGCAAAGAGTATTGAATATTCCATGAACTGCCAAAAGAACAACCGAATCTTTCTTGGAAGAAGAGCGGCCAAAGAGCTCCTTAAGGGCAAGGATGCTGACACTTCCCTGGAAAAGGACACCACGCCTGCAACAGTGAAGCGTCAGAGAAGGCAAAAAAGGCCTTTGAGGAGATAGATTGACTTAATTAACTGCAATGATGGGCTTGAGAACAGCAGAGACTGTGAAGGTGACTCTGGATCAGATAGAGTTTGTTTCTTGTGCATGTTGTTATTATGTGCTGCATCCCATAGCTGACCTTCCAGTAGGTTTTCAGATGCAGTAAACCATGTGGGAGGAGATCGCTCATCTTTCTCCCATTGGTGCAAGTGGTGGATTCGAGCTGTGTGCCCTTTGGTTGGCAGCACTGCTCCTTACCACTAGGCCAGGGTGACTGTGAGCTGGAGCTGACCTGACAACATCTGACAACACCACCATCTCACTAGAGTAAACATTGACTCAAGAGCTGTGGACTCACTCTCTATGGGAAATGACTGCCATGTCTCTCTCTTACAGAGCAGCTGGTGGGTTTGAACCACGAGCCTTTCAGTTAGCAACAAAGGACTTAACCCCTGCACCGCAAGGGCTGCTTAGACCATGTTACAGTGAGCAAACTAAGTATCATCATCTATCAGAGCCAACATCAAGGAATTTTGATGTGGTAGGTGTTTGTGTTTGAGCACCCAGTCCCCAGACTCAGAAACTGGGAGACCTGCTCAATCAGAACCAAAGATCTTCAGGTCCAATAACCTTCTATTGCTGAGAGAGAAAAAAAAAATCTCAGTAAAGAAAAGATATCTTTTAGTCCTTTGCCAATTTGGGTTTCTGCAGATTAATCCTTATGTGATACTGACAGGACCTGTTGTGGCAGAAAATACAAAGCAGCTCGATTCAGGAGGGAAATTAGATTTCTCTCCCTTCTCCCCACCCCTTCCCAAAATGGCTGTGAATACTGTCCCATTGTGGAGAGAGAGAGAGAGAAGGAAAGGATTATCTGAGCTGTCGGAGGGGCCGTGTAGTGTGAGCTTGTGGCTGGGTTCCAAGCATTTCAAAAGCTCTTTCGGTGGAAAGTGTGAATTATACTCGTCCCCAAAGAGATGTGTTGTGCAGTGACACTTTCAACAGAATATTGAGAAGAATTTTGCCCAGAGAAAGAAAGATTGTGGTTAATAATGAGTGATCAGGGCCCAACAGTAGCCATGTAGGAAGATTTGTTGAATAAGCAAGTATACTAATGATTATTATGTAAGATTTTCCTCTGCCCCCTGGATGGTTATTTGTCATCTATCCTCCTAAAGTAGGGCAGTTTTGTAACTAACTAAAAATGATGCACAATTAGCAAGAGTTAGCTGATCTACTAGGGACCCCTGCTTCAGTGGTAGATTGACGCAGTCCGTTCGCCAGCAACAAACAGTGACACCCTGATTGGGGTAAGCACGACAGAGGCACACCATTCCAGGAGCTGTCCAGAAAGTCGATCCAGCTCATCTTTATTGGGGGCTGCAGCGTACTTGTATTCAAGCAAGTAAACAGGAAGACAGGATAGGGTGGGCTTGCAGACATGGGACATGCAGATTGGATAGGAGACCTCAGTCTCGTGCAGACTACTTCCAGCTCAACAGATGTGGCAGCCATCTTCTCAGGTGGCAAGCTTTCTCAAGCTGATATGGTCAAACACAGGAGAGCTTTCTCTACCCCGTACTAAAGGCCACTGGGAGGCTTGCACTTAACCGGAACTTAGGCAATATGTCCTGGCCAGAGGCCCTCCCTTCTTCCCCAACATTCCCTAACAGTAGATATCTTCTCTACTACGTGGAAGACCTGGGTTTGATTCCCAGCCAGTTCACCTCATGTGTAGCCACCAGTGTGGGGTTTTGCCTGTTGCTGTGATGCTGCACATTTTCAGCAGCACTATGATTAGGAACCAAGACTAAGACGGAGTAGGAAGAAAGTCTTCAGAGAGCTGTGCACTCTGAGATGGGCACCTCTATTTACTCCCTCACCAATGAATCCACTGAATGAAAGTAAGCACAGAAAGAGCTCAGAACTTCCATGGAAGCGGAAGTGTGGGAGAGTCAACGTTAGTCCAGAAGAGGGGGGAAAAGTGGTGGGCATGGCACAGAAGCCTGGACACTCTACCCACTAATGCTGCAAATGCTTGCTCATTGCATTCCTTGGGGAACCATCTGGAAAATATCTCAAACAGGTGATGCTGAAATAGAGCAAATCTGAGGAAGCTGTAGACGGATTTTTTTAATTTTATTTTTTGGTCAAGTTGGCACAAATTGGTCACGGAACTTCGTGAGAGTTCAGTTGAGAAGAGATAAAAGGAGATGATGGTACCAGGAGAATGTGCTGTTGAGTCTAAACAGAGGTGGAAGACAGAAGGACTCGAGACCTTGCAGGAAGAACTGCAAGGGCAGCAGGGCAAAGAGAGTATTATGGACAGACAGTGACACAGGAGCAAACAGCTGGTTTCCTACTCCAGGTCTCCTAAGGAGAATGTGGTTAGGGTCATTCTTGAAGTAAGGACACAGAGGTCTTCAAGACTTGGTTATAGGAAACCCAAGCCCTGGGTTATATCAACATCTGTGACCAGCTGAGTCTGCCTTTCTCATGCTATTTTGTAGTTAGGTGCTCTTGATCTGGCTTCCACGTCTGGTGGCCCTATGCACAGCAGAGTGAAGCCCTATCCAATTGTACACCATCCCCACAATCTCTCCTGTTCTTAAGCCCATCCTTGCAATCACTGTGACACTCTATCTTCATGAAGATTTTTATCTTTTTTTGCTAACCATTTACTTTTCCAAGCATGATGTCCTCCAGGGATTGTCCTCCCCTCTAAACTATGTGAGATGAAGTCACACCACCCTTGCTACTAAGGAGCACCCTGGCTTCATTTCTTCCAACACAGACTTGTTTGTTCTTCTGGAAATCCGTGGTATATTCGATATTCTACACCAACACCAGAAATCAAGCACCAAGAACGCATGAATCAGCACTGGGAACAATCAACCCTAAAGGTAAGAGTGCCCTCTAGTGGTCCTCAGGAGAAGATACCAATTCTACTGCGGCTGGATGGGCTCTGACTCCCTGGGACCCCTTTGTAGGGCCGAGTGGAACTGCCAAGTGGAGTTCCTAAGTGTTTGAGTCCTTACAGCATTATACTTCTGTCTCTCTCCAGTGAAGGGGCCAGTGGATATGAGACTCAGTGTTCTGGCTGACAGCTAGGAGCTTGGCTAATGCATAAGGCTGTCTGTCAGAACATTTTCTCACACAATACCATTGCTATCCTAAGCATGTGAAATCTTGCTGAAGATAATGGAAAAATAACTGCAACGGTGCATCAGTAGATTTACTTGAATTACCAGAAATTCAAGCTGAATTCAGAAGACAATGTGAAATGAAGGGTATCAATACTGACATCAGATGAATCTTGTCTGAAAGCAGAGAATATCAGGAAGATATTTAACTTGTGTTTGTTAAGGATGTAACACTGTGGATAATAATAAAATGGTTGACACTGCAAAGAATAGGAATTTCAGAATACTTAATTATGCTCCTCCAGGACATATAGGTAGAGCAAGAATCAGTTCTTTGAGCAAGACAAGGGGATACTCTGTAGTTTAAAATCAGGAAAGGTGTATGTTAGGATTATACGTTTGCACCATCCCTATTCAATCTCTATACTGAGTAAGTAATCTGAGAAACTGGACTATATTGAAAATAACATGGCGTCAGGCTTGGAGGAAGATCCTTCAACAACCTGTGGTTTGCAGATGGCGCACCCACACCTTCTCTTGTAGGAAGTGAGCTTGAAGCACTGATTGAAGGAGATCAAAGATTGTAGACAGCCTTCAGTGCAGATGACAGCTCAGCATAAAGAAAACAAGAATCCTCACAAGAGAACCAATGAGCAAACCCCTTGATAAGGAGAATGGCATAGTTCACAAAGGTTGTGCCTGCATCCTCTGATAGTAGTGTCTGGAGGCTTTCAACCTTTTTGACTAGACATTTAAGGCACAATCCAGGGGCTCTACTCTTCAGGAACAAAACAATAAGAAGGTAACCAAGACATCAGAGAACAAAAGAAACAGCTGTACATGCTCCCCAACTTTACCTCCCCCAAACCCCAAAGAATGAGATAGCCACTGACCGTTCTGATGGAGGGTCTCAGGAGACAATCCTGGACAGAATGTGGGGACAAACATTGGAGCAGAATTCAAATGAATATGGTTGGTTGGTTTTGGGTTTTTGTTGTTGTTGATGGGCAGTTGGGCTGCTTCCATGTCAACACGGGTGGGCATACATCTGTTTGAGTCATAGCTCTGGTTTCCCTAAGGTGTTCGCCCAGTAGTGGGACAGCTGGGCCAAATGGTCAAATTAATATTTTAAATAGCCATACAAACTGGAACAACAGAGATCAGAGAGCTCCTGACACTCTCATACCGAGACGCTCATAAAGCCTAGAATCAATCCCCAGAGATCAGCTTATAGCCAAATGGCACACAAAGTAAATGATGTTATCCGTAAGATTGGTGCTGCACTTAAAAGCCATCAGGATGTGACCAACAGGTCAATAATTAGTCAAGGGATGAGAAGGAACAGGAAAACAAAAGTTCAGGTAATGGAAAGACTAGAACACAAAGAGTATCTGACACACAGTGGAAAGGTAACTAATGCCAGGGAATGATTTGTTATGGAAATTGTCAGAGAGGAACCTAACCTGCTGTGTACACTTTCACACACCCACGAGAAACCCATCAAATTCAGCCAATGAAAACCCCGTGAATCTTGTAACCGTGACCTTGGGCATGACATTGGGCTGGGTAGTGTTTAATTCCATTGTATATGTGGCTGCTGTGAATCATGGGAAGACTTGGCAATAGCAAACAACAGCAATGATAGATCCGTGAGGCATAAGCTGTCCTGTACTAGGCAAATTGGCACTTAGAGTAATTCTGGAGCATAAACATTCAGTTTTATTTATTCTTAAATACTTGTAGACCACAGGGAGCATGCATATGGCGCTCAAACTACCATTTCTTCCTTCCTTTCCCATAACAGATATTGCTATTAGCAATGCAGCAATTACAGCACTCCTGTCCTCCTTGGTGTGTGGTCTTAAAGTGGGGATTCTCCATAGAGCATCCCCATCCTGCTGTACAAATTGTTGAGCATCAGCGTGAGAGATTCAAGTCCTGCCATGACTAAGAACTTGACTTTCAGGCTTCACTCCATTTCTCCTGTCTGTATTTTTCTCACTGCTTAGTGATAAAGGAATTGCGCTGACAATCCAAACACATGAGATTCGAATCCACCAGCTACTCCACAAATGAAAAACAAATGGGTCCTTTACTCCCATGCCTTGTGTTGCTTTTGAAAACCTACTAGGTGCACTGCAATCCCAGAGGTCTGTGGTTCGAATTCACCAGATGCTCTGCTGGAGAAGGAGAGGCAATCTCCTCCTGCACCTGCCTGATCCTATTTGATGGTACGCAATTACAAAATAATTTTAGAAAGAAAAGAAAACCTACCAGAGTGTTGGCTGTGAATTCATTCTGACTTGAGAGTACATCAGAACAACAACAAGAACCAATCCCCACCGGAACCCTAACAATCTGCAATCTAGAATTCTACTGTTCTGAGTCCCGTGTGGAGACAGTGGTTCTTGCCCAGAGAACACGGTGAAGTTATTTGAAGATCTGTTGCAAGGAGGTTTGTGTGCTTTAAGCTGTTTTATCAATTCGGTGTCTAGGGCCAATTAGGCATGGATATTAAATATGTTCTGCAATTAATGGCTAATAAAATAAAACCCTCAGATGGATTTCTGCTCATCGGGAGATGCAGGGTTTGATTAATGTGGCAATTTTTTCCCCAAGAGAGATCCTGGTGTCTCTCTTGGCAAATAACATTAGAGCGTTCTGACATGCTTGACTAGTAGCCACTAAACAGAGTGGGACGAGCCAAAGGCAATGAAGGATAGACCCACAGCAGTAAGCAGTTAAGAGCCTCATCTCACGCTATGAATATTGATGGCTAACCATGGAGAATGTGGCAAGGCCAAGGGCAGGGGCTGTGGCAGGGAGCTTTACAAGGATGATGCACACCTTTCATGATTTCAATGACAAGTGGAGATCAGGTATCTGGAAATAAGATGAACTCAAGACAACTATTTTGTTTAGTAACATCTTGCCCTTGGGGCAACCTCTGGGATATGTGCCTCCTAAACTCTAATGTCAGGCCTTAAAATTGGGCCTTTACTGTGAGTATCTATCAATGTTATAGTGTTTACATTGTTTAACAGCAAACTTGGCATTTGGTATATAACTCAAGGTTGTTCATTGTAAATTAAATGTTAATTGCAAACTAAAATACCATTCCGAGTATAAAACAGATAGCTCTGTTTCTCAGATTTATGGCCTTGGGCTGGCTCTAGCCTACAGATGGATTTCATTTGGCCCACACCATGGTTTAGATATTTTCCTGCTCCTTTCCAACCTCTTGAAAATGTAAAAGCTCAGAAATATTTACTTTTTTTTTTGTCGGAGCACATTTGAAAATAAAACTTGAAAAATATGTGTTAAAAGAAAAAAAAAGAAGATGGTCTCTCCAGGCACCGGATATCCATTCCTCTGGAGGCGGTAATGTTCCCGGTTGCCTCTCACCAGCTTCCCTCGCTTTGTTTCTTTGATCCCTCGAGGTGTTTTAGTTTGCAGCTCCTGGTTTAGCTTAACAAGTCAATCACAAAGGAATTAACCATGAAATTGAAGATGTAGTCACCCAAGAGTGTATTTTAATTTAAATTTAACATTAGCCACTGCTTCAGGCTAATGATGAACATTATTCAGCCGTTTCCATGCACACAACACACACACTCGTGCACGCGTGCGCACACACACATATACACCCCAACTTCCAAAACAAGATCTCATTCAACCAAACCTGTTGACTGAGTACGTTGTACTCCAGAAACTATGCCAGGTGTTTGGATACAAAACCAAATAAAACAAAAGACCCCAACAACAAAAAACTCACTTTGTGGCTCTGAGTCTGAACCAGCTCACAGCTCACCCTCTTGTGGGCTTTAAGAGGCTGTAAATCTCACGGCAGGAAATTTCCCATCCTCCTCCCTCAGAGCCACTGGGGGCTTTGAACCACCAGAGCGTTACCTCTTGTGGGTTGCTAGCTCACCTCACTACGGACTCCACCAGCAGACGTCCCTTGTTTGGATATGTTGTTGTTATGAACTGATTTCATAGCTGACCCCCCTGCAGGTTTTCTGAGGCTGTAAATTGCATGAAAAGAGAACATTCATCTTTCTCCTGCAGGGCAGCTGATGGATTTGAACCTCTCGCCTTGGGTTTGGCAATGCAACTCCTTACCACTCAGACACCAGAGCAAAAAGACTATGATAACAAAATCAGTGTTTCACTTGCTTTCAAAAATTCCACCTGTAACAGGACAAAAATGCACAATTTGTTGTTGTTAGGTACCATTGACGTGGCTCCCATTCATAGCAACCCCATATACAATAGAACCAAACAGAACTAGTTCCATGTCGTTCTCGTGATACTTGGTAAGTCTGGGCTCATGTGGCAGCCCCTGTATCGGTCCAACATCTCCTTGCAGGGCTTCATTGCTTTCACTCTGTCTCTCTTTCACCAACCATGATGTCCTTCTGCAAAGAATGGTTCCTCGTTCCTCTTTTGTTTGTTTTTGTTTTTGTTGGCTTTTTATTAATTTTAATGAACATTTACAGAGATTGTGGATTTCCATTCATTTATTGCTGCACTTCTCTCCCTGCCCAGCCCTCCCTGCCACCCCCCAGTTCGCTCCTCTCTTTGAAAAGTAAAAGAAGAACTCCCTCCCTGGTACACAATACCCCCCGCACTCCTCCCACCGCTCTAAGTACACTCCACTATGCAACCTTAATTATGGACTCTTGTGATAACCATAATATCCTATCATACATCGCTTTTAAATTATTCACTCCCTCGTCTGTTTCAGTGCAGTATACACCATTTATCCGGTTTCTCTCAGTCTTACCCCAACCCTAATATCAGTCCCATTTTGCAGCAGTGGCACCATGCAGTACTTTTCCTTTTGAGATTGAGATATTTTACTCAGCATAATGTCCTCCAGGCTCACCCATTTTGAATAATATTGCATGAGTTGCTTGTTTTTCAATGCAGCGTAGTATTCCATTGTGTGAATGTACCACAGCTTCTCTATCCATTCGTTTGTTGATGGGCACCTGTGTTGTTTCCAACTCCTTGCTATTATGAACCAAGCCACGATAAACATAGGTAGGTGTGCATATATCTGCTTGGATGTCAGTTATGGTCTCTTTGGGGTATATTCCCAGTAGTGGAATTGCTGGGTCAAATGGTATCTCTATTTACAACTTTTTTAAAAGCACCATACCGCCTTCTACACTGGTTGCACCATTTTACACTCCCACCAACAGTGAATAAGGGTTCCAGTTTCTCCATGACCTCGCCAGCATTTTTTGCTTGCTGTTCTGTTAAATTTTGCTATTCTGACTGGGGTGAGATGATATCTCATAGTTGTTTTGATTTGCATCTCTCTTAGAGCTACGGATTTTGAACATTTCTTCATGTGCTTGTTGGCTGTCTGAATGTCTTCTTTGGTGAAGTGCCTGTTTATATCCTGTGCCCATTTTTCAATTGGATTATTTACCTTTATCTTGTTGTGGTGCTCAAGTATTTTATAAATTCTAGATATAAGTCCATTATCTGACATGTCATTACCAAATACTTTTTCCCAGTCTGTGGCTTCCCTTTTTACCCTGTTGGAGACGTTTTTGGATGTGCATAGGGATTTGATTCTTAGAAGGTCCCATTCATCTGTTTTATCTTCTCCTGGTTATAGATTCCTCGTTCCTCTTAATAACATGTCCAAAGTATGTGAACTATTTCATCATCTTCGGGTTTTTTTAATTGACTAGAAAGTATATATTTATATATATTCACATACATAAACTTAATAATGAATAAAAACAGTAATTTATAAAGATGTGATTTTTTGTTTTGTTTTAAAGAGTCACTTGTTGTTAGGTTCTATCAAGTTGAGTACAATTCATAGCAAACCTATAAACAAAAGGTCTGAACCCTGTTCTGTCCTGTGCCATCCTCACACTTCCTGACACACAAGAGCCCATTGCAGTAGCCACCATGTCAGCCCATCTAGTCGAGGGTCTTTCTCTTCTTCACTGACCCTTCACCCTTCCCAACATCATATCCATCTCCAAGGAATAGCCCCTCCCAGCAACATGCCCAAAGTAAGTGAGGTGAAGCCTCATAGTTCTTGCCTCCAAAGAGCACATTGGCTACATGCTTTCCAAGACATAACTGTTCATTCTCTTGGCCGTCCATGGGATGTTCAGTGCTCCTCTCCAACACCACAGCTCAAAGGCGTCAATTCCTTTTCAGTCATCCTTATCCATTGTCCAGCTCTCAGATGCATAGCAAGTAATCAGAAAGACCATGGCCTGAATCAGACACATTATATAAGAGTCACTGTATATCATAAACGTGCTTACTTTTCTTTTTAATAATTTCTGATTTGTTTTTTTTGGGGGGGCGTTGTACACATTTTTTTATTGTGATTTATTGCAAGTTTACTGTGGCTGACTCTGAGAAGAATGGGAATCCCAGAACATTTAATTGTGCTAATACGAAACCTATACTTGGACCAAGAGGCAGTAGTCAGAACAGAGCAGGGTAACACTGCATGGTTCAAAATTGGGAAGGGTGTACGCCAGGGATGCATCCTGTCTCCATACATTTTCAACATGTATGCAGAGCAGATTGTCCGAGAGGCTGGGCTCTATGAGGAGAATTGTGGCATCAGGATTGGTGGAAGATCTATTAACAATTTGCATTATGCAGATGACACAACCCTGCTTGCTGAAACTGAGGAGGACCTCATGCACTTGCTGCGAAGGGTCAAGGACTGCAGCCTTCAGTATGGACTGAGGCTCAATGTCAAGAAGACAAAGATTCTCACCACTGGACCAACTGGCAGCATCAGGATGGATGGCAAAGAGATTGAGATTGTTCACAGCTTCAGTTTGCTCAGCTCCACAGTCAACACTCTTGGCACCAGCAGTCAGGAAATCAAAAAGCGTATCGCGATGGGAATGTCTGCTGTTAGGGACCTCTCTAAAGTACTCAGGAGCGACGGTGTCTCTCTGGAGACTAAAGTGCACCTGATACAGGCCATGGTCTTTGCAATCGCTTGTTATGCATCAAAGAGTTGGACAATGACTAGGGAGGACAGAAGGAGAGTTGATGCCTTTGAGCTGTGGTGCTGGAGAAGAGTACTGAATGTACCATGGACTGCCAGGAAAACAAACAGATTCATCTTGGAGAGGATTAAACCAAGCTACTCCTTGGAGGCAAGGATTCTGGGGCTTTGTCTGACATACTTTGGACTTGTTGCCAGGAGGGACGGGTCCTTGGAGAGGGACATCATCCTTGGGAGGGTGGAGTGACAGTGCAGGAGGGGAAGACCCTCTATGAGATGGATTGATTCGGTGACTGGGGGAATCGGGATGGGTGTGTCAGAGGCAGTGCGGTTGGCGCAGGATAGAGCAGGGTTTAGGGCTGTTGTGCATAGGGTCGCTATGAGTCGCAAATGACTCGACGGCACATAACAACAACAACAGAAAGGTTAGAGTTTCCTTCATTCTCATCCTTGCTTCTAAGGAATGCTTTTAGTAACACAACACCAAACAACTGGTTGATGTATATGATGTATTGTGGAGCCTCTTCAGTGAAGCATGTTACCCAGATTTCTTTTTTTCTCGGGACATTGTCTAAAGCCAATCTAGAGAGGAGAGGTGAGTCAAAGAAACGTTTGTTACTACCTTCTTCTTATGCCTTTGTTTTCGGAGGAAGGAGTCTTTTGAGTTCCTTTCCCAATCGTGATGAGTCCACCTGTGTGTGGGAGTGGTGCCGAAGGTCAATACAGATGGCTGCAAACTGAAAGGGGAGGCCAGGGAGTCCATCCAGGTGTGTCTCAGAAGAAAGACCTGGCGATCTGCTTGCGAAGAAACAGCCATTGGAAAGTCTGTGGAGGACAGTCCTGTTCTGACACACATGGGGTCACCATATGTTGGTGTCAACCCATCAACAACAGACTGATGCACATTACAAAGGACTTGAAGGTCAGAAGCAGGCTGTGAGTGGTTCACACCATGTGCAGGATTAGAACTCAGAACCAGGCAGATCATTGTTTTGTAAGAGACCTTGAATCCAACCCACTCGTTTGAAAAATGGGTTATACCATTGCTGATGTTGTTGCTGGGTCAGAACTGACCCATAGCTGACCCTCCAGTGGGTTTTCAGAGGCCACTTAATCGCGAGAGAGGAGATTGTCCATCCTTCTCTTGCAGGGCAGCTGGTGGGTTCAAACTGCTGACCTTTGCATTGGTAGTGAAATTCCCATCAAGGAGGCTTTTGCTTCAGGCTCGTGTGCCTACGTAATGTCTCATGGTTTCAGCAGCTCCTTGGGCATCATCATGATAGCGCAATATGAACTGCAAGATATTTTGCCTTGTGGGTGTTGATCTAGAATGTGGCCTAACTAGTGATTATTCGTGTGGGATTGCTTCAGCCTGGAGATCCATCTTACCTGCAGTGTCCTGAGAGTAGAAAATTGAAATTGAGCCCTTGTGGGAGGCTTCCATGGTCATCCTAATTCAGTTGTTGTTTAACAAAATGTTGATTGAGACGGCTAATCTTCCAGGATGAAAGAATCAAATTGCGAATGATCTCCCTGGACCAGAACATTGGGAGTGAGCCAAAAGATGAGTGTTAACAGAAATAAATACTGTTTTTGGTAAAAATCATTTGTTTCCGTGGTGGATGGAGACTTGCTGTGGTTCTCATGAGGAAGGATTGGGAGAGCGTGCTGGACCACAGACTTGCAGACTAACGCCGATGCACCAAACAAACCAAAGACGTTGTCCTCCAGCCCCTCACCACCCCTGTCCCCTCAAAAAAAAAAGGTTACTAAAAAAATTCAAACTTACTGCCGTTGAGTTAGAACCCACTCATAGATGACCCTCCCTCAGGTTTTCAGAAGCTGTCAATTGAAAAAGAGGGGATTGCCCACCTTTCCCCTGTGGAACAGCTGAGGGATTTGAACTGCCTGAGTTTGGGTTATCATGACAACTTCTTCCCAACTATCTCAGCACAAAATCCTGAGCCTGGCAAATTCCTGTGCCAGGATGCTGGTATTATGTGACCTAAGAGAACCTGACAGACGGGCTGTAAAAACATGAGTTACCCAAAACTTGATAAAAAGTCCAAAAAAGAATACATACAACATGTCCTTTTTCTCTATGGTAAATAGATATATGTTGTTGTTGTTCTTGGGTACCATCGAATATTTGCATATAATAAAATACACACACACACACACACACTGGTACACACACACACACACACACTGGTAGTTTAGTGGTAAGGACCAGAGGGCACATGGTTTGAATGCACCAACTGCTCCACAAGGATAAAATGGACATTCTCCTCCCATGTAATTTACAGCCTCTGAAAACCTGCTGGAGGGTCAGCTATGAGTTGGTTCTAACTCAGTGGTATAGAACATTATCATTGTTGTTGTTGTATACTGTCAAGTTGGAACCAACCCCTAGCTGACTCTCCAATGGGTTTTCAGAGGCTGTTAATCACATGGGGGGACATTGTCCATCTTTCTCCCACAGAGCAGCTGGTGGATTTGAACCTTGTGCCTCCAGAATTGCAGCACAGCTTCTTACCACAAGGCCACCAGAGCTTGCTGCGTGCTCTTGCACTCTCTGTCTCTCTCTCT
>NW_006399895.1:2568579-2577072 GCF_000299155.1 Elephantulus edwardii
ACACACATATTTGTAACATGAATGTTTTAAATGTTTTCACCATTTTAAGTGCAAAATCCAGTAGCATCCATTATATATCTATAATGTGCAGCTATCATCATAATTTGTTCCCAAAATATTTTCATCACCCCTACAGAAGCTCCATACTCTTTAAACTCTCCATCCTGCTTCTCCTAAGGATGTTGTTGTTGCCATGTGCCATCTAGTCACCTTTGACTCATAGCAATCCTATGTACAATGCTCTGAAAGCTGCCCTATCTTGCACCAATCTCATCATCTCCAACAGGTCTGATCCCATTGTTCCAGTCACTGAGTCAATCCATCTCATCTGAGATCTTCCTCTCCTGTGCTGTTCCTCCACCCTTCCAAGCTAGATATCACATTACATGTAATAAACATTTTGTTTGTGCATTTGGTTTTTGACAGATGTTTGAGTTGTTTCTGTGAACGATGTTGTTATTGTGAATGATAATGCAATTAGCGTTGTTATACAAACATCTATTTGAATCCTCACTTTCAGTTTTTTTGGTGTATATCCCAGAGTGAAGTTAATGGTGGCCTAGTGGTAAGAAGTTGCGCTGCCAACTCAAAGATACGTGGTTTGAATACATTCTTTGCTTCTGACTCAGTTGCACATACCAACTGGTAGTTTTATGGTTAAGGCATTTATTTGATTACTAACCAAAAACAATCAGTGGTTCAAACCACCCAGTTACTTTGTGGGAGCCTGCTTCTGGAAAGATCTACAGTCCTGGAAGCTCAACGGGACTGTTCTACTCTGTCCAACATGGTGGTTATGAGTTGGAATCAACTTGACGGTGTTGAGAAGAAGAGTAAATCTATGGTTAACTTTATAAAAACCTGCCATACTGTTTCCCACAGTGGTTGTATCATTTTATATTTCCACCAGCAATGGACAAGGATTCAAATTTTTTCACATATTCTCCAATAATGGTGTCAATATGGAGACTAAGGTGCATCTGATACAGGCCATGGTCTTTGCAATCACTTGTTATGCATCAGAGAGTTGGACAGTGACTAAGGAGGATAGAAGGAGAATTGATGCCTTTGAGCTGTGGTGCTGGAGAAGAGTGTTGACTGCTAGGAAAACAAACATTCATCCTGGAGAGGGTTAAACCAGGCTGCTCCTTGGAGGCAAGGATTCTGGGGCTTTGTCTGACATGTTGGACATGTTTAAGAAGGGACGGGTCCTTAGAGAGGGACATCATGCTTGGGAGGGTGGCGGGATGGCGCAAGAAGGAAAGACCCTCTATGAGGTGGATTGATTCAGTGAATGGGATAATCAGGGTGGGTGTGTCAGAGGCAGTGAGATTGGCACAGGATAGAGCAGAGTTTAGGGCTGTTGTACATAGAGTCGCTATGAGTTGCAAGCAACTTGATGGCACATAACAACGACAACTTCAATAATTGATGTTGGTTGTTTGGGTTTTCTTTTGAAATGTTTTTCTTTTTAAAATTTTAGGAATAGCCAAACTCATGGGCATAATGTGGTATCTCATTGTGATTTTGGTCTGTGGTTCCCTAAGGAGCCCTGGTGCCTTAGTGTGTAATGTGTTGAGCTGCTAACTAAAAGGTTAGTGGTTCTAACCCATCAGTTGTCCTGTGAGAAGAATACAGGTTATCCCCTTCCATAAGTATTTATAGCTTATAACCTTGGAAACTTCATAAAGGGTCACTGTGAGTCAGAATCACCTTGATAGCAGTACATTTCATTTGGGATTGGGAATGATTAATTATGTTGAATGTCTCTTCTTGTGCTTATTGAATATTTATATATCTTTTATTTGATAAATATCTATTCAAGTTTTTTTAAAAAAATGCTATTGTTGTGGAGTTGCATTTAATTCTTTATATGCCTTAGATATTAAATCCTTATGATTTCTAAATAAATTTTCCCATTTTATGGGTTGTCTTTTCATATACTTGATAATGCCTTTTGGTGCACAAAGACTCCGAGCAAGCAAAAAAATGCAAAAACAAACAAGAAAACACAAAAGCTCAAGGTCTATCTTTTTCTTTTCCTATTCAATCTTATCTAAGAATCGATTGACAAATGGGTTTCCTGTTGGGTGACTAATTCTATTCTACTGTCTAATTCTAATTCTATAGTCATATATTATAAGACTATTCTTGTACCCTATTTCCTAAACAACGTGCCTTCAGAAATTCTATGAACTTTGGTAGATGTTGATAGTTGTAGAGGGGCTTCAAACTTTTTGTTCACAGTTTATGAGGTCTTTATGAGTTGTGCTCAACTCACTCAAAGGCAATCAACAACAGCAACTACTTTAATTATTACAGCTTTTAGTAAATTTTGAAATTGCAAAGTTTAAGTCTGTTAAAAATCACTTTGGGTATTCAGCACTCTTCACAATTCCATGTTGTTGTTTGATGCCGTCAAGTCATAGATGACTCTTAGCGACCCTATGAACGAACGGCCTGAGCACTGTTCGTACATAGAGTTTCCGGAGGCAAGCCATTTCAGAAGTGGATGCAGCTCCTGCTTCCAGGTTTGATTTAGTCGGGAAGCTCCAGCCAACACTGTCCACCATGGGTGCCCATTACCACGTTTGACACATCACTGTCAGTCTTCAGCATCACAGCAACCATGATTTTATACACATTTGAAAATCAAGTTTTTCATTTTTATAAAAGAAAAAAAGCCTTTTGACCTTCTCAGGGGTTGCATCAAAAAGAAATTGTTTTAGATAGTATTGTTGCCCTCACAGTATTGTCTTCCAGTAATGAACATGAGAGATGTTTTCATTATCTGTCCTTCTGATATTGTGCTATGATATCATTCAACAGCCCTGCTTGCTCAAGGATTATTTTACTCTCTTAGGCACTACACCTGTCTTGATTTTGCTATTTATTCTTTCATTAGTACTCAAATGCTGTGAAGTCACCGGGCATCTGATAGCTTTCTAGCTAATAGAAAATATAACCTTAAATGTAACAATCTTATTACTCCGTGGGACAGAAACTAGTTTTGTATCTAACCTACTAATCTTATGCTATTGTTTTTCTTTCAAATTCCTAAAAATTCTTTATTCTTCAATATGCTGCTTGAGAAAGTGTCACTTCTTATTTCATTAGAGTGTAAAGTATCATCTTATGTTCAACTTATATTTGCATGAAAGTTGTGTCAATACGTTTTGTAAGTTAGTTTATGAAAAAACTTTGTATGTTGTTTTTGTTGTTATTTTGTGCTATTGAGCCAGAATGGACTTCATAGCTGACCCTTCAGCAGGGTTTCAGAGGCTGTAAATGGCATGAGAAGACATTACCCATCTTTCGCCCATGGAGCAGCTGGTGGATTTGAACTGCTTGCCTTTGGGTTGGCAGAACAGCCCCTTACAACAAGGATACCAGAGCTTTGACGATATCCAGGAAAGAGACATTAAAGAAGTTACTCCTGTTGAGGAAAACGACAATGGCCGGTGAGACCGTGGAACAAATGGTTTAAACTAGTCAGAATGGTTGACCAGCACTCATCCGTCAGCTTTTCCAGACTGTCATACTCTGGTGTTACTGGGATGCTGAAGCTGTGGCTTTCAGGGAGGAAAGACGTGAGGAAATGTCAAGAAAGAGGTAGGATTAAAGTTATCCAATATTTTACAGTGACAAGATTAGCTGGTGTTCTTTCTGCAGTCAGTCATAGGCTTCAGTTCCTTGAGTCTGTAAACCTAAAAGCTGATCACTTTGCTAAAATCGATGGGCAGATTCAGAAGGTAATGAGATGTCAGCACAAAGGAAGGAGGGAAAGATGAGAAATTTACGGATAACCTCGCTCAATTTTTCTTACTGGATACGCTATTCTCGTTCTCAGGGTTAATATAGATGGTACAGTACCTTCCACAAGTGGAGTTATTACTGCCGCTGGCAAAATGCCAATGTTGTACAACTTCTTCAACATTATTTTATCATTTGTGTCATTTTTTAATGTGTGTATTTATTAAAACCTATCAGTAAGTGTATATGTAGTTTCCAACCCTCGAAGACAAGTGACGAGAGCTCTGGTGGCATTGTGCATTACTGGTTGGACTGCTAATCAAAGAGTCAATGGTTCGAATCCACTAACTGCTTCCAGGGTGAAAGATGGACAGTCTGTCTCCTGTTAAGGTTAACAGCCTCAAACAACTCCCAGAAGGTTGCTACAAGTAAAAATTGACTCAAAAGCAGTAGCCACTAAGGTATAAAAACAAATGAAAAGGTGAAGATTGGTTTTAAAAAGATACTGAAAGTAAAAATCATTTGTAATGAAAACTTTTTTAAAAAAAGAGGTTAGAATTGATTTAGGCCGAGTTGCTGGAACCCAGCCTGAGGTCAGGTACTTGCTGTGAGTTTTCCTGCAAAGAAATGAGGAAGAGGCCGAAGAAAAAGACATCCAAAGAAAAGACAAATAATTCACAGGGGGCAAGAAATCTATCTAATGGCTCATTAACATGTGAAGAGATGCTTTAACCTCTCTCATAGTTAAGAAAATGAAAATTAAATGACAAGACACGGCTTTGCACCTACCAGGTTGGAAATTAGAAAATATTTATAGTATGCCGTTTGAGTTGGGTGAGAATATGAGGAAATGATGAATGTGCGAAGTGATGCATCCAGTGAGAAGGTGATTTAGCCACGAGCATGGACACAGATTGTGTGAGGCCACGGGGGCTGAATGGTAGCGTTCTCACCTTCCATGTGGGAGACGTGGGTCTGGTCCTCACTCAGCCCACGTACCTTGTATCCAGTCACCAGCGTCTGTCAGTGACAGGCTGCCAAACCGCTATGAAGCTGATCAGGTTTCAGCAGAACTTCCACACTGAGATGAACTAGGAAGAAAGGCCTGGTGATCTACTTTTGAAAATAAGTAAAATTCCTAGAAAACACAACTTTCTAATGTGCAAACAAACCGTGAAGTTGGTTTAGGACTGTGTGGCATTCTGTCCTGTTGTGCAGGTGGCTGCCCTGGGTTGAGATGGCAGCTAAAACATCTTCCGGATGAATGCAAGTGATCCACATCTATTGTTATTGTTGTTGTTGTTGTGTGCTGCTGAGTTACCTGTGACCTTATGTACAATAGCTTTGAAACCTACCCTGTCCTGAGCCAATCCACTGACTCCAACATACCTTTCCCCATTGCCCTAGTTACAATATTAATCATTTCATCTAGGGTCTTCCTCTCCTGCACTGTCCCTCCACCCTTCTAAGCATAGTGTCCTTCTCCAAGGATTGGTCCCTCCTGGCCACATGCCCAAAGTATGTGAGACAGAGCTTCAAAATCCTAGCCTCCAAGGAGAAACTTTGTTTCACCCTCTCCAAGGCATACTTACTTGTTTTCTTGGCAGTCCATGGTATATTCAAAACTCTTCTCCAGCAACACAACTCAAAAGCATCAATTCTTCTATCAACCTTAGTCGTTATCCAACTCTCTGGAAATTGTGAATAACATGGACTGGATCAGGCAAACCTTAGTTTCCAGACTGACATCATTGCTTCTCAGTACTCTGGAAATGTCCCTGACAGCAGATTTACCTAATGCAATTCATCTTCTGATTTCCTGACTGCTGGTGCCAAGAGTGTTGATTGTGGAGACAAACAAACTGTAACTGTTAGCAACCTCAATCTCTTCTCCATTCATCATGGTGCTGCTAATTAGATTATTGTTGTTGTTGTTAAGTGCCATTGAGTCATAGACGACTCATAGTGACCCTACAAACGAAAGGCCTGAGCACTCTTCATAGTTTCCAGAGGCAAGTCATTTCAGAAGTGGATGCCACTCCTCCTTCCAAGCTTGTTTTAATTGGAAAGCTCCACCAAACACTGTCCACCATGGGTAACCATTATCACATTTGGCACATCAGTATGAATCACAGTGTTCAGCATCACAGCAGCCACGAGTTACCTCTGTATAGCAATGCACAGAGCAGTGCTATATCACATAGAAAAACGTTCGATAATTCAATTAGGTGCCATTAAAATTGTTTTTTACTCAGAGTGACTCCTTATGACAAAGTAGAACTCAAGCTCAAGCTCATAGCTATCAAGTAGGAAAGGACTCACAGCTGTCAAGTTGGAAAGGACTCACAGCTGTCAAGTTGGAAAGGCCTCATAGTTGGCCAGAGAGTTTCCAGGAGGCTGTAAATTGCACAGGAGAAATTGCCCATCTTTCTTCCAAGAGGCCACTGATGAATTTAAACCACCACAGAGATGTTGTCTTTGCATGTTAACAGCATAACTCCCTAAAGGCTATGCTACTAGAGCTCCCTAGAGTCGAACTAGTGAGATTTTCTTAGCTGTCATCTTTACAGGAGCACACTGCTATCATGCAGAGACTCTGGGTGGAGTCCAACCTTCAACCATTGGGTTAGAAGCCAAGTGCTTACCCATTTCACCACCAGGGCACCTTCTCACATCTGTTTTCTTCTATCATTCAGGCTTATCAACAGTCCTTTGAAGTCAGCATTTCCAAATGATTCTGCCAGACTTCTTGCTGTGTGCCATTGAGTGAGAAGAGAACGTAGCTGCTGACCTTGCGGTTGGGTTTCCAAGGCAGTTACTTTCATGGGAGGAGATTGCCCATCCTTCTCCTGCAGAACAGCTGGTGGATTTGAACTGCATGCTTTTGGGTTTGCAGTGCAGCTTCTTACAACTAGACCACCAGAGCTCCCTACTGGACTTGTTAGGAGCTGTCGAGCCTACTCCCAACTCAGTGACCCCACATACAGCAGAATAAATACTGTCAGATCCTGGTCCAGCTCTGCATTCTCGGCTGTGCTGAAACCTATTGTTGTGATCACTGAGAAGTTTCTTTTTCTTTGAGGAGCTTCCTCTCTTTTGCTGCCTTTTTACTTTCCCAAGCGTCACGTCTTCTAGGGATTGATGCCCTAACAACAAGCTCAAATTATGTGAAATGAAGGCATTCAAGGCCATTTAATTGTTGGATTCTAAATGGTCATTATTGGTCCATTTCAGCTCACGAATACCTAGGATATCCATCTTTGCACAGTCCATTTCATTTGTGACAATTTTCAACTTCACCGGACTCATACTTTGCACATTGCATGTCCTGATTACTAATGGATGTTTATAGCTATGTCTTCTCCTTTTGAGTCATGTCACATCAGAGAGTGAAGGAGCTTCATTTGCTGAAACTTTATTCTATGACCATCAAATACCTTATTTTGTGGAGGCAGCTTTTGGGGTATGTTCCAACCTTTAAGACAAAGGACTGTGTTCAGCGTCGTAGGCACTAGCCACATAGACCTCTTCAGTTGTTGAAAAGTGACTGGTATAACTGTAAACTTGAGTGTATAATTTTATTTAATTTTGTCTTATTTAAATACAAATTTAAATAGTATGTATGTTATTATTTCAAGAGGATTAGGGGCTGCCTTAGGGAAATGTGGGTCTGTTCTATTGCTAGATTTCTCTTTATCATTTGTCATACTTATCTAATTATTTTACTTACTCGCATCCACCCACCCACCCATCCATCAGTTCTCATTTCTTTACTTATGAATTTAAGACCATTTTATTGTCTTCAATATAGTATTGTTGTTATGTACCACAGTGTGGAAACCAACCCATAGCTGACCCTCTGGTGGCTTTTCAGAGGCAGTTTAATTGACTGGGGGGAGATTGCCCATCCTTGCCTGTAGGCCACCAGACCTCACCTAAAATGAGCCCTAGTAATGATGGTTACTGTCTCTAAAACCCTAGTTTAGGTTAAGCCTTTTATACTAATTTGTGCCAAAAGGAGCTCTGTTGTCATAATTAAGCACTCACTGCTAATACAAAAGTTGGTAGTTCCAATCCACAACTGTATTAAGGGAGAAAGATGTGGCATTCTCCTCCTGTAAAGATTTACATCTCAGAAATCTAATTTTCTATGATATAATAAGAATTGCAAAGAGTTGGACCCAACTTGATAGCACTGAGTTTGAGAGGGTATCCATTCATCCATTCATCTATTTCCTTAAAAGCAAAAGCAAATTCCAAACTCAAAAGCCAAATAAGCAAAACTCATTGCCACGGAATCAGAGTCAGCTCACAGTTGATCCTTCAGTGGGTCTTCAGAAGCTGGAAGTTGCATGGGAGGAGACTGCTCACCTTTTCCCCATTGTCTTTTCCCCACTGTCTTTGCGTTGACCCTGCAACTCTTTACCCAGAGTTCTCTATTCCTACTTCTATAGCTTTCAATCCTAGTATTTCTACTTTGGATTATCATCATTGTCTTTACCCACCCCACGTGACCCCCATACGCTTAGAAGAGCTGAACTTTTCATCATTGATGGTGTTAGATATTAAAAAAAGAGTGTGAGGGCATGAAGGAGAGAAATAAAGAAACTCGTCCCAAGAAATGAACAGGCCATTTTTGCACAGTCTGAGAGCGACGCCTAGCATGACTGGATGGAAATGGCTCGGGCAGTCTCAGGGGGTTCCTTCTTTTTTTTTTTTTTTTTCATTTTATTAATTTTA
>NW_006399895.1:2577598-2602358 GCF_000299155.1 Elephantulus edwardii
GGCCTATTGACTAGCACTTTGTCTATTATAGTATAAAGGTTAGGAACCACAAGATGTAGAGGCTCAACTATGTCATTTATTGTTCTTAAGTCCTGGACAAAATTCCATCTACCACTGGGCTGTTTTACAACTCAGAAGTCCGCATGCAAGGCAGAGGTGAAGTAAGGAACTGCTTATGAGGTTTTCCCGTCAATTCCAACAACTAAGAAATAGTTCTTATAGGAGGACTAAGATGGTATTTCTCAGAATTTGGGTTGTTAATTAAGTTGGCTTTGGGCCATTGTCTGGCCTGGTCTTTGATATGACCAGCTTAGATGTTATCAGGTTTCTCAGGAAGTGATCAAGCTTGGGAGTGGTGGGGGTGGGGCAACTGCCATATTCTTCCTTCAGATGATACATATAAACCTGACTTGAGCTTGAATGATTGCGATGGAACTAAATGACACTCATAACTCATTGCCATTGAGTTGGGTTGGCCCTCCATTGGGTTTCAGAGGCTGTAAATTGCACAGAAGATTGCCCATCTTTCTTCCTCAGAACCCATGATGGATTTGAACAACCAGAGAGGTGTGGTGTCTGGGTTAGCAGGACCTAAGGACTATGTCACCAGAGGCCCCTGATGAGACTCAAGGAACCAAAAAAGTGCATTAGCACAGTAATAAATAAGCACGATAAACACATTATCTTAGCATGGATTGGATAAACACATTATCTTAGCATGGATTAGATTCTTAATGCTGAAGAGAGAAAGATGACCTTTAAAAAACCATAGTTCTGTCCTTATTTTAAATACATCCCATTTATAAACTATTGTTACACGAAAGCTATTATCCCTGTGTGTAAAGAGCAGGGCATTCCTGGACCTGAAGGTTTCTGCATGCTTTTCTCTTAATTTTCCAGAAAATTATAGGACTTTAATGCTGCATTTCAAGGACAGGGATAAAAGAGCTCGTGATTTTACCCTCTCCAAGAGTCGGTGCTGGGGAGAGGGGTAAAATGCCATAAAAATGCCGTTATCTGTGGTTGGCAGATCAGAAGGTATCATCCCAGACCCTGAGTGATGTCAGAGAAGTGTGCCCACGTGGATTAAGGCAGATGATTACCGCATTACATCCTAAGCAGCATGGAAAATGCCCATTTCGAAGTGGAGACGAGAAGCCTATAAAATGGTGAACGACTTCCAACTGGCTCAAGGGTGTAGGACATATAATACTCAACAGATATTTGGAGGGAATTTTTATTCTTCTAAAGGAAATTTTTTAATCAAGATTTTATTGTAAATGTATTTCCATCCATTCATTGTTGCACGTTTTCCTCCCTGTCCCTCTCTCCCCCAGTTCATTTTTTCTTTAGAAAAAAAAGTTCTATCATTGTTATACAGTCCCTCCCAGAGACTAATTTACTATGCTGCTTTTATTCTGGACTCTTTTCAATTTTTATAGAAGTCTAACCAATGAAATCTGTAGGAATCGGAATACAATGAAATGGCCTTGTTTTTCTGGGTCTCACTTGTTTTCCATCTTTGACAAGGCACAGTCTTGCCACCTCTCCATCACGCTCTTGGTGGAAAATATTTGAGTCTTCTTCATCTGACAGGTTGCTGTCTTAGACCCGTTCTGGCTTTCTCAGATTTTATTCTATGAAAAGCCTTGAAGTATTTTGAAAACATATATATGCAATTGACATTTTCCCTCCCACCTCAGGTCTCCTGTTATCCTTCTCAAGCGCAGTCTTGTCATTGTTTTCTCACGCATCGTCCTGTTTTACAGATTTTCTGTGTGAGCACAAGAATATGCGTGTGAACATATCTATATTTTCAGACAAAAAGGAGGCAAGTAGACACACTCTGCTGCATCATGTGTTTTCTGTTCACCATTTCCATGGAAATCGTTTCAATCTACCTTGATCCTTTCCCCCATAGAGCATCGTGCTATCATTTTGTATATCCACAAAACAAGAAAATCTACACATAATAAAAGAGAAAAAAATTTAAAAATTGATCAGCTCTCCTATTGCTAAGTTTTGAGGTTGTTTCCAGTCTTGGTTATAAGAGTACAAACCTAGAATGATCCTCTTTGTGTATTTTTATGTCTTGTGCAAGAAAATATACATATACATGTATACGATCTATAGGCACATAGAGAACATATTGAACTACACACATAACTATAAAATTATGTGTATTTATAGAATTTTAAAACTATATAAAATAGTTACATGTAATTATACATAGACTTTTTGTTTTACTGCATTATTTTTATGTGTACTGTCAAATCAGATCTGATTGGTACAGGAGGAGATTGCCCCCTCCTTCTCCAGCAGAGCATCTGGTGGATTTGAACCACGTATAGGGTTGCTATGAGTCGCAAGGGACTCGACGGCACTCTGGGATTGCAGTGCAGCGTCTTGCCACTAGGCCACCAGAGCTCCCTAGAATTTTTAAAACTATGTAAAATGATACATAAATATCTGTGTGTATGTGTGTGTATACACACACACACACACACACAGAGGGAGGGAGCTCTGGTGGCTTACTGTTGTTGAGTGCTGTCAAGGCAGACCTGACTCATAGATAACCCTCCATAGCAGGTTTTCATAGGCAGTAAATAACACGGAGGAGGTTGTCCATCCTCCTCCCCTACAGGCACTGGTGGATTTGAATCATGTGCTAATGAGTGCTTGTGTATTACTTTAAATGTCTGTCTGTCTTGCTGACTTTAAGCAACATTACAGCAAAGAGTTTATCGACCTTATTCACTGCTGTTAAGACCCAGCAGGTAACAGATTGGATGGGTGGATGGGTAGATGGGTGGATGGATGGATGGATAGATGGATGAATGGATGGAGAGAGAGAGAGAGAGACAGAGAGACAGACAACTTCTTATGCTCAAAAGAAGAAAACATTGCCCAGTTCTGCATCACCTTCCTGGTTACTGACACTGAGTCTCTTGTTGAGGATTTTGCACCAACCAGTCCACCAAGACTTTCCTTCACTCTAGCTGGTGACCTAAGTCACTGAGTATAATATCCTCCTCTAGCAAATAATCCCTTCTGGCAACATGTCCAAAACAGAAGAGTCAGAAAATGTTCTGTTGGAATCATAAGGTTTTCATTAACTGTCTCAACTGTAGATGGCCAGGACTTTCTATCTAATCTGTCTTGGTTCAGAAGCACTTCTGAAACCTGTGCCCCATAGGTGATCCTACTGGTCTTTGAAACACTGGTGGCATAGATTCCAGCTCATAGCAACACACGAGCTTCCACAGAGCCACAGACTGACAGAGGGGTATGGACATAACAGGCAACCAATAAATATTGACTGAATGCTCAAAGAATTCATTAATTGGTGAAGACACTTCACTTCCTCTATCTAGTTAATCTTTATGATCTCTGTGAGAGGCAAGACCTTTGGGTCTGAGTACTTTGCAGGGTTAGATCCAAGCTCATCCGTCTGAGATCCAATTAACCAGAGAGCCAGAACAGAAATAAATCATGAGGACAAACATCACCATAACCTTTACCTTGAGTCTTTCTCCCTATTCCCATCACTGCCCCACCTCACACATAAGCACGCATACACTTTCCTTTTATTTTCCAATGTATTTCTTTCCTGACCCAAGACATCAAGGAATCACAAGTGCTGTCAACCTTACAAATCTTATATCTTGCATTGTATTCTTTGATGCCTCAGGTAAAAGGAAGCTCGGGTGGCCTAGTGAGAAAAAAAAAAGTATTCTTAAAATAAACACCAATTGCCATGAGCAACTCATGAAGATGAACACTTGTTAGCAGTGTAAGCGTGCACGCTTTAAGACACTACGGTGTCCCAGTAGTTAAACTCATTTCTCTGGCCAGGAGAATTCTTTCCCAATTCATTGCTAAGGACTTGTCAGTTAACTTCAAGCAGGAGACATTAAGACCTTACTACAGTAGTATCTTTGAGCTATGGTGTTGGAGAAGAGTACAGAATATCCCACAGCCTGTCAAATGAACAGGTATGTCTTGGAGAAGGTGCGGTCACTGAGCTCCTTGAAGGCAAGGATGGCGAAGCTCCTTCTCATGTATTTTGGGCATGTTTCAGGACAAATGGTGCCAGGAGGGGCCAGTCCTTGGAAAGGAACATGATGCTTGAGGGTCAACAGAAGAGAAGGAGACCCTCAATGAAATTGATTGACACGATGATAGAAGCAATCGCTTGAGTATGACAGAGCTGATGAGGATGGCACAGGGTAGAGCAGGGTTCAGATCTCTTGTTCATGGGGTCTCTATGAGTTGTACTCGGCTTGGTATATAACAACAACACAATGAATATAGTATCAGCATTGTATAGGAGATTGTTAGAAATACAGACTCTCCGACCCATCCAGGGCAGGCCTGTAGAGAGGAATCTCATTTGAGTGAGGCTTTCAAATAATCCTTGTGCTCATTATTGAAGAAGGACAGTCTTCAGTCATTTGTATCCAGTCTTTCCCATTTTTCCCTGCCTTTAGCAAGCCCAATCCTTTTAGAGACCCAAGGTAGTGCAGTGGACAAGCAGCTCAGATACTAACTAAAGCAACAGCAGTTCAAATCCACCAGCTGCTCTTTGGGAGAAAGACATGTCCTCCGGTGAGAATGTTATTGTTGTTGTTATGTGCCATTGAGTCATTTGTGACTCATAGCGACCCTATGTACAACAGCCCTAAACCATGCTCTATCCTTTGCCAATCGCACTACCTCTGACACACCAAAGTCCATAAGGGACAATTCTACTCAGCCGGACAGAGAAGTGATGAGTCAGAATCAAGTTGAAAGCACACAAGAACAGCAAGAGTAGATTTAGAAACAAACAGTTGTCACCAAGTGGACCTCAATTCATCACATTCTCCCTGTGTGTCAGGACAGAACTGTACTCCTTAGAGTTTGCCAAAAGTGGATCAAGGCACTTTTCTTCAGAGATGCATCTAGGTAGAGTCAACGCTCAGTATTTCAGTTAACCCTTTAAGCTGAGGGTTGACTGCACCAATAATAGTGAATAAACTATTCACTAGAGCATGATCTCTCGAAGGCACATAGCAACAACAGAGCATGATCTCTTTCCTAACAGCGCTTGATATTTAATTATAGACTCAGAAGGTAAACAAGAAAAAAATCGGAGAAGATATACAAAGACATAACCCAACTGATAGAAAAAAACATTAACTAGATGTGACAGTTAGGTGGTATAACGTGTGTACCCATTACTCTTATGTCAGTTGGTCATATTGTGGTGACTTGCAGGTTGCTATGGCACCTGAAACTATGCCAAATGGAATTTCAAATGCAAACGAGCTCACCCATGAGAGACATGATTCGGAGGATCTTCCAGACTAAGACAGACTAGGAGGAAGGATTGGCTTTCTTCTTCTGCAATAACGTGCCCTGGAAACCTCATGCATAGCAACAGAATGTCCTCTGATAGAGTGCTGAGATGTGAGTCCCTCAGGGTAGAAGGCACTCACAATATGACTGAAGATTAATTGTCTGCTAAAAGTGAAGTCTATCTTGATGGCATGGGTGGTGGTGGTGTTGTTAGGTGTCACTGAGTCAAGTACGACTCATAGCAACACTATGAACAAAAGATCTGAACTCTGTTCTGTCCTGCGCCATCCTCACACTTCCCAACACACTTCTTGACACACTTCCCTTCCATTGCGGCAGTCACCATATCTATCTAGTCAATAATCTTTCTCTCCTTTGCTGACCCTCCACCCTTCCCAACATCATGTCCTTCTCCAAGGAATAGCCCCTCCTAGCAACATGCCCAAAGCATGTAATGTGAAGCCTCACCATTCTTGGCTCCAAAGAGCACTCTGGTTGCACCCTCTCCAAGACATATTTGGCTTTTGGGCCATTCATGGGATGTTCAGTGCTCTTCCCCATCACCACAGCTCAAAGGTATCAATTCTTTTTCTGCCATTCATATTCATTGCCCAGATCTCAAGTGCATAGCAAGTGATTGGAAAGACAATGGCCTGAATCAGACCTTAGTCCTCAAACAGACATGTTACTCCTCAATAATTTGGAGAGGTCCCTAACTGCAAGTTTTCCCAGTGCAATGCATCTCCTTATTTGCTGACTGCTGGCACCAAGGGTATTAATTGTGGATTCAAGCAAGATGAAGCTGTTATGGCATGGATAGAGTAAGGTTTTTAGGACCTTCATTTGATATGACACTATTAAAAACAAGAAGAAACAGTTGCAAGTGTCCATTTATAATCAGAACATATACCAAGTACTAATCTCTGAAAACTGGTAATTGTGAAAAATAGAATGTGTAACAATGAATATTACAGGCACTGTTGTTGTTAGATGACTTTGAGTGTGTTCAGATTCATTGCTCTTCTATGTACCATGTAATCAAACACTACCTAATTCTGTGCTATCCTCACAGTTCTTGGCTATGGTTGAGTCCATTGTTAACAGCCACTGTGTCGATCCAGCTTGTTGAAAGTCTGTCTTTCTCTCTGACTCTCTGTATTGAACCAACTTAGTGGCAGTGAGTTTGATGATCTACTTTGCCAAGAAAGACTATTGGAAGCAGAATGGTATTACATCCATCATCAAAAGGAATATTTAAAGATCTACCTTTTCAATTTATATGCAAACTGATCATTCAGGAAGGTGAACTTTATGAGAAGGATGTGGAATCAGGATTGGAGGAAAACTCTTCAACAACCTGCATTATGTGGATGACCCTTGCTTGCTGAAACTGAGGAGGACTTTGTTCCTAGAAGCATTTGTTATAAAAGGTCAAGAACTGTAGTCTTCAATATGGATTGAAACTCAACATTAACAAGACAAAGATTCTGACCACTGGACCAATTGGCAGCACCAGCATAGATGGAGAAGAGATTGAGATTGTTAACACTTCCAGCTTGCTTGGGTCGACAATCAGCATTCTTGACACCAGCAGTCAGGAAATCAAAAGACAAATTGCATTGAAGAAATTTGCTGTTAGGAACGTCTCTAGAGTACTGAAGAGCAACAATGTCAGTCTGGAGACTAAGGTGTGTCCGATTTAGGTAATGATCTTTGCAATTACTTGCTATGCATCAGAGAACTCAATAATGACTATGGATGGCAGAATAAGAATTGATGCCTTTGAGTAGTGGTGCTGGAGAAGAGTACAGAACATATCATGGACCATCAAAAGGACAAACAGGTCTGTCTTGGAGAGGGTGAAAAGAGGCTGCTTGTTGAAGGCAAGGATTTTGAAGCTCCATCTCACATACTTTGGGCATGTGGTCAGGAGGGACCAGTCCTTGCAGAAGGACATCATGCCTGGAAGGGGGGGGGGGAAGGACATTACAGGAGAGGAAGACTCCAGATGAGATGAATTGACAGAGTAACAGGGATGATGGAGGTAGATGTATTAGAGACAGTAAGATTGGTTCAGGATAGGGTAGTATTCAGAGCTTTTGTACCTATGATCACTATGTGTCTCAGGGGACTCGATGGCATGTAACAACAACAACAACAACAACAACAACAACAAATCCTGAAGTACAATGCTGTCAGAGAAAGGATAATTTCCATATGCATGTAAGGAAGACCTAATAAGATAACACTCTTACATTACAGCCTGGAATGTCCTACAGGGCAGTTCTACTCGTTCATATGTGATTGCTCTACATGGGAATTAACTCCACAGCACTTACCAACTACAACAAGAATGCCCAGGATAGACATCGGGTGGGAAGGAGGAGGTGGAGGTGAGATAGGTCTTTGAGGTAGAAAGGACAGGAGATGCTGATGGATGGGACATGGTACCTCCTAGGGGCATTTCAATTTCCAAAGGCTAATCACTCTGCTGAAGGTCACACAGTTAATAAGCACCTTCAAGCAGGCTGTGGATGTTGATCATCTGGCTCCAAACATGCTGGTTTTCTCTCCATCCTTCCATCCATCCATCCATCCATCCGTCTTCAGCACAAGGATACCACGAACCGCCTGTCACCATCATTAACTGAGACAGGTGACAGTCCACACGAAGTACGCTTTGGTTGCTTGTTTTCTCAAGCTCTGCTTTGAGGGTCACGTGAGATGGTGATTTTGTTGAGTGGCAGTTGGGTGAGTGGTCACAATGGAATGGGATGGGGTAGGGTGGGGTGGGATACTAGCCCAACGGTCCTGCAGCCAGGGACACATGGGGAAAAAGAATGAGCCAATGTCTGTGTGGCATCAGCCAATGTCTGTGTGGCATCAGCACAGCCATGGCCATTCAGAAGGGGCAGCTGCTAACTTCCAGGACACATTGGTGATGGCCTAGTGTTAAGAAGCTAGCTGTTGCATCCTAGAAGGTTCGTGGTTTGAATCCATTGGCTCCATAGGAGAAAATGGGCAATCTCTTCTTGTGTGACTTATTGCCTCTGAAAACCTACTGGAGGGTCAGCTGTGGGTTGGTTCTGACTTGACATTACCCAACAACATGAATATTTGCAGGACACTTTGGTGGCCTAGTGCTAAGAAATTGTGCTGCTATCTCAAAAGTGTGCAGTTCGAATCCACCAATTGTTCCACAGGAAAAAGATGGGCAATGTCCATCCTCCCATGTGATTTACTCCCTCTGAAAACTGTTAGAGAATTGGCTATGAATTGATTTCACCTCTATAGCACACAACAATACCAGGCATATTTGCACATGCAGAGAAGGATAAGGTTCAGATCTGTTGTTCATAGGTTTATTAAAGGTCAAAGTTGACTCAATGGCACCTAACAACAACCACCTTCCCATCATACATTGGAGCCTGCCCTCCAGCTTGTCTGTCTCTTTGACCAGCATAGAGCCACCCTGGTCCAGTTCAGTGAGTACCTGCATGTGGCGCTAAAGGCCTCAGTGGCTCCTGTATGATCCATTTTCAGGTTCAGGTCCAAAGTGTTCATCGAGCCCCATTAAAACTGCTAGGCATTGTTTATATTCTCAAACTAATAGAACTGGGTACTCTCCCCCAGTGATACCTCATGCATGGAGCACCGTCTTCAGCTCCTGGTCACCTGAGAGGTCTCTCATGCAGCAAACAGACCACCAGCACCTTGGCCTTGTCTTGCTCCTTGGGGGGGATCTGGACCACAAACCTCTCTGCATCTGCTCCTCCCAGTTTTCATCAAAGAAGTACTTGTCAGGTTGCTGCCTCCTTGTGGTGCAATTCCGTGAGGAAGTAAGAGGAGGCAGAGTCAGTCCTTGTGGGCTCCATTTCCTCCTTGAGGTTCAAGTGCATAAAGTGCAATGGTGGCCAGCTTACAAAGCTGCTTGATGTTGTCTTTCAAGAAGTCTTTGACACACTGAGTGTTCTCTGCCTGGTCGTCGTGTGGTTCTTGGTCCCTTCCTTGAGGCTCTCTGAGGGATCATTTATCCTGATGTGGCTCTTTTCTCTCTCTCACTTATCCAGCTCCTTGGACATCTCCAATTTCCCTGATACATTGTCCAGTGGGATCCTAGTACTCAGCCCTTGGTCCAGCCGTGAGTATATTGGATTCATCCATAAGCCCCCATGTGCCTCTGTCAGAGGCTAAGGGTAGAGCTTCTTAGGGACCGAACCACCTAGTTGATTTTTTTTTTTACTCATAGCAACCCCATGTTACAGAGCAGAACCTTCCCCCCACGCCTCTAGACCACCAGGAGTTTCTTTTACAAAGCTGCTAGATTGGTTTATCAGGCAAGCTGCGTAGCCAGGACTCCTTGAGGTGGAACATGCTGTTACATTAATCTGACTTGGTGCATAATGTCTCAGTGTCCTAGTTGGAAAGTTGGCGGTTTAAATCTACCAGTCGCTTTCAAGGAGAAAGATAACAAATGATCTCCTGTATAGATTATGGCCTTGGAAACTCAATGGATGATCCCTATGAGTCAAAGTCAACTAAAAGGCACTTGATTTGTTTATTTTGTTTGTTTGTATCTTTATTTCCAACCAAAGTACAATGATGCTTGAAGCTGCAGGCTGTTGTTTGTTGTTATATGAAGCTTGCACTCATAGCGACCCTATGTACAACAGCCCCCTAAACTCCGCTCTGTCCTGTGCCAATCGCACTGTCTCTGACACTCCCATCCCGATTACCCCAGTCACTGAATCAATCCACCTCATAGAGAGCCTTCCCCTCCTGTGCTGTCCCTCCACCCTCCCAAGCATGATGTCCCTCTCCAAGGACCAGACCCTCCTTACATCATATCCAAAGTATGTCAGATGAAGCCTCAGAATCTTTGCCTCCAAGTTTGTTGTATCTTTATTTCCAACCAAAGTACAATGATGCTTGAAGCTGCAGGCTACCAACATAAAATTAGCCTGGAAAAATGGCCCCATTGGCTGGTAACTAGCCTGTAAAGTGAAGAAAAGTGTCTCCTGGCAGTTGCCCAAAGCAACTGCCATAAAGTTAAGGAGTCTGGTTGTTTGTAGCTTCACTGGATCTTTTTTTTTTTTCAGCACAGGCGAGGGAAGAAGGCAAGGTGGGGGCTTACTGCTCTGCAGTGGGGATGATTCTGCATTTTCCCCTCCTGTGTACTTAAAAGGATCTTCCATTCTGAGGTCTAAGTTGACCTAAGGAGTGACTCAGATGATCACACAAAGATGTTCCCCTTACCTGCCTGCACTCCAGTCTGCGCTGAGGAGGGGCAGACAGGCATTTGCATAAGAGCCAGACTAAATGATGGCTGCCAAGTCATCTACAGGCTTGAGATAATGGTTACATTTAGTTAAATGCTTGTAAGTGGTCTTAACCTAGACAGGGCCAGTGAGGAATCAAGGATGTCACAGTGCTGGAGCTTCATGAACAAACGTTAAGTGACTAAGATCGCTACCTCAGCTTCTATCTCAAGAAATTGGTCCCAAGAAACAAACAAGCCTTTATTGCGTGGTCTGAGAGGACTCCAAGTGACCTGGCCACACAGCACGTGAACAGGATCAAAATGGACAGTATCGAAAAGGCCCATCGGCAGTCTGGGTGGGGGGGTTCCTTCTTATAGGGGTTCTGGGGAGGACTAAGATGGTATTTTTCAAAATTTGGGGTGTTAATTAAGTTAGCTTTGGGCTATTTTCATCAGGCTCAGACTCTTATCAGGATCCATTGTCTGGCCTGGTCTTTGATATGACCAGCTTCCATGTTATGAGGTTTCTCAGGAAGTGATCAAACTTGGGGGTGGTGGGGATGGGACAACTGCCATATTCTTTCTTCAGGAACCTGCTGTGAAAATGTCACTAAGAATGTGTTTTCACAGTCCTCCAGTTTCGAAGAGGCAAACAGTTACCTTTTGGCTTTGAGCCAGTTCTGAGTTGCGTGTCTCAGAACAGAACCACGCTCTGCACACTTTTCGGTGGTTGTTGAAACTGCCAGCATTTCTGCCAGAAGTGGAACCCTTAACCATGTGTGCTACCCAGAGAGCAGCTTCCTGGTGTTTGAAACCTAAACTAAGCTGACTGCTATGGAGCTGATTCTGATTCCTAGTGATGCTACAGGACTGAGTGGAAACCGTTTGACAGAGTTTCTCAGGCTGTATGTCTTTACAGGCACAGACACCCTCATCTTTTTCTACTGAGCGTCAGTTGGGTTTGAACCACCTACCTTTGGGTTAGCAGCCTGACACTCATCCTGCTATACCACCAGGGCGTCTGTACTGATATTTCAGCACCTCAACAATTCATTGTTGTTAAGACTGAACAGACTCATAGCTGCCCCCCCAGAAGGTCTCCAGAGGCTGTAAATCATACAAGAGGAGATTGTTCTTCTTTCTCCCCTAAAGTCACAGATGGATTTGAACATCCTGCCTTGGAGTTGAGAGTCTGCTTCCTTACCCACTAGGCCACCAAAACTCCCTATACTGGTGCTTAGGGGTTGTTGTTGTTGATTGCTTTCAAATTGAGCATAACGACCCTATGAATGAAAGGCCTGAAGCCTTACTATAACTATCAACATGTATCAAAGTTCATGGAGTTTCCAGAGGCACATTGTTTAGGAAGTGGATGCCTCTCCTGCTGGTGGTCTAGTGGCAAGACGCTGCACTGCAGTCTCTAAGACACGAGGTTCAAGGCTCCACTGGAGAAGGGTGGGCAATCTCCTCCCAGGTGATTAACTGCTTCTGAAAACCCTCTGGATGGTAAACTATGGGTCAGTTCTAACTGCATGGTACACAGCAACAGTCTAAATAGGAGTTTAGGGGTACTCAAATTAAATATATGTTCTTAAATATAGAGTGGAGTCCACAGTTTTAACTCCTTATTGTATAGTGCCTTCCCTTCACCCAGCTTATCTATTAAATTTTTTTAAAATTTTATTATTTGTTGTGTATGTACCATCAAATCGGAGCTGACTGGTGAAGGGACAGCATAAACCCCATTTTTTTATAAACCCCCATTAATACCTGAAGCAGAAGCAGGCCATAAAAATTCTTAGCTTAAGGCAAACACAAATGCCCTGGGTAAAGTCTTATCTGTCATTGCAAAGTAAAGAATTAACTAGTGTCTACATGACACAAAAAGAGTAGCCAAGCCCGTTGAAAGCTGACCCACATGATTGATCCCCCGACCCACCAACCACAATCTCAATCTCCCCACCCCAACAGAGGCACCCAGGAAAACCATTAAAGCAGTGATGGGGGGGAATCGGGGCTTTTCCCCTTACTACTTTCCTACTGAGGGAGAAAGCTTCCACTTGTGGATACTCTGGAATAAAGTGCTTATTTGTATTTACAAATGTGTGGATTATTCTTTAGAGTGGCATTTCATGGGCAGAACAACTGGTACAGGAGGAGATTGTCCCTCCTTCTCCAGCAGATCATCTGGTGGATTCGAACCACATACCTCTGGGATTGCAGTGCAGTTTCCTGCCACTAGACCACCAGAGCTCCCTAGATTATCTATTAATTTTTACTCCACTAAACCTTCCTTCCTATCCCTGCATATATAGAATATGAAATATAATTGAAAACATACAATCAGCAAAGGCTATAAATCTTTAAGAGAAGAAATTACCTTTCTTTTTCCCCATGGGGCAGTTTCTGGATTCGAACCACTGACCTTTTGATTAGCAGTGTAACAGACAATAGACTATATTACCATGGCTCCTTCAAAGGGGACTAAAAATGTTCTTATCCAGGGCATCAAGCTACATGAACTATGCTATCCAGAGAGCTGTAATTAAAACACCATATTAAAATGACTCCTCACTGTTTAATGCACAGGAATTAGAAACATCCCATATTTATTTAAAGGTATTATAGGAGATCAGGAATTCATACTCATGATAATAAAGTGAGTGGATTTGAGATTACATAGGATTTAAATGAAAAAATGTATCTCTACTTGAATGTCCATAAAATAACTGTAATTAACACCACTAATAGGAACTTTGCTGGCTTAGTGGTAAGGAGTTGTACTGCTGATCCAAAGGCATGGAGTTCAAATCCACCAGCTGCTGAAGAAAGAAAGATGGACCGCTTTCTCCTGTATGATTAACGGCCTCTGAAAATCAGAGAGTCAGTTTTGAGTTCATTCTGACTTGATAGCACGTAATAATAACAATGACTTAGTGAGTAAGGACTTGAACTGCCAACCCAAACACAAGCTAACGGAATCTATCAGCTGTTCCATGGGAACAAGAAGAGAAATCTCTGAAAACTGGCTGGAGGATCAGCTATGAGTAAGTTCTGACTCCAGACCAAAGAGTTTAGAGTTTAATTTTGAGCAATTAGAGGGAAGAAAATTACAACATACTGGCTACCTACCAAGTCCCTTAAAAGGTCTAAAGAGCAGGGATGCAAGTTGAAAGACTAGGGTGCACCTGATCCAAACTTTGGTATTTTCAATTGTTTCCTATACATCTGAAAGTTAAGCAATGAATACAGAGGACCTAAAAAATTCTAATAGATGCCTTTGGCTTGTTTGTGGTGCTGGCCTTTCTGATGCCTCAGGCTCAGTAGGAGACCTGGGAATCAGAAAAGTAAGGGATCCCCTTTATCCCAAGACTCCTACAAGGATCTAGACAAGGACTATAGCAAGGACCAGACCCAGTTCTCTGGGGTGTCACTAAATTTAGGGGTATAATTGTCTGCTAGAATTTACTAAAAAAGATCATTGCTATGGAGTAGGAACTGACCCATAGCTGACCCTCTACCAGGTTTGCAGAGGCTGTAAATCTCACGGAAGGAGATTATGTATGTATGTATGAATGAATGAATGAAGCAGCTGGTGGATTCAAATGCCAAGAAGGCTGTAACTCTTTATGGAAGAAGACTGTCCATCTCCCTCTCGTGAAGAAGCCTGTGCATTTGGATTATCAACCTTTTGGTTAGCAGCACATCATAGAAGGCTCTGAGCACCTAGACCAAGGCAGATTTCGGCATTAAATAAGCCCGTTGCATAATCACCTTCATTCACGAACTATTCACGTATCTTTATTTTAAAATAAATAAATAAATACATACATACATACATACATAATTCAGGCCTTTCTTCCACAGCATGGCTGGGTGGATTTGAACCACTAACCTCTAACTAGTAGCTGAGTGAACACCAATAGCTGAATTGCCACCCAGGGATCTTTGATGCAGGAGATAAAACTGGTGACAGAGTTCTGGCAGCCTAGTAGTAAGCATCTGCGCTGCAATCCCGAAAATAAATGGTTTGGATCTGGCCGGGGCTCCTTAGAGAAGAATGGACGGTTTCCTCCTATGCAATTAACTACTTCTGAAAACCCACTGGAGCGTCAGCTACGGGGCAGTTCTCACTCGACGGTACACAACAACTAGTGAGGGAGGCTGAAACTGAAGCTTCGTCAGCTTCATCCTGTGCAAACAGTTCTGACTGTCAGCAGAGAGGGGGGCTGGTAGTGGAGCAGGAAGCACAGGCCACATCTCCTGAGGGGCTGCCCACTGCTCTGCCTCAGCGGAGGAAGGCCCTGTGGAGAAGCAAATACTTGCTAACCTGAGGCCAGAAATAGTTTCACCTGGAGAGGCTGTGAGCTCCACCTGGAGTGGATCGCAGACTCCAGGGCCTCTGTGTCACCCCGAAAGCTTGTTAAATACATTGCCAGGACCCTATTTTTTCATTAAGCACTTTGGAGTGGAACTCGAGAATCTGCATTTCTAACCAGCTTCCCTGATCTTATGGTGGTTCAGCAGTTGAGTTGTCACCTTCCAGATGGGAGACCTGGGTTTGTATCCTGGTCAATGGACTTCACGTGCAGCCACCTCCTATCTGTCATTGGGGGCTTATAGACTGATCGTAAGTTGGACAGGTTTCAGTGGTGCTTCCAGATACAGTTAGACTAGGAAGAAAGGGCTGGTGATCTATTGGCAAAATTTAGCCAATAAAACCATATGGATCCCCAAAGTCTGTATCACAAGTAAGCACAGGGATGGGGTAGGGCTGGGCAGGATTTTGTTCCATCGTGCGTGGGACCTTCCCGAGTCAGGGTGACTGTGGCAGCTACAATGTGTGACAGATTTTCTAAGCCTTGCTCTTCCATCCAAAAACTTGAAAGAAGTAGATGATAAAGTTTTGTATTTACAAAAAGATTGCTGGAATGTAAAGTGTACAGAGTTGGTTCAGTGAAGGAAACCTGTTATTTTTTTATTATATTTGTTATCATTATTGTTATTTCTCCTTCCCCACCACCCCCGCCCCCCCAGGCCTGTAAGTTGTGATTTTGGCAGAGAGTTATATATTTCATGGTCTGCCAAAAGAACAAACAAATCTGTTTTGGAGGAAGTGCAGATAGGGCGCTTTTCAGAAGCAAGGCTGGTGAAATTTTGCCTCACATAATTTAGGCGTAGTGCCAGGAGGAGCCAGTCGTTGGAAAAAGGGCATCATGCTGAGAAAGGTGGATGTTCAGAGAAAGAGAAGAAAACCCTCAAGGAGATGGATTGACAGAGTGACTTCAGTGATGGATTCAAACAGGTTGGAGGGTTTGAGGATGGTGCAGACAGAACAGGGCGAGATCAGATCTGTTGTTCATAGGGTCACTATCTTTGTAGTCAACTCCACGGTATCTAACAACAAAAGTATTATTATTTTCTATTTTAGGGATCTGGATCGTCTTTGGCTGTCTGGAAGCTGCTTGTTGGGAACCAATGAGAGCCTGATACATGGACCTGCAGCCTTTTAAAATCTGTGTGGCTTTGAAGGTGAGTCTTTCTGTATTGGACTGGGAGGACAGACTCTGGATGGTCTTTGGCTGGCCGGAAGCCTCTTGTTGAGAACCAATGAGAACCTGATGCGTGGACCTGGCCTTTTAACATGTTGCTGCAAATGACGGCAAAATGTGTTTCTAAGCACTGGTAGTCAATTTAAAAGTGTGCAGCAAAGTGTTAAAATTCATTTGGGCCCTTGGGCCTGGTTTTAATTGTTTTTTCGATGAACACACTCCTAAGTGGTACAGCACTGTTCTGTCATTTCTCTGTATTGAGGTAATTTTGGATTGCTGCGATACCTAATGTTGTGCCATTGGTCTGTCAAGTGCCATAATGGTTACGCATGGTTGACAGTGTTGGGTAGAGCTCACAGATTAAGACAGGGTTGGGAGCAGGAGAGGCATCTACTTCCTACACATGCCTGTGGAAACTCTATAAACTTAGAGAAAGGACAATAGTTATAAAACAAGATTAAAGTCTTTTGTTTATAAGGTAAGTACTAGATGGCACTTAACAACAACAGCAACAACAACATATTAACACCAAGCCCTTGTCTTTCATTTTGTACTTAGATGAAGTGGCTGGACTCTGCACGATGGTGTTCTTGTTTTGCTTGAGGATCTGTGTGGATTGTTTCCTTGTCTTTATTTAAGCCTCTTGTTTAGCGTCAACAAGACCTCCAAGAGGACACTTGCATTTAAGGCCAAGCCCTTGTCTCTGTTTTGGAGACTGGGTGAAGTTGACTGGATGCTGTAAGATGGGCTTTCTTGTTTTGGTTGAGGGTCATTGTGGAATGTTTGGGTTTTTTGTTTTGTTTTTATTTAAGGCTCTTGTTTAGAGTCAACAAGACCTCCTGGAAAGCCTTTGTATTTAAAAGTTGGACCCAAGGGATTATACTTTAATCCCTTGTTGCGATATTTTGGAGGAACATTCTTCTAAATTGTAAACCACTCTTCTGTCAGTTTTCTGTGCTGAGGTAATCTGAGTTTGCTGTGATACTAAATCTTGTATCACTGGGGTCTCAAATACCATGGTGGACAGTGTTTTGTGGAGTTCCCAGTTTTAAGATAGGTTTGGAAGCAGGAATGGCATCTACTTCCTAAACCACATGCCTCTGGAAACTCTGTGAACTTGGAGAAAAGATAGTTATAGAAAGGCTTCATTCAGGTCTTTGGTTCATAGAGTCACTATGCATCATACTCCCCCGTATGCTGTTGCTCCTTTTATGCATACCAGTTAAATGAGTCAAAGTCTTACCACCCTTGTCTTCAAGGAGCATTTTAGTCACTGGTTTTTTGTGTACTTTTAGAAATCATTGTTGCTTATATTGTTATAATTATTGTGCACCTTGGTTTTCCTCCCATTTTTACATCCCAGCTCCATATCGGTATGTTTAGATAGGTTTTCTCCTTTCTAATGGCTTCATGTTATATTAAGATATGATACTTCAAAGTTAAACCATTCACCAATTGATGGGCATTTGTGTTCATTTCTGATTTTTCTCACACCCAACATAATGTGATGAACACCATGTTCAAGGCTTCTTTTCACATAGATAATGCTTTCTGAAAGAAAATAAATAAAAGTAGGGTCATGCTACCTTAGACCATGCAGATATATGCAAAATAGTCTCCAAACCGATTTCATCAATTTACCATCAAGCATTGTATGGAAATACATGATTGAATTTAAGGTTTAGATGACTTAACATGTAGGCATATTGTTTTGTTGTTTTAACATGTATTTCTCAGCTTGATAATGAGGTTGACCATCTTTTCATCTAGTTGTATAAGGAATTTCTCTTTCAATTGTTTGTTGATAACCACTGACAATTTTCTTCTTGATATTTTTCTTTTTTCAAACCTTTCTAGAAGAGCACTTTGCTCCCTCTAAAATAGATCTTTTTAAAAATATAAGGGAGCTCTGATGGCCTACTCTGTAGGAAGGTGTACTAGTAACCCAAAGGCCATGCCTTCTTGGTGGTTTGAATCCACCAAGGGCTCCCTGGGGGCCCTTGTGCAATTTACAGCCTCAGAAATCCAATGAAAGGTCAGCTGTGAGTCAGTTCCAACTCACTGATGATGAGATTTTCTTGTGACTTTGAATGGCTATAAATAATATTTATGCATGCTATAAATATCATCTGAAATGTTTTTAATTTCATTTTATTCATATACATTTTGTTAATGCAGAGCCTTAAAATTTTGATATGATTGTATTTGCCAATCTTTTTTTTTTTGGCTTTCCCCCCCCCAAATCTAATTTGTAAAGATTTGATACCCTGAAGTCATAAAAACTCATTACACAAGTCATAAATTCTTTCTAGAAGAAGGTTCTAGTTTCTTTTTCTCTAACGTTATAATCAGTTGCCTCTGTATGTAATTCTAAACATTTTATGTTTGGGTTTTATATAGATTCATTTCTTATGTATGATAGGAGTTAGGGTTGTGTGTTGGGAAGAAAAAGGCCTCAGAAGATAGTTGTACACGTGGCTATAAGTTTTTACGGTGATAAGAGTCACTGTATAATTGGGGAGGGAGGGAACCAAAAGAAAACACCCACCCAGGAGAAAAGACAGTTGGGCCAAAGTCTAGAAAAGCCATACATGAGCTTCTAAGGGTTTTCTTCCTATGGAGTCATGTATGACATCGTGACTCCTCCAGTAAGAAGTTGTGACAACACATGTGAAACGCTGGCTACCAGGAGAGTTCACTAGACTTTTACAGAGGGCTACTCTGTATGCTGACCAAGTGATGGGAGGAGCTGGACTAAACGAAGAACAATGTGGTTTCAGGACTGGAGGAAGACTCATCAGCAACCTGCGTTAAGCAGATGGCACAACCAGAGTGAAGAGGTCTTGAAGCACTTAATAAAGAAGATCAAAGACTATAGCCTTATGTCAAGAATACAAAAATCCTCACCACTGGATCCAGAGGCAATATCATGATGTTGTTGTTGTTGTTGTTGTTATGTGCTATCAAGTTGCCTAAGACTCATAGCGGCCTTATGTGCAATGGTCTTAAACCCTGCTCTATCCTGTGCCAAGCTCATTGTCTCTGACACAACTACCCCCATTACCCTAGTCATTGAATCAATTCATCTCATCGAGGGTCTTCCTCTCCTGCTCTGTCCCTCCACTCTCCCAAGCATGGCATCCCTCTCCAAGGACCAGTGCCTCCTAGCAACATGTCCAAAGTATGTCAGATGAAGCTTCAAAATCCTTGCCTCCATGGAGCAGCCTGGTCTCGCCCTCTCTAGGACTAACCTGTTTGTTCTAGCAGTTCATGGTATATTCAATACTCTTCTTCAGCATCGCAGCTCAAAGGCATCAATTCTCCTTCTATCACCCCTAGTCATTGTAGAGTTCTGATGCATAGCAAGTAGTTGCAAAGACCTTGGCCTGTATCAGGCACACCTTAGTGTCCTGACTGACACTGTTGCTCAACCCTTCCAAGCATGATATCCTTCTCCAAACACTGGTGTGTGAGAAGGAATCTTAAAACCCTTGCTCCAAGGAACAGCTTGATTTCACCCTCTCCAAAACAGACATGTTAGTTCTTTTGGCAGTCTTTTAGTATGTTCAAGGCTATGTTAGTTCTTTGGCAATCTTTTAGTATGTTCAAGGCTCTTCTCCAGCACCACAACTCAAAAGCATCAATAATAATTCTTCTGTCATCCTTGGTCATTGTCCAGCTCTCTGATACATAACAAGTAATTGCAGACTGTGGCCTGGATCAGGTGCACCTTAGACAGACATCCTTGCTCTTCAGCAATCTAGAGAGATCTCTGACATCATATTTTCCTAATGCAATTTGTCTTTTGATTTTCTGGCTGCTGGTAACAAGAGTGTTGTTTGTGGAACCCAGCAAGCTGAAATTGTTAGCAGTATTAATCTCTTCTCCATCTATCATGATGCTGTCCATTGGCCCAGTGGTGAGAATCTTTGTTTTCTTGATGGTGAGCTTCAATCCATACTGCAGATTACATTCCTTGACCCTTTGCAGCAAATGCTTCAGGCCCTCCTCATTTTCAGCAAGTAAGATAGTGTCATCTGTCAAATAGAGGTACAGCATTCAAAGTCACCAGCTGTTCTGGAGGAGAAAAATGGGCATACTCCTCCTGTGTGACTAACTGCCTATGAAAACCCAAACTTGATGATATCTAATGACACTAACAAACATGACGTCTGAGGAATCAATAAGTGCTATATGGGGAAATGGTGTGGGATAGTGAGTTCAGCTAATGACTTCTGTCTAATTTTGCTTTCATTTTTGGGGGGGGTCCATTGATGTGAGTTTCCAGTGTCAACTCTGAGCTGAACTTTCCCATTCCACGTAGCCCCGTCATCCTTTCTCTCTGAGTGTCTCTGACACATTTTGGGAAGGAATTAAAGGAAACAGAGAAGGCTCATTACCAAACGCTCCTTGAAGCTAGCCTATTATGTGATCTTTGAGGGCCCGTGGAGTTCATCTTTGACTGCTAAATAGATGAGACATCTCAGGTCTAAAATAACTTCATACCATCAGGGTCACTTCAGAAGATGTTCTCCGTCAAGAACTGCCATTCATCCTAAGGCGGGGGGGGGGGGGGGACGGGGGAAGAAAAAGAAAAAAAGGAGAGGGAAAAAAAGCCTTTATAAAGCTATTAGTAGCACAGAAATACAGACAGAGAGAAAGAGCTCAATACCCAGCATCTTTATCTAAAAATATCTACGGACAGGACATTATTCGGATGACTATCGTCTCAGGATGAAGAAGGATGTGAGTTAGAAGGAAGGTGAAAGGGAAGGGACATGGGGGCCTCATGTTCAGTGATAAATGAGTGTTCAGTCACGTATTGTGTGAACATTTGTTGTTGTTAGTGGCTGTTTAATTGGTTCTGACTCATGGAGATGTTATGAATATAATAGAATGAAATTCTATAATCCTGTGTCATTCTCACAGCTGCTATTATGACTGAACCCATTGCTGCAGACACCGTGACAATGCAGCAGATATTTCCTGGGTAGCTGTAATGTGCCACTCAAGGCACCCACGGCTCAATGGTACAATTCTCCCCTTCCATGCAGAAGACCTGGATCCAATTCCTGGCCCGTGTACTTCAGGTACAGGCCCCATCCCCTACCCCCCTGACCTCTCTGTCACTGGAGCCTGGTGTGTTGCCACGACACTGAAAAGGTTTTCAGTGGTGCTTCCTGACGAAGACCAGGAAGAGAAGGCTGGCAATCTACTGCCAGTCGGCCAGCCTTCACTAACCACATGATCTGCAGCAGGTCATGACGATGGCACAGAATGGAGCAATATTTCCTTCCATGGTGCGTGGTCACCACCTCGACAGCAGCTAAAGATAACAAGATTGTGCTTCAAATACTGTTTTGGGCACTGGGTGGAAAGTGGTGGGGAAAATAGCAGATATTGCTGAAAGTAGCAGATATTGCTTCTACGTCTTTTCATCTCATTTTTTTGTAAGGTGCTAACAAGTCGATGACAACTCACCGTGACCCTAGGAACAATGGAGCTGAACCTTGAGCTCCCCCTGTGCCATCATCCTGCTCTTCCTCACGTTCAGATATTTGACAGCAGTCACCGTGGCAGTGGCCTCATTGATGGTCCTCCTCTCTTTCTCTGTCCCTCTAATTTTCCCAGCATGATGTCTTTTTCCAAGGACTGCTTCCTCTTGACACCATCTGGCCTGAAACCAAGTTTCACCATCCTTGTTCCTGAAAGAGTCCCCTGGCTACACTTCCAACATCTTCTAAGCAAGCTTAAAGTGAGTACATCCAGAGAGTGCTTGAAAGTGAGAAACGGGTGCTAATAAAAGGCAAAGAAAGAAGATTTTTTTTTAAAAGAACCTCTACTCCTTTTTATTGAAGTCTCTCAACAACTATGAAAAATATCCTCATCAGATCATTCTCCTCCTCATTTTAGAAGCAGAGGCCTGCGCTCGGAAAGTTTAGGTAATTGCCCCAAATTGTTTGCCAAGTAGCAAGAAGCAGAAACAGAATGGTAACCTGGGTCACTCTGACTCCAGGGCTTAGGTAATTGCCAGTCATGCATCCATTTGCTGGCTTATCGGGGAGCATAAAGTGCCGTCCTCTGCTCACTTGCCTCTGAAACTTGGAACAAATGCGAGCTATCCAGGCACACTTGGGAAGTGAAAATAGCACTTTCCATTTAGGAGTAAATCTGCCACTGTATTAGAAAATCGTCAACGTTCAAGTCACCTAGAGATGAACTCAGAAATATTTTTGCCCTATGCTCTAGGTAATTAATGGAGTGCTAGTAGCCTAAGTTTGGAAGCAGGAGTGGCATCCGCTTTCTAAACAACATGCCTCTGCAAATTCTGTGAACTTTGATAAATGATGATAGTTATAAGAAAGGCTTCAGGCATTTTGTTCATAGGGTCGCTATGAGTCGTGCTTGACTTGACGGCAATCAACAACAGCAACCACCACCACCACAACAACAGTAGCCTAGTGGTAAGGAGCTACACTGCAAACCCAAAAGCACACAGTTCGAGTCCACCAACTGCTATGAGGGAGAAATATGGACAACGGTCTAGTTTTCTCCTCTAAGATTTACTGCCTGTGAAAACCCACTGGAGGGTCAATTATGAGTTGGCTCTGACCTGAAGGGACATAACACCAGCTACCAGGTAATTAATCTGATTTGTACTTTACACAATAACCATGGACGTGACAAACTGATTGTGAGGAATCTTTTCGACTCAGATCCCGTGACTTTGATATTTGCATTGTTTGGTTTTCCTGCCTGCTAAATCATAGACCAGATCTTAGCAGTTCCATGAAAAGCAACATTTTATTGTCTAGCTAAGGGTCACATATTAAGCTCTAAAAACCATTCTTCATGCTTAACATTTACCACTTCTTAAATCTCTCAACATGCCCCTGAAACTAGTCTCATTAGCACCAATCCTGTCTCACAGATGAAGAAACTCTGGTTCAGAAAGGTAGGAAATTGGTCTAGAGAGTAACTTTCTTAAGGTCACACAGCAGGTAAATGGAAGAGCTGGGATTTGAACTCTGCTGGTTTCCTATGCGGCTAAAACAGTGATACTGAATGTGGGTGACTTTAAGGAACAGAGATGTCTTTTCTTATAGTTTAGGAGGCTAGTGGTCTAAAGGAGCTCTGGTGTATTACAAGTTCTCCTGCGAAGCAAAACATCAGTGGTTTGAATCCAACACTTGCTCTAGGGGAGAAAGATACGTGGTTTTCTCCTCTAAAGATGTGTAGGCTCAGAGACTTGACAAAGGTCACACTGACTGATGACAGTGAGGGACTGGTTCTAGGGCAGGATGTCCCCTCTGTGGGCTCCGGGGCAAATATTTTCTTCTCTACAGTCTTTGAAAATCTTCATGTAGCATTTTTCTCCCCCTATTTTGCTTGCTTGTCTAATTTGTGCCTTCTAAATTTACAAAATTATTGTCTTTAAACACACCCTACATTACTGAGACCTCATTAACACAAGAGAAATCTTTTTTCACAAATGAGTTTATCCCCACAGGTATAGGATTTAGGATTCTAATACCAATTTTGGGGGGCACAATTCTATCCATAACAGCACCTAAACAATTTTTACATCACAGGAGTTATTCCACCTGTATGGTTTTCTTCCTCAGTCCAATAAAGAAGAAAAGTCTTTGATTGCATTAAACCAATCAGAAATTAGATTATATTTGCAAAGACTCTTCTGGAGAGTAGATAAAAATTAAAAAAAAATCAATTCCTTTCAGATTCTGTCCTTCACATTTGATTTGAGTGGTGGTCTGGACATCACTGTTTCCATGTGCTGATAAAGCCAGAAGGGACTGATAGCTGACCCTCCAGTGGGTTTTCAGAGGCTGTAAAACACACGAGAAGATGCTGCAAATCATTCTCCATTGGAGCTGCTGGTAGAGTCAGTCTGCCTGCATTGTGTTTGCAGCACACTCTTTACCCATTCGCTCTGTTGTTGTTGCTGTGTTCTGTAGAGTTGGAACCAACCCATAGCTGACCCTCGAAAGGGTTTTCAAAGGCTGTGTATCAATCACACAGGAGGAAAGTGCCCATCCTTCTGCCGCAGAGCAGCTGGTAGATTCGAACCACGTGCCTTTGGGATTGCAGCACAGCCACTGGGGCTCCCACTAGAGCTTTAGTGATTCAAATTCACCAGTGACTTCACATGAGAAAGATGGACAATTTCCTCCCAGCGATTTACAGCCTCTGAAACCCACTGAAGGGTCAACTATGAGTCAGGACCACTCAGTAGAAATGAGTTGGATGTTTTCATTTTAATTTGTTTGGTCTTAGGGTTAGGTTTTTTGTTTGTTTGTTTGTTTGTTTGTTTGTTTTGTTGGTTGGTTGCTTTCTAGTAGTAGGAATTGTTCTGCCCATGAAATGCTCCTCAAAAGAATAATTTACACATGTGCAAATACAAAAAGCACTTTATTCCAGAATATCCACACATGGAGACTTTCTCCCTCAGTAGGAAGGTGGCGAGGGGAAAAGCCCCTAGTTCCCACCACCCACCCACCCAATTGCTTTTATGGCTTTCCTGGGTGCCACTGTCGGGCGGGGAGATTGAGATCATGGTTGGTGGGTCGGGGGATCAGTCATGTTGGTT
>NW_006399895.1:2603938-2612049 GCF_000299155.1 Elephantulus edwardii
TTATTAGCAGCCATTTAATTGACTCTAACTCATGACCCTAGACATGCATTTCAAATTCATTGCTCTGTGGGAGAAAGATGCACAGTCTCCTCCCATGTGATATGAAAATCCACTCTGAGAGTCAGTTATGGGTTGATTTCAACTCTACAGCACACACTAGCAACAACAACCTGGTGACCTTACTTCATGTAAGAAACATTGCCTAGCCTGGAGTCAACCTCATGATCACCAGTTTAAAAAAAGAGCACATGATTGGACTGTGGGCTTAAGTTAGAGAACCTGTAACAAACACACAGTACTGCTGGAGCATGCCAAGGAGCCCTGGTGAAGCAGTGATTAAGCGCTTGGCTGCTAACTAAAAGGTCAGTGGATTGAACCCACTAGATTGAACTCCCCTTAGGAGAAAAGATCTGGCGGTCTGCTCTCCTGAAGTTCAAGTCAAACCGAAGAAGTAAACGCCATGCTGACTCCAATTCCACGTGAAGCTTATGAAAGCGGGCAACTTCCCTGCAGAGTGTCCAAGCCTACTGTAATCCAAGGCAGTTAGCAGATCGCCACATATTTCTCCAGAAGGGAACCTGATGGGTTCTAATCATTCAACTTTCCTTTAAGAACATGTTAACACTGTGACACCAGGGTTCCTTCTGTAGAAATTTCACTCTTACTATCATAAAGTCATTTTTGGCACAGAGGACCGGTAAGGGCCTGGTGAACTGCCTCTGGGGCTGTTCTAGTCTATCATCTAGGCTTGACTTGAGAGCAAGCAACAGCAACGATGTAAGAAGTTGATGATAGGGGAAGCTGGACAGGGCACAAATAAGTATGTTGTTGTTGTTGTTAAGTGCCGTCGAGTCCGAGGCAACTCATAGCAACCCTATGAACGAAAGGCCTGGACACCTGTATAACTTTTGTCCTCTCTCCAGGTTCATAGGGTTTCCAGAGTCAAGCTATTGTGGAAGTGGATGCCACTCCTGCTTCCCAGCTTGTTTTAATCGGGGAGCTCCACCAAACACTATCCACCATGGGTAATCATTATCGCGGTGGACACATCAGTGTCACAGTGTTTAGCTTCACAGCAACCATGAGTTACCTCTGTACAGCAAGTGAACAGGTCAGGGTTATACGACCTAGAAGAATGTTTTACCAAAAACAAATAAAGGCAGGCCTGAGGGCCGCGGTTTAGAGTCAGTCACCCACCTTTGGCTTGGGAGCATGACTTTCTCTCCACTAGGCCAACTGATCTCTCTCTATGCTGTAAATAATAATACTTTTTCAATTTTTCCTGCAAACCTGAACTTAAGCAAAAGTGTTTTCAACTCTCCTTTTCATCTGCAATGAAGGAAGAAAAGAAAAGGATTCCTCCCACCACAGTTACAATATCTTTTATCCTGTTAGTATGCTACTCAACTATAAATTGGATTATTTAAGAGTTGAAATGAAGGTGTGACTTTCTAATAGGCTTTACATTTTAAAAGAGACTCTTATTGACTCACGTCTCAACATCTAATGCCCGAGAGATATTTATGAGCAGAGCCTTCGGAATGCTCACTATCTGTAACCTCCATAAACAAACTCCCAAAGAACAACACCACAGAAATAGGTTCACAGACTTACCAGCAGGCTGCTGGAGTCTGTAGAAATGAACTGGATAGCACTGGACGCAACTATTCAACATCATCTCAAAATAGCCATCTCACAGAGTTGGAAAATGGCACAGGAAAAAAAAAAGACTTTGACCCTTGAGATCAGATGGCCTTGGGTTCTAATTGTAGTGTCACCCCTTCTAACCGTGAGGTCTTGATCAGGCTGCTTAAGTGCTGAGAGCCTCAATGTCTCTGTTTTAAATGTTGTTGTTGACAGGTGTCATCGAGTCGACTCCGATTCATAGCAACCCTGTGTACACAGATTAAAACCGAGTCTGATCCTGTGCCATCTCTATAATCTCTGCTTGAGTTCACTCCTGTAGCCAACGTGTCACTTCATCTCATTGAAGGTCTTCCTCTCTTTCTCTGATCCTCTACTTTTCCAAGAATTGTGTCCTTTCCAGGGAGTGACCGCTCGTGACAACATCTAACAACATGACAAAGTATGTGAAACTAGGGCCAGTTAAAGGGTTGGGTTTGTTTGTTCTTGTTTTTGTTTTTTTGTGGGGAGAGGGATTTGTGCTATCTAATTTGACTGTGTGAATCACAAAAAATTGTGTCTAACTTTGAGAAGAATGGGTATTCAAGAACACCTGATTGGGCTCATGTGAAATCTACACTTGGACCAGGAGACAGTGGTCAGAAATGAGCAAGGTAATAATGCATGGCTTGAAATCAGGAAGGGAGTGTGTCCTGTAGCCTTTTCAATCTATATGTAGAGCAGATCATTCGGGAGGCTGGACTTTATGAGGAGGAATGTGGCATCAGGATTGGAGGATATCTTATCAACAACTTATGTTATGCCGATTACACAACTTTGCTGAAACAGAGGAAGGCCTGAAGCATTTGCTACAGAAGATTAAGAACTGTAGTTTGCAATATGGATTGAAGCTCAGTATCAACGAAATGAAGATTCTCACCACTGGGCCAATTGACAGCATCATGACAGATGGAGAAGAGATTGAGATTGTTAACAATATCAGCTTGCTGGGTTCCACAATCAAAACTCTTGGCACAAGCAGGATATCAAAAAGACAAATTTCATTAGAAAGTCTGCTGTCAGGGACCTCTCCAGAGTGCCGAGGAGCAGTGATGCCAGTCTAGAGAGTAAGGTGTGCCCAGTCCAAGCCATGGACTTCTCTATCACCTGTTATGCTTCAGAGAGCTGAACAATGACTAAAGAAGACAGAAGAAGAGTTGTAGTGCTGGAAAATAATATTGAACAGACTATGAACTGCCAGGAGAACTAACAGGTATGTTCTGGAAAGGGTGAACCCAAGTTGTTCCTTGGAAGCAAGGATTTTTTTTTAGTATGTCACAATTTCTTTATACAAACTTTAATCACAATTTTCCATTTTTTCATCTTTTAAAAATTATACAGAAGTAGTATTAGCTTCTTTTTTCAGTGAATAATTTAACATTCTAAAAATTAAATTGCTCTTTTTATGATAAAATCAGTCCCCCAATCCTGATCTTATTTAAAAATTACATTATACTTTTCTCTTACTACATACTTTTAAAACAAAGATATCTGGCTGTTTGGGTTTTGGGTTTTTTTGTGTTTTTTTTTTCCATTTTACTAGCTTTATTGGAAACTGTATCCCTTAATACCCAAACATAATGGCAGTTTGCTAGGTTGCCTCTGCAAAATAAAAGTAACACTAATGTATTAAAAATATTGAAAAGTATTAGTTGATTGTGACATATAGCTGTTTTTAAAGCCAAATTATCAGCTTAGTCTGATTAATGTAATGCTTTACTTTGTGTAAGCTTGTTTTATAATAGAAAAGGATACTTGGAGTCAGCAGTTTTGTGAGAAAGGTCTTTTTCTTTAAAAAAGTGCATTTATTCATTTAGTTTTCTTGAAATTGCAAGACTATTAGACAAATGTAAGGGCTAATGTGTTTCTAAAAGTCAATCAACATAGAGCTCCTCTATTTTAATATACGCAGCAGCTGGGAAATGATTTCACACTCATAAAATTATTTCTTTTTCAGCTATTGGTGCACAGGGCACACTGGAATCCCGAATCTTACTGCTCCAGATCACAAGAGGCTGGTCACCCTCCCATTATGCACAAAATAATTTTCTGATTTGAGTTCACAAATTAAAAATAGATAACTAGATTTTTTTAAGTGACAGACCTACTGTTTTTTGTCATGTGATCAAGATTAGATTCCTGCTCTGACAGATAAAGCTCACCAAATGGTCAGATCACAAAACCAGGGTCCTAGTCATTGTGGAGGCAAGGATTCTGAGGCTCCATCTTACATACTTTGGGCATGTGGCCAGGAAGGACCAGCCCTTGGAGAAGGACATCTTGCTTGGAAGGGCAGAGGGGCAGCACAGGAAAAGACGACCCTGGATGAGATGGAATTACACACTAACTGGAGTAATGAGGGTAAGTGTGTCAAAGACAGTGAGATTGGTCCAGGATAGAATAGCATTCCGAGTTATTCTGCACAGGGTTGCTCTGAGTTGTGGTCAACTCAATGGCACATAACAACAACAAACAATTGCTATAATGCATGTGAAATATCAGTATGATTCCTAGCACATAAGAGATTTTTTTCTAAAAAAAAAAAAGATAGATTGCCTGGTGTCATGCCACCTCCAACTTCAACTAAACCTTATGTGCAACAGGACAAAGTATTGCCCAGTCTTGCCTCTCATCTCATGATCATTGGCTTCCATCATTGTGTCTGTTGTCAATGCACCTTACCTTCAATGTCCCTTTACGTCAGCATACACAGTGTCCTCTCCAACAATAGCAAGCTCAAAACAAATCTGGTAGGCTTTTATTGTGACCCACAGAATTTTCAATGACTGCTTTTCTGAAAGTATCCTAGACATTTCCTCCGTGTCTAATCAAGTCTGGAAGCTCTGCTGAAACCCGAAGTGGTCCTGTTGATATTTGAAACAACATATGACATCATTTTCAGCATCACAGCAACACACGTGTCACCACAGGAATGGAAAATGCCAGACAAAGCTCTCGCTCTCACTGCTGTTGAATTGGAACCGACTCAAAGCTGACCCTTCATCAGGTTTTTAGAGCCAAAAATCACATGGGAGGAGATTGCCCATCTTTCTCCTGAGGAGAAGGCAGACAGGAAGTTGTTAAAAAATAAAGATGTCAATAATTTTGTCACTGTCATCATCATATCAATGTCTCCATTTTTTTTTCAGTGTCTCCATTTTTAAGCTGGGTCAACTGAAACAAATTTAGCATCCTTAAGTACAAAGATGAATACAAAAATAGGTCAACATTTTTTATTATAAGATGGGAATAAAAGCCATATAGTTTCTGTAGAGTTGCTATGAAAAATAAATAATATTTTGGCATGCTTTCTCTTCAACATAGTTGCTGGTGCCTAACATTTCTTTTTTACCTACTATAAGAATGTGTCTATTAATGTTTTATTGACTCTGAAAGGCATTTGACTGTGTAAATCATAATAAATTATGACTAATAATGGCTGTCAGAAGAAATCCTGAAAATTTCACTGGAGCGTCAAGAAACCAAAACAAAGGGAAGAAATGCTGAAATAAAAGGACTGAACAAAAGATGTCAAAGGGCCGCTTGGGGAAAACCAAAGCAAACCCTTGTAATGGAATGTGCAGAGACTTAGAACTGGAGAATAAAAAGGAAGGAACTCACTCAGCTTTTCTCAGGCTGAAAGAACTGAAAAAGTCAAGCCTCTTGTTGCAATACTTAGGGATGCTATGGGAAAAAATCCTGAATGATACAGGAAACATCAAAAGAACAGAAGAAGATAGAAGGAATACACAGAGTCACTTTGGCACAGAAATATTTCAGGAAGTCCCATGTGATCAAAAGCCAATGATAATGAAGGAAGAAATTCAAGCTTCACTGAAGATATTGGCAAAAAATAAGGCCCCAGGAATCGATGAGATACCAACTGAAATGTTTCAACTAACAGACGCGGCTCTGGATGTACTCACCAGCCTATGTTAGGAAACATTAAGGAGAGCTACCTACCAACTGACTGGAAGAGATCAGTGTTTGTTCTCAATCTCAAGAAAGGTGACCCAACAGAATGTTTAAATTATCTAACAATATCAGTAATATTACTGTAAGGTAAAAAAGTGTGCAGAAAACCAGATCAAGTAAAGCAGAGAAGTTAATTAGCTCTTGGGTGAGGTTTCGCAGTCCCAGGATGGAGGAAGGCAGTGTGGGGCAGGGAAGTCGCAAGTGAAGAAGTTACAGGGAAAATTTTATAGGCAGGGGGTTGGCAGTAGGGTGGTCAGCTCAGTGGGGGATGCTGATTGAACGTTTTCTGTTTGTTTTCAGATATGAAACTACCCAGTTTTCCTAAGTGGATTGTGTGATAGCTGACTGTTTTGCCAGATGTGGCCAGTGATCATGCTCTCTTCTGATTGGCTGTAGCCATATGACACTAGGCTGATTGGAATGTCTCTCACAAGGTGCGGTTAGAGTGGAATGTCCCCCCTAGCTCCCAGGGATCTTACAATTACATACAAGCAAAACATTGCAGAGGATCCTTTTTAAATGGCTACAATAGTGCATAGAGAACTGTCATAGAGGGGCCCGTAATATCGCTATATCAGATGGATCCTGGTCGTATGCAAAGACTATCAGAAGAATGTCTGTATTTTATTGACTATGCAAAAGCATTTGACCATGTGGATCATAACAAATTGTGGCTCATATTGAGAAGAATGGGAATCCTAGGACACTTGACTGTGCTCATGCGAAACTTGTACCTAGACCAAGAGGCTGTTGTGCAAACAGAGCAAAGGAAGAGTGCATGGTTTAAACTTAGGAAAGGTGTGCTTTGGGATTATATTCTTTCCCCATACCTATTTAATCTGTTTCTGAGCAAATCATTTAAGAAAATTATGGCATCAGGATTTTAGGAAGACTCATCAGTAAACTTCATTATGCAGATGACACGACCTTGCTAAAAGTCAGGAGGATTTGAAGCACTTGCTGCAGAAGGTTAAATATTGAAGCCTTCAAGATGAATTATATCTTAATGTCGAGAAAACAAAGATCCTTGCCTCTGGACCGATAGGCAACATCATGATAGACCAAGAAAAAGATTGAGATTGTCAAAAACGTCATCTTACTTGTATCCACAATCAGTACACTTTGTATCAGCAGTCAGATCAGGAGAAGTATTACGGGGAATGTCTATAGTCAGGGACCTCTCATTATTGAGGAATGATGATGTCAGTGTGAAGACTTTTAAATTACTTGCGGTGCATCTGTGAGCTGCATAGTGAATCAGGATGACAGAAGAATTCATGTCTTTGAGACATGGTGTTGGAGAGAGGGCTGCTGAAGTTCCCATAGACTGCCCAAAAAAACAAAAGCAAAAAAACCCCCACAAACAAACAAAGGTGCAGCCAGAATGCTCCTTTGAGGCAAGGATTGTGACACTTCATTTCACATACTTTGAGCATATGGTCAGGAGCAGCTAGTCTTTGGGAAAAGACTCCATGTTTGGAAAGTGAAAGGTTTCGGGTTGAAGCCGAGAACCACATTGAGGTAGAAACATTTCTCAAAGTTTATTATATGCCAGGCTTCTCAGCAAGGGGAGTAGCGCTGGGGGTCGGTCTTAGGGGGTTTACATGGGGTTTTAGCAAGTGTCTTTTAGGGGTTGTGAGATGAGCTGATGTTGCAGTGGCTCATTGATGCAATCAAGTTTCTGGTCTTGGGAAAATATATTAATATAGGGTTTTCTGGTTCTGGGAATGTCCTGACATAGGATTTTCTGAGTTCTGGTTTCAGAAAAACATCCTGACAGAGGATTTCTGAGATCTGGTTTTGAAAACTGTCCTGATGTAGGAGTCTCTGAATTCTGGTTTCAGAAAAATGTCCTGACATAGGATTTCAGAGCTGGTTTTGGAAACTATCCTGACATAAGATCTTTGAGTTGAGCTTCAACCTCCATTTTTTATTTGTAGCCTAACAGAAAGGTAGAGGATGAACGGAAGAGAGGATGCCCCTCACGGAGATGGATTGCCCCAGTGAGGGTAACAACGGACTCAAATATGTGGGAGATGATGAGGACGGTACAGGAGAGGACACAGGGTCCAGACCCGTTGTTCATGGTGTAACTGTGAGTTATAGCTGACTGGATCACAACTAACAACAACAACAATCCACCTACTTCCCTGTCCATCTGTCTATAACAGTTAAATGTACACAGTTTAACTCCTCCTAAACTTGAGTTTAAATTGATGCCTTTGAGCTGTGGTGTTGGAGAGGAGTATTGAATGTACCATAGACTGCCAAGAAAACAGATTTATCCTGGAGAGGATTAAACCAAGCGACTCCTTGGAGGCAAGGATTCTGGGGCTTCATCTGACATACTTTGGGCATGATGCCAGGAGGGACAGGTCCTTGGAGAGGGACATCATGCTTGGGAGGGAGGAGGGACGGCGCAAGAGGGGAAGACCCTCTATGAGGTGGATTGA
>NW_006399895.1:2612149-2613665 GCF_000299155.1 Elephantulus edwardii
AGAGGCTGTAAAACACACGAGAAGATGCTGCAAATCATTCTCCATTGGAGCTGCTGGTAGAGTCAGTCTGCCTGCTTTGTGTTTGCAGCACACTCTTTACCCATTCGCTCTGTTGTTGTTGCTGTGTTCTGTAGAGTTGGAACCAACCCATAGCTGACCCTCGAAAGGGTTTTCAAAGGCTGTGTATCAATCACACAGGAGGAAAGTGCCCATCCTTCTGCCGCAGAGCAGCTGGTAGATTCGAACCACGTGCCTTTGGGATTGCAGCACAGCCACTGGGGCTCCCACTAGAGCTTTAGTGATTCAAATTCACCAGTGACTTCACATGAGAAAGATGGACAATTTCCTCCCAGCGATTTACAGCCTCTGAAACCCACTGAAGGGTCAACTATGAGTCAGGACCACTCAGTAGAAATGAGTTGGATGTTTTCATTTTAATTTGTTTGGTCTTAGGGTTAGGTTTTTTGTTTGTTTGTTTGTTTGTTTTGTTGGTTGGTTGCTTTCTAGTAGTAGGAATTGTTCTGCCCTTGAAATGCTCCTCAAAAGAATAATTTACACATGTGCAAATACAAAAAGCACTTTATCCCAGAATATCCACACATGGAGACTTTCTCCCTCACTAGGAAGGTGGCGAGGGGAAAAGCCCCTAGTTCCCACCACCCACCCACCCAATTGCTTTTATGGCTTTCCTGGGTGCCACTGTCGGGCGGGGAGATTGAGATCATGGTTGGTGGGTCAGGGGATCAGTCATGTGGGTTGGCTTTTGATGGGCTGGCTACTTTGCCCACCTTTACTCTTTTTGTGTCACGTAGACACTAGTTAATTCTTTACTTTGCAAGGACAGATAAGACTCTACCCGGGGCATTTGTGTCTGCCTTAAGCTAAGAATTTTTATGGCACGCTTCTGCTTCTAGTATTAATCGGGGTTTATAAAAAATGGGGTTTATGCTGTCCCCTCAGGAACTAAGGCCACAGCCGTGAGTATTTGGTGAAGTTCTAATTACAAGGATTGAGGCTCCCTGAAGAGATCTTGTGATTTAGGGTCTACCCCCAGATCAGCAGACTCTGGGTTCCTGGGAAGATTTGATTGCACCTGTCATACCAGGATGAGTCCCCCAACTGCTCCTCACCCAAGTGGTTACAAAACTTAGAAATGACCATCAATGTGATCTAACAAGCTTAAAGCAAAGAAGACATTACATTTCTATAGGAATCTCCCTGAAGGCATTGCTTTGGTTGATGCCAAAACATAGATTAAAACAAAGGAAATCCCTGGGTGGAATGTCATTGAGTATGGTGTCTAAGTTCTGACAGATGTTGTCATTGTTTTTGTTGTTAGGTGTCATTGAGTTGAGTATGACTCATAGTGACCCTATGAACAGCCAACTTGAACCCTGCCCTATCCTATTATTGTTGTTGTCGTTGTTATGTGCCGTTGAGTCATTTGCGACTCATAGCGACCCTATGCACAACAGCTCTAAACCCTGCTCTATCCTGCGCCAACCGCACTGCCTCT
>NW_006399895.1:2617250-2619708 GCF_000299155.1 Elephantulus edwardii
CTATGAGTCGCAAACGACTCGACGGCACATAACAACAACAACAACAACAAACTTGAGTAACAAACCTAAGCCAGAAAATTGCCTCTGCGGGTTTTCTTGTCTTATTTTGAACTTATAATTACTTTTTAACAGTGGGAAGAAATGAGTTTTGAAAAGAGCTCAAAGGCCTTCTTTGATATTCATGTATTTCAGATAAAAATTCTTCAATAATGCATATAAATGAAGGAAGCTTTATCCTGGAATAATTAAAGGAGGGAAAAAAACACACAAACTCGTACTAGTTTTGAATGATATTGAAACGGGAAATGTATTATTGCATTTCCAAAGCTTTGGGTTCAGAATACGAAATAAAGAAAAAGCAGAGAGACCATCTCCACTTAAACTTAGACCTGAACAACAATTTTATTTAATTAAATAAAATAATGTTGATGTTTTCTCAATATTGGGACTGAGGCCAGCTAAAGGATCGTTTGTAATTTCTGGATGCTCTGAAGCCTGGTGTCAGGAAGAACGCTCTTAGTTTTCAATACAGATGCTTATATCCTTTCAGGCAGTTTATCCATAAGTATTGAGAGTGTGATTGCCACACTGGGATCAGCATCAGAATAAATGGATATCCTTTGTTTTCCTGGTCCCTTAGTCTCACTCCCCGACAATACCTCCCTAAGACCACTCCTGCTTCCTCTCTTAGGAGGCACTGACCCAGTTTCCCCTTGTACATTGTCCAAGGAACAGGCAGATAAGGTGGGCAGGTTTTTCTCACTGTGTTAACTTCTGAGCGCCTTTGGCTGTGTCATACTGAGGGAGAAATCAAACGCTAATCTAAAAAAAAAAATTAAGGAAAAGAAAGAAGTGGGAGAAATGTCATGTAGGATTTTACCTTAGAAAATGAACAGAGATACTCATGTTTATTATGCACAAGCTCAGTTTATTCCAAGGTAGCCATGACCCAGCAGCCAGTAAGACCTCGCAACATTTATGTTGTTGAGTCAACTGTGACTCAGTGACCTTATGAATAACATATCTGAACCTGGCCTTATGCTGGACCTTTCTCATCGTCTCTGATACGCTGGGGCCCATTGTGACAGTCGTGGTGTCAGTCCACCTTGCTGAACGCCTTCCTCTCATTCACTGACCTTTCCCTTTTCCAGTATGATCTCTCTCTCTCCCAGGATCCTCTCCAGTGAATGAAGAGCATGAATTTAGAACGGGAGAAATGGAAATTAGCAATTACAATGTTAGTTCAGTGTTTATTGTTGTTATTGTTAGGTGCCGTGGGGTCGAGTATGACTCATAATGACCCTGTGAACTAAAGATCTTAACCCTGTTCTTCTATCCTGCGCCATCCTCACACTTCCTGACACACAAAAGCCCATTGCGGCAGTTACCATGTCAATCAACCTGGTTGAGGGTCTTCCTGCCCTTCGCCGACCCTCTACCCCATCATGTCCTTCTCCAAGGAATAGATCCCCCTAGCAACATGTCCAAAGTATGTGAGGCAAAGTCTCATCAGTGTTTAGAGTCCAATTTTTTAAACTCAAGGCTTTTTCCCTTTAGTAAGAAGTCCCAGGATAAAGATTTAACTACACCTTGAGTCTGGTGGAGGTTCCTCACAGCTACAGTCTAAGGTTGGTAGTGATGGGCAGAGTCTCAGCAGGCCCTGGGGGGAGGGGAGGGAGAGGAGAGGAAGGGGAGGAGAGTAAAGAGAGAGGAAGAAGGAGAGGGAGAGGGAAAGGAGAGGGAGAAAGGGAAACTAGAAAAAAAGATTCCTTTCCTCTTCCTTCTCTCAGTGAGGGAACAGAAATTCAGGTTTTTATGTGAGATTCGCATTTCGGCCTTACCCAATAAGGCCAGTGTGGCATCAAAGACTGATATATTATGTCTTTTTCCAGGATTAAATTACAGCTAGATAACACATCTTTCCTTCAAGGTTGTAGATTAGGGAGGCTTTTTAGATTTATGTCACAATGTTAGTTTGCAAAGATTAAACTATGTCTTCTTTATCACAGCTTGCCAGGTCAAGGTTAACTCAACTTCAAAGTGGCTGACATTCTTAAAGTTATCCTGAATTTACTCATAGAAACATGCTTTCATTTTTCTATGTGTAAGTTCAGAATAACTTTCTCATGGCTTATAGTTAACTTTAGAGAACCTCACGAAAGCAGATGTATTTCTATTTCTAAACTCAGATTATGAGAGATTATACCTATGTGCTCTTTGGGCATGTTGCTAAGAGGGGCTATTCCTTGGAGAAGGACGTGATGCTGGGAAGGATGGAGGGTTGGCAAACATGATGAAGACCCTCAACCAGGTGGATTGACACGGTGACTGCTGCAATGGGCTCTTGGGTGTCAGGAAGTGTGAGGATGGTGCGGGATAGAACAGGGTTCAGATCTTTTGTTCACAGGGCCGCGATGAGTCCTAGTCAACTCAACGGCACTTAACAACAACAATGGTG
>NW_006399895.1:2622512-2637835 GCF_000299155.1 Elephantulus edwardii
AAAACTAATAAAATTTAATAATAAAAAAATTAAAACTACATATGCAGACATACATACACAGACACTCCCCCTATATATACACCCATACACACACTACACACATCCATAAACAAACCCCCCTTCACACCTCTTATTCACTGCTGGTGGGAATGTAAAATGGTCCAATCATTATGAAAAACAGTCTGGCACTTTTGCGAAAAGCTGGAAATAGAAATACCATTTGACCCAGCAATTCTACTTCTGGGACTATATCCTAAAGAAAACAGTCACAACTCAAACAGATGTATGCATACCATGTTTATTGATGTGCAATTCACAATCGCAAAGAGATAGAAGCAACCCAAGTCCCATTAACAAATGAATGTATAGGAAAACTGTGGTACATCCACACAACAGACTATTATAAAACATTGGAAAACAATGAACTCATAAAGCATTACATGACATGGGTGAGCCTGGAAGACATTATGATATGATGGTGATATTATCTCATTCTCCAAAGGACAACTACTGCATAACACTGCTGTTATAAAATAGGACTGACATGAAGGATTGTGGGGAGAATAGGAAAAGAATGGATAGATCATGAACACTGCATTGGAACAGATGAGGGAAGAACTGTCTGAAAGGAATCTATGATTAGGCATTATATGTATGACAACAATCTGGAAGGAGAGGTGCATTGCAAAGTGGACTGGGAAGGCAAAGGAGAAAACCAAAATACAAATGACCCACAACAGTATTGAGGTTCATAGGATCTTGATGCCCTCCCGTGTCTTTCTCTTGGTGGCACAAATATTGACATGCTTGACTCCTAGCCCTAAGATTGGAGATTTGAACCTACTCAGAGGTGTTTTGGAAGACAGGCATGATGCTGTGCGTTTTTGAGATGAGAACCTGGAAAGCCCTGAGTCACGCGGGGTCCGGAGATCTCTGTGAGTCAGAATCAACACAATGACAGCCAACAACCAACTAACTCCAAGCATCCCCTTGGGAGCTATTTCCTTCTAGATCCTTTAGGGAGATCTGGAGGTCTAGTGGTAAGAAGCTGTGCTGCAATCCCAAAGGCAAGCTGTTAAAATCCACCAGCTGCGTGGGAGTGGGAGAAGGATAGGCACTCTCCTCCTGTGCGATTCACTGCCTCTGAAAACCCGCTGGAGGGTCAGCTATAAGTAGGTTCCGAATCTACAGTACACAACACCAAAAACAGCCCCTCTGTAGTTTTTTCTTTTTAGATCCTTTAGTGATTAGATTCCTCTGGTGCTCTCTACTGGAGGCACCCTTTTTGGGATAATCACCACTTAACACTTCTTCCTGAGAAAAACTGACTCTCAAGATTCATTGTGTGATTACATGGTCTGAGCAAAGGACTCATGTTCTACCTATGGTCCACCAGGACCTGTGTAACTGCCTGGACCTTCTCCAAATTGTTCTTACTGCTTCTCCCTCATCATTGTCCTCCATCCCTGTTGCCGCTTATGGTACTTCTCATATGGCAACACCTGCCTCAGGACCTTTGTACCTGCTCTTCCCTCCATGTTGGGGTCTCTTCCCAGTCTTCACATGGTTTACTCCTTAACTTTATTTGAAACTTTATTCTCTTGAATACCACCTTCCTTTACTTTCTCATCTCAAAGATCATCCGTTTGCACTCTACCCCTCATTCTGCATTCTCAGCATGGCGAAGGAGTTCTAATAGTATAACCTGCTGTGTGGGGCGCTCCCCACAGTGTTGGGGGTTCAAGTTCACCAGCCACTCAGGCGGGCAGTCTGCTCTCCTAAAGATGTATATAGCCTGGAAAACCCACTGGAGAGTTGTTCTGAGTTATAATAAACTCAATGGCAATGAGTTTTGGTACAACGTGGACACTCAATAAATGATTGTTGAATGAATAATAGATTATGCTTTATTGGATTGGTTTGAGAGAGTTTACTTTTAAACATTTTATATTGATTTGCATACAAAATTTGCATGCCTTCTATTTCATGCATGTACGTTGTGTTTCATACATTCCTTCATTCACACTGTGTTTTATAAAATTAATCACCGTTGAGCTATGCCCACTGTCCCTATTTTATCAGGTTCCCACAAGATCTATCCTAATTCCTTCAAGGTCTCCCTCTGCCCACCAACTTCTGTGACTCCATGATTTCCTTTCTTTCTCACTCTCAGCCCGCTACCCCTTCCCCTTCCCCCCTTTGGACTTTTATCCTCATCTTACTAATTATCCTCCTATTTTTACAATAATGGTTTTATGCAGTATTTGTCCTTATGCACCTGAGTTAGTTCCCTCAGCATAATGCTCTCTAGCCTCTTCCATGTTATGTAATATTTTTCAAAATCACTGCCCCAAGTGCTGCATAGTATTCCATCTTGTGAATGTACCACAATTCCTCAATCCATTCATTTGTTGATAGATATTTGGACTGTTTCAATGTTCTTGCTATTGTGAATAATGCAGCTATGAACATCATCATACAAATCTCCCTTTGTATCTCTCCATTTTCCTTGATTTTTTAAAAAATTCATAATTATTAAATAAAGAATCACAAAGTCTGAGAGTCTTTGAGTTGGAGGTACTTCAAAGAATGCCTAGACCAGTTTTCTCACCAATTCTATACCATTGGGAGAATCTGCCGGAGGAAATATCCAGGATCAAAGAGAGTCAGAAAGTGCCTCAAACCAACCTCTTGGAGAAGTGCATACTAGACACTGGCATGGCGTAGGTGAGAAATTCCACCAAAGAGAAAGCTAAATCCAGCAACAGGTGTAAAATGCATGTCCTCATTATAATCTATTTTATTTCTTTGAAAAGTTTCACAGCACTCTATCTTTGTGGAATATATAGAAATACATTGACTTACAGAAAACACCTATTATAACACATACGTGCATTCAATCAAAATAAGTGCTAGGATACATACAGTGTTAGTGTCCAAACTATTACTGTTGTTACAAGTAAATCCCAAATCACAGTGAATTTACATACAGCAGAGTGAGACACACCCTCACCCAGCCCCATGTTTGTAATCATTGCTGCATTTGAGTCACTGCTACAGCCATTCTGTCAACTCTTCTCATTGAGTGTCTTTCTGTCTTTTGTTGATCCTTTCCTTTACTAAACACGATGTCATTCTCCAGGAACTAGTCCCTCTTTATAGTTGTGGAAACCCAATGGAGAGTTACTATGAGTTACAATTAACCCAAGAAACACGTTAAAATTTATAACATGTTCAAAGCAGATGAACTATTCTTCTCACCACTCTGGCTTCTAAGGAGGATTCTGGGTGTCTTTCCTCCAAGACACATATGCGCATTTTCCTGGTAATCCAAGGTATGTTCAAGCTTTTTCACCAACACTATAAAGTACTGAAGAACAATGATGTCAGTCTGGAGATGAAGGTGCGCCTGACACAGGCCGTAGTCTTTGTGATTACTTGCTATGTATCAGAGAGTTGGACAATGACTAGGGATGAAAAAAGGAGAATTGATACCTTTGAGCTGTGGTGCTGGAGAGGAGTATTGAACATACCATGGACTGTTAGGAGAACAAACAAGTTCGCCCTAGAGAGGGTGAAACCAGACTGCTCTTTGGAGGCAAGGATTCTGAAGCTTCATCTGACATACTTTGGATATATTGCAAAAGGGACCAGTCCTTTTGGAGAGGAGAGTCATGGTTGGGAGGGTGGAGGAACAGTGCAAAAGAGGAAGACTCTCAATGAGATGGATTAATTCAGTACTAGGGTAAGGGGGTTAGGTGTGTCAGAGACAATAAAATTGGCACAGAGTAGAACAGGGTTTAGGGTTATAGGTGACTCAATATCACATAACAGCAACAACATAATCCAAAGTCTTTAATTCTTCTTCAGTCTGTCTTATTCATTGTTTTGCTTTTGCATACATGAGCTGGCTGAAAGCAACATGCTTGGTTCAGGTGCACCTTACTCCTCAAGATGGCATCCTCGCTTTTTATAGTAAAAGGGTTTTTGCTGCAGATTTCCCCTTTGCAGTGGATGTTTTCTTGACAGTTGGTTCCATGGGTGCTTATTATGGGTCCAAGTGAAATGAAATCTTGATGTACTTCATTCAGTCTTCTCCATTTACCAAGGTGTTGCTTATTGTACAGTTGTGAAGATTTTTTGTTTTGTTTTCTTGATGTTGAGGTGTAATCCATAGCGAAGGCTGTAGTCTATGATCTTCAACAATAAATGCTTCAAGATTATATAAAAAACAATGCACATGCCTGAAACACAATGTGTATGAATGGTTGTATGCAAACCAATAAAATTATGAAAAAAGGAAATATGAGAAAATATTTTGAAGTATCATGAATTTGTAAGATCATAATAACATTTGTTGTTGTTGTTGTTAAGTGCCATCGAGTCGCAGGCGACTCATAGCGACCCTATGAAGGAGAGTCCTCAATGCTTGGGTGTCTCTCATCCTCTGTCCAGGTTCTTAGGGTTTCCTTAGGGATGCCACTCCTCCTTCCAAGCTTGTTTTAATTGGGGAGCTCCACCCCACACTGTCCTCATTGGGTAACCAACCATTAACGCATTTGACACACAGTCAAATGTTCAGTGTTCAGCCTCACAGCAACCACAAGTTACTGCTGTATGGCAAGTGGACACAGCAGGGCTATATGACCTAGAGGAAAGTTTGAACAAAATAACAGTAATAGCTATATATCCAATATACAAAATAAAAAGTACTTTCTTTCCTAAGGAAAATATAGAAAAAATGCTTCAAATCCTCTTCACTTTTAGCAACCAAGGTGGTATCATTTGTTCACAGGTAGTTAATAAGTCTTCCTCTAATCCCGTACAACTTTTCCCCCATGCAGTCTAACTTCTCAGACTGTTTGCTGAACACACAGATGGATTAAATACAGTGAAAGGATCCACCTCTGATGCACACCTTTCCTGCTTTTAAACCATGCAAAATCCCCTTGTTCTGTTCAAGCAATCACCTCTTGGCCAACTCTTTTAGACCCTGGAAACTTTCAAAGGCAAGACTTGAAATTCACTGTAGTGACAAGAAATTATATTTGTGAGGCTGGTAAATCGCTCTTGCTCATGTCATTGAATGTGTAACAATCTTGCATGACCTATTGATGTCTTTATTTCTCACTGTTAAACTGTTCACAACAAGCAAACTAAAAGTTAAGTAAAATAATAATTTTATCCTGGCTGCACAAATAGGCAATTGTATTTAAAAAATATACTGTTTCTCTCCTCTCCTCTCCTCTTCCCTCCCCTCTACTCCTCTCTCCTCCCCTCTCCTCCTGCCCCTTCTCTCCTTTCCTCCCCTCCCCTGCTCCCTTCCCTCTCCTCCCCTCCCTTCCCCTTCCTTCTCCTCTCTTCTCCTCTTTCCTTCCCTCCCCTCCCCTCCCCTCCCCTCTCCTCCTTCCTTCCTCTTCCCTCCCCTCTCCTCTCCTCTTCCCTCTCCTCCCCTCCATTTTTTCCCATCCCCTCCCCTCCCTTTCCCTCCCCTCCGCTCCCTGCTCTCCCCTCCCCTCCCTTTCTCTCTCTCTCTCTTCTCTCTCTCATTTTGCTTTTTCCTCCTGTTTCTGACTTTATGGCATTCATTTTTTGTAAAGGCATTCATTTTTTGTTTGTGTGGTTATTTAGGTTTTATTAACTATGTAAAAGCTTTTGACAATGTGGATCATAACAACTTATAGCTAACATTGAGAAGAATGGGAATCCCAGAAAAGTTACTGTGCTCATGCAAAACCTAGTTGAAGAAATAGTTGTGCATATAGCATTCTCTATGTCTCCCTTCCGTACACACAAATAAAAACAACACACATGGTATATGTGCATTGCAAACATGATTTTTTCATTTTTTAAAAAAAAATTTCCATGCACTCTTCTCTCCCTGTACAATGAGAGGGTGAGAACATCACACACACACACACACACACATACACATGCATTCATTTTCATCTTCACTGTTGCTTCCTTTGAATTTAGTTATATAGAAGATGAAGACCCGTCCTAAATGGCTTCTTTTCTCTAAATCCACACAGTAAACATGCCAGTGTTTATTTGGCCATGTGTTCCATTTGGCAGTACTTTCTTTTTTTTTCTCTTGAGATCTCATTTAAAATGATCCATCTGTAGCTCAGTCTTCATCTCTTTGCATCTCATTCCTACCGAAGGTCAAGCACCTTTCTTCCTGGTTCTCAATTGTCATTGTTGCATTTATTCTCATCCATGACTCAGTTGCTACCTAGCAATTTGGAGAAGGGTGATCATTGAGATTTGCTAGAGAATAGCACCTCTGATAATAAGTGTTGGTTGGCAGGCCTATTTTCTGTTTATATTGTTTAATGGTGGAGAGAATGATATATAAACAGCAAGCAAAATCCTAGTATCTTGTTCCAAGTAATTCTCCTATTAATTTTCTTTTGAGCAGAAAATCCATAGTCTTGATTTGAAGCGAAGACATTTGACTCCAGCAATTTTTTATCAGCTGTATCCAGAGTAGACGGAGGAGCTGATTTTCAAGAGATAAAAACAATACTTTCAAGAACTTAAGCTTGGAGTAAACAAGAAGTTTTCTTTTGTGGGTTACAAAGAAAAATAATCCAACAACTTGTCCTGTCCAATCTAGAGGTTTCCACATGTATGACATATTTGGACTGCATTGCAAAAACACAATTTTTATTTGACAGTTCCAATATTTCAAGCACCCCATGTTGACATTTTTATCAGATGGGCTGTTTTTGTTGGCAGTAGGAGTTTGCAAACTAATGAAGAAAAGAAGAAAGGAAATTAGCTTGAAAACTGCTGAGTATTTGTGACCAGAAGGTAAACTAAGGAGGTACCAGCGCTAGAAATAATTACCATCACTGCCACAGTCCTCCATTAGCGCTGGCAAAAGACCCAGGGTCTGACAGTTAAATTAAAGCCTGCAACCTAGTGAAAAATTAGCAACAGAAAGCTTGAATTCTAGTAACATCACACTGCATGCCATTTACTGTAGAACTTGACAATTTTGTTCCATTCATAAGATTCATTGGGGGGTAAGATTGCTGAGAAGTAGGTAGAAAGCAAGTTCATCAGGCATTGTTTACAGAACAAGCACCCAACCAGTTTGTCATTAAATAAGATTTTCTCAATCAAGTTCTTTTTTAAAAAAATTATGTAGCTTCAGATGATAAATGGAGTCTGGGCTTTGAAGTCATACACACTTGAGTATCAAATTCCTTTCTAACATTTGTTGGTGGTATGCCCTTGGGCTAAGGTTTAAACATTCTGAAGGCTTAGTTTTCTCATCTTCAAAATATAGATCATGTTCTTTTTGTTGTTGTTATTGTTTAGGTGCCATTGAGTCCACCATGACGCCTGGGACCCTGTGAATGACAGATCTGAACCTTGCTCTATCACACACCGTCTTAAAGTTTGCCACAGTGCTCAAGGTCAGTGTCACAGTCACTGTGTCAGTGCGTCATGTTGAGGGTCTTCCTTTGTTTCTCTGGCTCTCTGCCTTCCAGCCATGCTGTATTTCCCCCAAGACCGGCCCTTCCTGAAAACATTTCCAGAGTATCTGAGATGAAGTTTCACCATCCTTGTCTCCAAGGAACATTTTGACTGTGCTTTCTCCAGGCCAGATTTGTTTGTTCTTTTGGAAATCCATGGGATATCCAGTATTCTTATCCTACGCCACAATTCAAAGTCATCTATTGTTCTTCTGTCATCCTTATTCATTGCTCAACTTTTAGATAGGCTCCTTGAGGAGTAAGTAAGGTAACACGTGATGACTGCCCTATCCCCTGATGACAATAGTAGTTGTTTTCCTTATTGTTCTTCAAGCGAATGGTAAAGGAAGGGATTAATTTTAGAGGATGTGGAAGTTGAGCTTGGTCTTGAACTTGAAGTAAGGGTTTAGCATGTACATATGGGTTAAGGAAAGCGCACCGAGGAAGAAAGCATGCTTGAACAAACGTCTGGTTGTGAGGGCATCTGTAACTAACTCCAGGGATGAAAGGGACATGACCTTGAGCCATTATCATTTCAGGATCACTTTTCCCCATAACTCTTTAGGTTTATTCCAACTGCTATCTCTAGTTTGGCTCTCTGAATGCAACTAACAACAACAACAACAACACAGAACCTTGCATGTTAGTCTGAGAGAAGAGCATGGAAGCGCACACATCAAACATAACTTTCTTTCACAGTAGAAGAATGAAAGGGGTTGAGTAAGGAGGGGAAAACCGTTTACCTTGTCTTTGCAAACCTCTGTTTTTGACTTGTCACAAATGTCTTTTTTGTTACTTGAAAGGCAAATCCAATAAAGTGTATAAAAAGGCACTTACCTGCTGAATGGAGATCCGGTGAAAGAAAACTGACGTGAAAGTGAAGGAAAATTGTGGGAGCCACAGGCATAGAAAAGGAGAATGACAGCTGCTTCCACTCATTTAGGTGCTGGGTTGGCTGCAAAGCAATTTGAGGGGGAAGTTTTCCCCCTTCTTGAATAGTGAAAAGTGATGCAATTTCTGTATCTTAGCTAGACATGGAGACGTCCTCACACGAGTTGGTTACTAAACCATCTCCCTAGTTTATCTCAACTGAACCTCAGTCAATAAGAAATGCCAGCCCACACCGTATCATGCAGACACAAGAAAACACACACAGACACATAGGCAGGCGCGTGTGCATGCGCGCGCGCGCGCGCGCACACACACACACACACACACACACACACACACACACACAGAGGCTCTGTGATATTCTTCATTCAACACATTATTCCTACTTTCCCCTACTCCATTGACTCTCATTCTCTGAAATTCAGTTTGAGAAATGCTCCTTAATCTGAAGATTGGATAAGCAATCCTCAAAGGCACCGCCTTAGGAACCTGGAGCAAGACTCTCCCTTAGCAATAGCATGTGACTTGGAAATGATTGACATATGAACCGTTGTTGTTGGGTAACATAGAGTCAGAATGGACTCATACCTGACCCTCCGGCAGGTTTTCAGAGGCAGTTAATTGCACAGGAGGAGATTGCCCGCCTTTCTTCCATGAAGCAGCTGGTGGCCTTAAACCGTGAGACTTTGGGATTGCAGTGCAGCTTCTCGCCACTCAGCCTTCAGAGCCATTGAATTGGCTCACACTCGTAATGACCCTCTGTGCAGTAGGTTGAAACCCTTCTAGAACTTGCACTGTCTTCACTATATCTGCTGTGCATACGTCCACTGTTCTAGTGACTGCCTCTGTCCATCTCATTGAGGGTCTTCCTCTCTTTTCCTACTTTTGCTAACCCTCTACTTTTCCAAGCATCAAGTCCTTCTCCCAGCTCTGGCCCCTCCTGAGTTCATGCTCAAAAGATGTGGCAAGAAGTCTCACCATTCTCGCCCTAATAATGAGCACTCTGGGCCCATTTCATCCAAGATAGATTGGTTGGTCATTTTAGAAGGCGAGGGTACAGTCAATGCCCTTTGCCAACTCTGCAGTAGAACAACAAAGACCCTGGTACAGTGTGGGGCTGCTAACGGCAAAGTCAGTGGTTCTAATCCACCAGGGCCTCTACTAGAGAAGGAGGGACACTCTCTTCCTATAAAGATTTACCGCCTCAGAAACCTGATGGACGGTTTCTATGAATTGGGATCAACTCAGCGGCAGTGGTGTATGTACTCTCTCTCTCCCTTAAAAGGAATTGTCTCGTCTCCTGCTTAAAGCATTTTAAATTGGTTAATTATAAGATAAGGAGGCCCTGGGTGGTACAGATGGTTAAGTGCTCTACTGCTTGTTAAAATATAGACAGATTTAACCCATTCAAGGATCCTTTGCCAGGCAGATCTGATGATTTGCTGCCCTGAGTAGGCTTGTCCAAACTATCGGACACCCGGCTTGGGTAAGCATTTCTCATTGGCAATACTACACACGTAATTGTAATGTATCATTGAAAAGAGAAGTAGTCACTGTCTGCTTAACCCCAGAGGGAGAAAACAACCAGAAGCACAGCACTTGGAATTTTCTACCTTCTTTCCTATTTATTTCTGTACCATGGACTGCCAAGAAAACAAACAGATTCATCCTAGAGAGGGTTAAACCAGGCTGCTTCTTGGAGGCAAGGATTCTGGGGCTTTGTCTGACATACTTTGGACATGTTGTAAGGAGGGACAGGTCCTTGGAGAGGGACATCATGCTTGGGAGGGTGGAGGGACAGCGCAAGAGGGGAAGGCCCTCTATGAGGTGGATTGATTCAGTGACTGGGGTAATTGGGATGGGTGTGTCAGAGGCAGTGCGATTGGCACAGGCTAAAACAGGGTTTAGGGCTGTTGTACATAGGGTCGCTATGAGTTGCAAGCGACTCGATGGCACATAACAACGACAATTGATTTTGATCGATATACTTCTGGTAGAAGAAATTATTCCGCCGCCCCCCCCCCCCCATATACTGGCTTGGTTGAGTTCTATGAGCTATTCTACTGACTTTCTAAACCTGAAAGTGTCCGTGGGGGCCCTAGAATGAGCAGTTGGTGTCAGAAGGAAGCATGGCCGTGGGAATTCCCAAGCGTACAGTTGGTATTAGACTTCAGCGTGGTCTTGAGGGTCCCTTCCAGTCACATCTTACTGGCCATAGGCACATAGCATGTTCACTTCTTATTCAGTTGTGGGTAAGACATTACCTGAGTAACTTGAACAAATAAAGATGTAGTCCTGGGAATATCAAAGAAGATTTTGCATTCCTAGAATACATGGTCCTTGATTCCTGAAGCTTTAAGAAAAAGAAAAGGAGTTGTGATAGCTGTTAGGAAAGCAACCAAGACGGTCTACCAAGAACTGGTGTACGGTTTTTATTTTTCCTTCCTAGAAGAAAACACAATACCTCAGGTGAGTCGCTTAACCTTTGCCCTTTCCATTGCTCTTGTCCATCAAAGTTTCTCAAAGGCTGAGTTGTTGTTGTTGTTGTTATGTGCCGTTGAGTCGCCTGCCACTCATAGCGACCCTATGTACAACAGCCCTAAAACCCTGCTCTGTCCTGTGCCAATTTCACTGTTTCTGATACACCTACTCCCACTACCCCAGTCACTGAATCAATCCACCTCATAGAGGGTCTTCCTCTCCTGTGCTGTCCCTCCACCTTCCCAAGCATGACATCCTTCTCCAAGGACTGAACCCTCCTCGCAACATGTCCAAAGTATGTCAGATGAAGCATCAAAATCCTTGCCTCCAAGGAGCAACATGGTTTAACCCTCTCCAGGATGAACCTGATCGTTCTTTTAGCAGTCTATGGTATATTTAATAGTCCTTTCCAATGCCACAGCTCAAAGGCATCAATTCTCCTTCTGTTATCCCTAGTCATTCATTGTCCAGCTCTCTGATGCATATAGCAAGTGATTGCAAAGACCATGGCCTGTATCAGATGCAACTTAGTCTCCAGAGTGACACTATTGCTCTTCAGTACTTTGGAGCAGTCCCCAACAGCAGACTGTCCCATCGCAATACATGTATTGATTTCTTGGCTGCTAGTGCCAAGAGTGTTGACTGTGGAGCCAAGCAAATTAAAGCTGTGAACAATCTCAATCTCTTTACCATCCATCCTGATGGTGCCAGTTGGCCCAGTGGTGAGAATCTTTGTCTTTTTTATATTGAGCCTCAATCCATATTGAAGGACATAGTCCTTGACCTTCTTCAGCAAGTGTTCCAGATCCTCCTCAGTTTCAGCAAGCAGGGTTGTGTCATCTGCATAAAACAGACTGTTGATGAGTCTTTCTCCAATCCTGATGCCACACTAATCCTCATACAGCCCAGCCTCCGGGATAATCTGTTCTGCATATAGGTTGAAAAGGTGTGGAAATAGGACACAAAGGCTGAGAGACAAGGCAATTTTATTCTAGAGTATAGAAGTGATAAGCTTGTCAATGTTTTTAGAGACCTGGGATCCAGAAAGCTTTGAAAAAGCAGCTTGATCTGACATCCTCCCATGACTGGGATTATACACATCAAGAACAAAAAGAACAGTGCGAAACTGCACCGTGTCCTTTCTTAGGTCCTCTTCCTATCTACTGTTCACTTCCCAGGAACGTAGCCATGGAATCCCATCCAGCTGATTTTGCCTTACAAAGAGTTTCTTAAAACTCAAGTCATGGCCACCAAGGCAGAACCAATTCACAACTGACCCTTCACTTCCCAGTAACTTAGCCATGGAGGCCCAGCCAGCTTACTTTGCCTTACAAACTATTTCTTAAAACTCAAATAATGGCCACTGAGGTAGAACCAAATTCATAGCTGACCTTCCAGTGGGTTTCAAAGGCTGTAATCTACTTGAGAGGAGATTGGCCAACTTTCTCCAAAGAGAAGCTAATGGATTTGGGCTGACAGCGCAACTCTTTACCCACGTGACCACCAGAGCTCCCTAAAAAAAAATTGTTCCTAGAGATACAATAATTTATTAATAACAATTAATTTCTTATCCTATTGCTGTTCACTTACGGAACGTGTTTCTGTATTATGGGAACTCTGGTGAATTAGTCTATAGGAAGTTTCGTTGCTGACAAAAAGGCTGTATCTCACTGGAGATGGAAATCCACTAGTGGCTCCAAGAGAAAAAGATGGGAATCTCATTCTGTGGAATTCACAGCCTCCAAAAACCCACTGAAGGGTCAGCTCTGCATCAGTTCTGACTTAATGGCAATGAGAGAGGGAGAGGCAGAGGGAGAGGATGGGGGAGAGGGAGAAGGAGAAGGAGGGGAGGGTGGAGCGATGGGGAGGGAGGGAGAGAGGGGGGGAGGAAAGAGTGAAGGCTCGAGGGCATGGGGATGAGCATGGAGCTTGATGTTGAAGATCCACCACAGTTACTTTCTCTTTCAACTCTGATTGGACACCCTGCCCAAATTTTTCTGTATTTCAGTTTTCTCATCTCTGAAGTAATGACAGTAACAACTTCATCTGGGGGTGGTTCTAAGAATCTAACAATATAAAGTCATGGAAATAATTGAAACACACACAAAACCCCAACCCCATGGATATTATTGTTACCTGCTCTCTAAATTGCATGGCAGTATTTGGGAAAAAGAAATCCTGGCAAAATTTGAATTTCCCTGCAGTATACAAGAATTTGCTGATGTATTAGAGTTCTGAGAAAGCGTATGGAAAAAAAATGATTTCCAGTCTTTCGTACTCGTAAAGAAATGCCACTATAGAAAGTAATGGTATATATAGACTATAAGAATAAGCTTGAGCATGAAGCTGCACTGCAATCCCAGAGGCACACGGTTCAAGTCCACCAGATGCTCTGCTGGAGAAGGAGGAGGGACAATCTCCTCCTGTACCAGTCAGATCTGATTTGACGGTACACACACACAAATAATAAAATAAAAACTAATAAATAAAGAATAAATTTGAAAATACACTACATCTTGTGATAATACAATACAAGAATAAGCTTGAAAATAAACTACATCTAAACTCTTGGAAGCTAGGAAATCACTGTAGGTTAGACAAGAAAATGACTCTAGACTTCTGCTGAGGATTCCTGGTGGTCCAATGGTTAAAGTGCTCAACTACTAACGAAAAAAATGGCAGTTCAAACCCATCACTCACTCCATTGGAGGGAAATGTGACAATCTGCTACCTTAAGGATTTACATCCTTGGAAATCCTATGGAGCAATTCCACTCTGTACACACGGGGTTGTTAGGAGTTAAATCAACTTAAAGGGAATGAGTTTGGGCTTAGTGGATGTTTTACCATCATTAAAAAAGAAAAATCTAGGTGGGGATGCTTTCCATTTTCACAATTTCTCCTGCTTTTGTAAATTCCAGGAATACAGAGAGCCTTTGCACTTGTACGATTATCAAGTGTTGAAATTCTCATCTCAAAATCTACTTCTTTGTACTCATAGCTAGAGAGTCATCTGCAGCTTAGACATATCCTTGCTGCCAAAAGATTACACAATGGTGTAATCAGGGAGTCATCGAAGCTAATTATCTGTGGTTGAAGTTTGATTCAAATCAGCTTTTCTAATAAAAGGGGGTGTGTGGGTTTTTTTACACTTAGGTTTTGTGGTGTAGGTGGGCACTTCTTCTTCCGTATGTACGTATCGTATGTATGCATGTATATTGTCAGGAGGTGCCAATCTTCAGAAAAAGACTTGATATTGGGAGAAGTAAAGAGTGTGCAAAAGAGAGGAAGACCCTCAAACAGCGATGGATTGACACAGTGACTGCAATAATGGACTTGAACGTGGCTTATGAGAGTGGGCATGGCGGAAGAGAGGGCAAGGTTTCCATTTAGAGTTCTTAAGTAAGGTCACTGTGAGTCGCAGCCCACTCAGCAGCACCTAACAGCCGCAATATATGTAGGTGGGAATGCTAAGAATATGGTTTGTGAAAAGTTGTACAGGGCAAGTATGAAAGGTCTAAAGGTCTCCATCAAAACCCTGGCACTGCAGACCTCATCCTGGGCTGAGAATCTGAAAGCCTGCCGTACATTCGTCTTTCTCAGTAACTTTGCCTTTGAGAGAGCCAGCCCTTTTTTGAGGCTCAGTTTTTATCTGTCAGATGAACACGTTGGACGGAGCAGAGCTTTTACTTCTGTCTACATTTCTACCTAGTCTTTCATCCTCTCTAATCTTCCCTCCTCCTCTATCTCCAGTCAATTTAACACGTTCAAGTTCAAGGGCCTTCCCTTTCCCCTCTGTCATCCCACTCCACCACCTCCTGCTGACTTAATGCCGTAATGGTAAAATCATGACTTTCATATAACTATGAAATGAACACTTGGTAAAGGCGTTACTTAATGCAGTAAGTGGAGGAATCAAGCAGTGAAGGGTTTCAAGAAGTCAAAGAAGCACAAATGATATCTGTGATCAAGGTAAGGGAGATTGAAATGAATGTGTAAATGGTTCCTGGAAAAGTGGAGGGTCAGCCAAAGAAAGGACGATTCTCAATGAGATAAAAATGGAAGATTCTCAATGAGATAAAAGTGGCACAGTGACTGCAGCAATGGGCCTGTGTGAGGCAGAGATTGTGAGAATGGGGCAAGACAGGCAGGGCCAGGTTTTGATGTGTTCTTCTTAAGGCCATGATGAGCTAGACTAGACTAGATGGCATCTAACAACAACAACAACATGCAAATGGACACACGCCTGATTTTCCATGGTGGATGGAGGGAAATCGCCCTCAACTGAACACAGTTCACCTGCGTGTGTGGAGACAAGAATTAATTATGTGGTCATGCTGCGATTCATAGTGACCTCAGGAACAACAGATCTGAACCTCCCCCCATCCTGTGCTATCCTCATAATCTCTGATACGCTCAAGCCCATTATTACAGCCACTGTGTCCATCCTTTTTTTATTATTATT
>NW_006399895.1:2637978-2650940 GCF_000299155.1 Elephantulus edwardii
GTCCACTCCACTATGCAGCCTTCACTCTGGACTCTTGTTATGACAACAATACCCAATCAACAAAAACAAACAAGAACCTCTGGGTTGCTAGCAACAGTTCTGAGGATGGCATGGGACCAAGCAATGTTTTGTTGATAAGAATCGGAACCAACTCAATCATGTTTACCAACAATGGCATAGCAGTTTCCAAACTTTAATGTATGTATGTACGTGAACTTGGGAGCTCTGGTGGCTTAATGGTAAGGAATGGCACTTCCAACCCTAAGATTCTCGTTTGGTTTTGTTTACCATCAAGTTGGAACCAATCCGCAGCTGACCCTCCAGTGGGTTTTCAGAGGAGGAGATTGCTCATCCTTCTCTCGCAGAACAGCTGGTGGATTTGAACTGTGTGCCTTCAGGAGTGCAAGGCAACTTCTTGCCACTAGGCCACCAGTGCTCATGGTTCAAATCTGCCACCTACTCCTCAAAAGAAAGATGAGCTCTCTTTCACTGAACTTACTGCCTCTGACTACCCACTGGAGGGTCAGGTATGGGTTGCTTCTGATTCCATAGGACACAACAACATGTGAACTTACGTAAACCGTAGACTCTTTCCCTGACATGTTAACAATGCAAAATTCCAGAAAACTTTCCATAACATTCTGAAAGGGTCTTATGCTCCTGCAGTCAAGTCCAGCCAAGGACTGCCACCCTCATTTCTCCAACGTGAAGAACTTGTACTTCAATTCAGAGGTTTACTTTTCTTGCATGCTGTAATATTCTATTACTAATATTCTGGTGGCCTAGTGGCAAAAATCTGCACTGCAGTCCCCAAAGCACACAGTTTGATTCCACCAGCTGCCCCAGGGGAGAAGAATGAGCAGTCTCATTCCTTGTGATTATTGACTCTGAAAACCCACTGGAGGGTCAGCTGTGGGTCAGCTCCGCCTCGATGGTACAAAACAACAATAACAACAACAACAACAGCAAAGAAGGTATTTGGTGTGGACAATCAATGCTAACAGAATTGATAGTAAACTTGATAACTGTTTTTATGCATCTCCTTGTTAGGTGGAAAGAAGTGCTCTGGGTGGTGGTGGGGGGGGAGTGGAGTGTATTTTGGTTTGTGCTGTTAACCTAACAGTCAGCATTTTGGGTCCACCAGTTACTCTGAGAAAGGAAGCCAGGCAGTCTCTGCCCATTAAGAAGGGCAGCTTTGCAAACCCAATGGAGAGCCACTATGAGTTGGAATTGAATTAGCAGTGGGATATTTTTGCAGGGAGGCAAGTCAAATGGAAAACAGATGCTAAGTAGCTCTAAAAAGTAAAAACCCAAATTTGTGGCGAGCTCTGGTGGCCTAGTGGCGGGAAGCTGCACTGCAATCCCACAGGTGCACAGTTCAAATCCACCAGGTGCTCTGCTGAAAAAGGAGGAACAATTTCCTCCTGTACCAGTCAGATCTGATTTGACGCTACACACACACAAACAAGAAAATAAAAATAAAATTTAAAAAAAACCAAAAACAAACTCCGAATTTGTTAAGTCGTTCCAAATCATAGCGACCCTATGACGGTCAAGGATCAAGCCCCATAGAAGGTTTCCAAATCTTTGTAGATACAGATTGCCTTGTCTTACTCCCTTGTAACAGCTGATGAACAAGGCCAAGGCATGATAGAGCTATTTTTACTTAAATGTGCGTGAATTAAGAATTTTGACTCTGTACTCACCAGGCATACTTAAATCTGAAACGGCTCACTCTTTATCATCTAACAAAATAACTTTCCCAGATCAGTCATTCAGTGCATCAGATCCAACATACTGATAAAATAATAAAAACCCTTCCGATCTCAGAGGGGCCGTTCCCTATCAAACCCGACCAAGGCTGTAACTACTCAAGATCAAATCAACTGTTTGGGGGCTTCTTTGTAATTATTTCTATAAAGCTATTAAAAACAGCTGTGGGCCAAGCAATTAATTCATCAGCAAAACTAATTGATCTAATTTGGCCCATGTTATGCTAGACAAAGCGCTTCAAGCAAGAGTGTCTCACACAGTAGCTCTTCCAAGTCTCGGTGCCACCTTGCATGTGGTGGAAACGGGAATTTTTCCTCTTTTCTCACCCTATTCTCAGTCAGTGATTTCTCTCGTAAAATGATCTCATCCTTTTTTCTGGCCCTAGGCTGTGTGTGTCCCTGAGTGGCACCAAGGTAAGGTTAGGGCTTGACTGTTGACCAAAAAGTTGGTGGTTTGGATCCAAGCCAGAAGTACCCCAGAAGTTTATTCTTTGCACATCAGTTAACTATGAGTTAGAATGAACTTAAAGTCAATTTAGCAACAAAGTCTACACTCTGTTTATTCATATGACAGCTTTCGCCTGGTCATTCCCATCACTGACAATAGTGTTTAACTCTTCAAACCCAGCCAACTCTAATGCCTTCCTAATTAAAATTAAACTTCAAGTTTTATTTGACTCATCAGTGTCACAGTGTTCGGCTTCACAGCAACCGTGAGTTACCTCTGAACAGCAAGTGCATACCAGGGTTACCCGACCTAGAAGAATGTTTCACCAAAAACAAAGGCAGGCTTGAGGGCTGCGGAGTAGAATCACCCACCTTAGGCTTCGGAGCATGGCTTTCTGTCCTCTAGGCCAACCGCTCTCTCTTTCTATGCTGCTGCTGGTGGTGGTGGTGGTGGTGTTAAGTGCCATCGAGTCTCAGGCAACTCATAGCGACCCTATGAATGAAAGTCCTGGACACCTCCTGTATAACTTTCGTCCTTTCTCCAGGTTCATAGGGTTTCCCATGGTGGACAATGTTTGGTGAAGCTCCCCGATTAAACAAGCTTGGAAGCAGGAGTGGCATCTGCTTCCATAATAGCTTGCCTCTGGAAATCACCTGTGAAAAGGGAGAGAAAATACAGATGTCTCCCCTTCTTGAGAGCATAAGTGGCTTCATATCAATAAAACTCAAGTAAACATTCTTGTGGTTATTCCCTGCTATCTATTTGACACCAGCGATAATTTCCCTCATTCCATGTCTTCTTCTGAATCCATTTTGAACATTTGGCAATTTTCTGTTGGTGTACTACTTTAACAGTTTGGGAGGGTTTTTTCCTTTCAGATTTTTTTTTTAATTTTTTTTATTTTTATTATACTAATTCAGTACCAGCTGGACCTTAGGATGGCCTCTTGTGTCTTGAGGAGGGACACATATAAAACAGTAGGGGCTCTTATGGCTTTCTTTTCATCCCAATTGGGTGTCAACAGAGGGGACTTGCCAGATGAATTGGGGGTCTCTGGCGCAGAGTCTGCCAGCATTTGGGCGTGCTGGAATTGTAAAATACCAAGGCCTGCAGCCCTCAGGCCTGCTTTTAATTGTTTTTGGTCAAACATTCTTCTAAGTCATATAGGCCTGGTCTGTCCACTTGCTGTACAGAGGTAACTCGTGGTTGCTGTGAAGCTGAACACTGTGACACTGATTTGTCAAATGCGATAATTAATGGTTACCCATGGCAGACAGTGTTTGGTGGAGCTCCCTGATTAAAACAAGCTTGGAAGCAAGGGTGGCATCCACTTCCAAAATAGCTTGCCTCTGGAAACCCTATGAACCTGGAGAAAGCATGAAAGTTATACAGGTGTTCAGGTCTTTCATTCATAGGGTCACTATGAGTCACCTAAGACTTGACTCCATGACACATAACAACAGTTTATTTACAAAATTCGAATGCATTGTTTTTGAGAACAGATTCTTCCAATTTTCCTCCCCCCTCCCCCCAAAAATTGTACAACCCCATGATTAATCCCCTCCCCCACCCATCCTCACTCCTCTATTTCCACCACCCTCCCCCTTGGATTCTCATACTCATTTTACAATAATGGTTTTATACAATATTTGTCCCTGTGGGACTGAGTTAATTCACTCAGCATAATGCTCTGCAATCCCAAGTTTGGTAGTAATTTACCAAAGAATTGCTCCTGCGTGCTGGGTAGCATTCCATCATGTGAATGCATCATAATTTCTCAATCCATTCATTTGTGGTTGGACATCTAGGCTGTTTCCATGTTCTTGGGACAGTGAATAATGCTGCTATGAACATTGGTGTACAAGCCTCCATTTGTGCCTCAGATCTCATTTTTCAGGGTATATTCCAAGCAGTGAAATAGCTGGATCATATGGAATTTCTATGGTTGGAGTTTTTTTTTTAAGGAAAACATGGCGAACTTTAATGAAAAGCAATTATTCAAAATATGGGTGCGTAAATTTCCATTTTAAGTAAACAGAAGATGTTTTAAAATAGGTACTTTTTAAAAAAGAAGTCTTAATTGGTTTTTATATAATCATTAATATACTTCATGTTTTGTACATGTACTTTGTGTTTTATACAGGCATTGGTATATATCATATATATTTTTTTAAAACAAACTTTTTATTTTATAGTGGTTTACTAACAAAGTTGGTATACGTTGTTTTTCACACTGGATTATTTTCCATTTACTTAACGCAAAATTATCTTCAGCAAAATTTTACTTGCTTGTGATATTCATGATGTTGTTCCACAAGTTCTACTGGATCCCTTTTCTTTGGAATGGGCACAAATATGACTTCCAGTCAGTTGACCAAGTAGTTGTCTTCCAAATTTCTCGGAATAGACAAATAATCACCTCTTGTACTGCATCCATTTGTTGAAATGTCTCCACCGGTCAATTCCCAAAGCCTTGGTTTTCACCAATGCTTTTAGCGTAGCTTAAACTTTTTCCTTCAGTATCATTGGTTCCTGCTCATATATTATCTCCTAAATTAGTTGACTCTTGACCAGTACTTTTTGATACATTGACTCCTGTGTATTTCTGTCTTCTTCTTCTGATGCTTTCTGTGTTATTTATTACGTTGCCTGTAGAATTATTCTTTGTTCCAACTCCAGGCTTGAACTGTTACATCAGTTGCCCATTTATTAGTTAAAAGTATTTGTATTGTGTGGATGGTCCACAACCAGGCAGTGTTTCATTATGTTATACATAGAGTCACTATGAATTAGAGCCAATCCAAAGGCATCTAACAACAACTTTGATAATAACTAAGTCATTGTGGTACAAGTTCTATCATGTGATCTTCAGTAATGTTTTTAACATGAAGGCCATATTTTCCAATCAACATCCTTTTTTGTTTCCAACTTTTGCATTAACTTTAATAAAAATGGAAACATTATAGAGGTGACTGGAATATTTTTTACAACCTTCTTTTAGGGATTTAATTGTTTCATTTAGAAGGTCCCGTTTGTCGACTTTGTCCTCTCCTGGTTGTACATTTTTGGCTGTGTTTGTTTGCCATAGACTAGGGCTTCTAAGTTTGTTTCTATTTTTTCTCTAGTGATTTTTCTGGTTTTGGTTTTACCCCTAGTCCTCTGGTGCACTTGGAGTTGGTTTTTGTGTATAAAGTGACATATAGATCCTGTTTCAGTGTTCCCCTATTTAAAGGGTTTCGTTTCCTTGTCAAATATCAATTGATCATAGGGTTGACTTCTGGGTTCTCAGTTCTATTCCATCTTCATGCTGTTGTCCAACATACATTCTTGAGCTCCTGCTACGTGCAATGCATTGTGCAATGTTGTGTTGATTGCTGCTGATACACTGGTGAACAAAAGGCTGTAGTCCATGTCTTCTACTTGTCAGATAATTGATTTGACATTTAGACTTGGTGCTACTCATATCACTTAGGTACTTGACACGTGCCACTGTGTATCTTCTTCCATGTATTTTGCATCCTCATATAAACCACATGCTCCTTCAGAGGAACAGTTGTGTTTTTGCCTTTGGGCATTTTCCTTAACACTTTGCTCAACATAATTGCTTAATTAGCATTTAATGATGACGATGATAGAAGACACATTGGCTCAAACAGATTGTTTAAGATTTATCCCCAAAAGCATTTGAGATGTGATGCTAGGTAAACCTCTTGTTACAGTTAGTTGCCTTCGAGTTGACTGTGATACATTCACATGTGTAGAATAAAGTTGTGTGCTGCCTGAGGTTTTTAAGAATGCGGCCTTTGTTAAGAACACCGGGACTATATTCCAGGTTGCCTCCAGGTGAGAATGAACTGCCAACCTTTCCACTTACCTACTTGTGCCACCCAAGAGCTCCAGGTAAGCTTGTTGTTGTTATGTGCCACTGAGATTCATACTGACCTATGAACAAGAGCTCAGAACTTGGCCCTGTTCTGCAGTATCCCCACCCCTGTCACATGCTGGCACCCATTGTTATAGTCGCTGTGTCAATCCATCTCATTGAGAAACTTCTGCTCTCTGACCTTCCACTTTCCCAGCATGATGTCTTTTCCCAAGGACTGGTCCCTCCTGACAAAATGCCCAAAGTATGTGAGACAAGGTTCCACTATTCTTCCCTGTAAAGAGCACCTTTCTTGTTGTTCCTCCAAGACGGACTTGCTTCTTTTGGTCATCCATGGGATATTTAGTACTATTCTCCAACACTACATTTCAAAGGCATCAGTTGTCTCCTGGTCATACTTACTGATTATCCAACTTTTGTATGACTACAAAGCAATTGATAATACAATGGCTTGGATCAGGTGCACCTTAGTCTTTAAAGTGATAGTCTTTTCTTTAGCACCTTGGAGAGGCTCTTGACAGCAGATTTGCCTAAGGCAACACATCTTTTTGATTCAAGAAACAATACTACAGACTTGCTAAAGTGTCTGACTCTTATATCTGTGAAGAGTAGTATTTGATGTTGTTATGTGCCATTGAGTCACCTCAGACTCTTAGCGACCCTATGTGCAAAAGCTCTAAACCCTGCTCTCTCTTGAGCCAGTTTCATTGTCTCTGATACACCTGTCCTCATTAACCCAGTCATTGAGTAAATCTTTCTCATCCAGAGTCTTCCTCTCTTGTGCTGTTCCTCCACCTTTCCAAGAATGATATCCCTCTCCAAGGACTAGTCCCTCCTGACAGTATATGGCTTTTGAGTAAACAGACCCCAACTTCCTACAGACTTCCACCAGGACTCCCTACCCCATGTTATTACCAGGTATATGACTTGAATATGTTCACCCCTCCAAGGTGGCTTTGTTACCGCTCATGGCTTCAGAGACGCAGAGCTTGGGCTTTCAACTGGAACATCGCCCTCAGGGGAAACAAGGAGTCACATCTTTTCTGTGTGCTAGCAAACAAGAAAGGAATTCCTGAAGTGCAGGGAGCTTGAAGGACTGTTTGATAGGTCCCTTGGGCAGTGAAGAGCTGCTATGTGCAAAGGAAGAAGCATTGTGTCCTGGAGGCGAGGGCACACCTGGGATGGGAAATCAGAGCTGACTGCCATTCGTGCTTTGTAGTTTCCTTTAGTGTCAGGGTGTTTCATTTACAACAAATGATTCCTCAGTTCCTCATGTCTGTGAACTTCTAGCAAATTTCTTTCTTTATTTTCATGTCTTGGTGGAATTTAGGGTGTTTTTCTTTTCTTTTTTTTTCATTTAAATGAAAGTTTATGAGTCGTATTGGTTTTTTCCTTCAATCACTACTAGACATTTTTTTAATTAGTTACAATTGATTCTATCAAGTTTCAGAACTTTATCTAAGAGTTCCCTCCCCGAAGCAGTGAGCTTAAGTGTAACTGAGATGGCGAGGGTGGTGCAACATTAGGCAAGTTTTCAATATGTGATCCAAAGGGTCTCCATGAGTCAGAGTCAACTTGATGGCACCTGGTAACAGCCACATGGGCCATAGCCCATTTACAGATTTCAGAGATTAGAGTTTGGACCTCTTAGGGAGCTTCTAAGGAGGGACCATCTTCCCATAGCAGTCTGTTGACTTCACATGTTTAAGTAGAACTTGTGTGCAAGTTGGTTCTTCTTAAGCCATCCACTGCAAAATAGTCTTCCTCTTGCTCTGTTACTTCATTCTATTTTAATTTATTTGAAACTACATTCATTTTTAAAAAAATATTATGGTTTGCATATACTCATTCACATATATCATGTTTTGTACATGTACTTTGTGTTTTATACGTTCATTTTTATTGTTGTTGTTGTTAAGTGCCATTGAGTCATAGATGACTCACTGCGACCCTATGAATGAAAGACCTGAACACTTGTATAACTTTCATCATTTCTCCAAGTTCATAGAGTTTCTGGAGGCAAGCTATTTCGAGAATGGATGCCACTCCTACTTGCAAGCTTGTTTTAATCAGGAAGCACCACCTGTCCACTATAGGTAACCATTATCACATTTGACACATCAGTGTCACAGTGTTTAGCATCACAGTAACTATGAGTTACCTCTGTACAGCAAATGGACAGAGCAGTGCTATACCACTTAGAAGAATGTTTGACTAAAAAGAATTAAAACCAGGCCCAAGGGCCCAAATGCCTTTTTAAATAGGAGGCCAAATAAAATCAACTCACACTCAATGGTGAGTAAACATTCCACCTTAATCCTCATCAGAACAAGAAAACAAACCTCTGTAGAATCTGGCTGCTCCAGATGACTTCCAACCTGGATTATTTTATATCATTACCATTGTTCTATGTCTATTATCACCCCATCTTTTTGTATGCTATTTTGCTTTTGCTTTCTTCTATAATTATTTTTCCTGTTCTTGTTTTCCTTGTTCTTTTTCTTCCTCTCTTTTTTTTGGTTCTAGTTTCCTTCCATGCATATCTTAGTTCACTGGAAGCCAAGATCCAGTCTGTTAACTACTGTGTCCTTGCAGCCTATCATGTACGAATCAACTATCCAATTGACTTTGGATTGACTTCAACCCATAACGTTTCCATGTGTGTCTGAGTAGAACGCTACTCCATAGGCTTCTCAGTGGTTGATTGTTTTGGAAGAGCATCTCCAGGCCTTTCTTCCCATGTACCACTGGGTGGTACTTGAACCTTAGTTCTCTCCTGGCCTTTTGAGAAGACAAGCACATTCATCATTTCCACCACTCAAGAATTCCTGATATCGTAGCAAATAGTCAGTATATATTTGCAGGTTGAATTCATGAATTCTCTTATATACTTTCTGGGGGCACAAATGGTTAAGCTCTTGGCTACCAACCAAAAGGTTGGTGGTTCAGACAAACCCCGCTGCTCAAGGGAAGAAGCACTTGATGACTTGCTTCCAAGAAGATTACAGCTAAAGAGTCCTATGGGGGCAGTTTTACTTTCATACACGGGGTCTCTGTGAGTCAAAATGGACTCAAATAATGAAAAGTATCTACGTTTGTGGCCTGGTTTCCTCTGGAAAAGAAAGGATGTTTCTGCGTAGACTATAAGCTATTGGAAATGGAAGTGGAGGTGGGACCACTGCCTTACAGAGATGTCAGGGAACCAGCGTTCAGCTCCTCATACCTGAGCGGCACTCCTCCCAATCTCGTCCAAGCTGTTGATCTACATGCAGCTCAGGTGTGACAGCCCCAGAGGCTGCTGAAATGAACTGCTGGTGCCTCGCAAAGGTTTTGTTGAGCTACACCAGAGCAAACCAGCATTTGTAAACAAGAGCTAGTGAGAAGAAATGGTAAAATGGCCTGTGTCGTCCTGCTTTCCTATCACACACATTGGAAGGTTCAAAAGGATTCTATTAAAATGAATACCCCAGAGCTCTCATTTGTGCCTGCCTTCAAAGAGCAAGGGAAAAAGCTTTCAAATAAAGTAGGGCGGTGGGTACCTTTCTTTTCAAACAAAAGCCAAAGATGTTTGAGGAACACAATAACCATGCCAATGAGAGCCATTTATTGCCTATCAAGCGTACCTAGGACCCAGTGTGACCTCCACAGCGGTTGTGTGTTTAACTCTCAGGGTAAATTTTGAGGACAGATTATTGCCAAGTCTCTTTCTAGATCAATGGAAACAAACCTTAAAAGTAGCTCTGAGATAAAAGTTCCTCCCTGCAACCCCCTAATCATTCAAGAAATATTTACTATAACCTACTGTGTAGCAGAGACATGAGTGGTTCAGCAGCTGAGTCTTCTACTTCCATGCATGCAATCTAGGTTTGATTTTAAGCTGGGACATCCCACATTCAAGAACACCCATCTATCAGCGGTAGATGGCGTAAGGCCATGATAGTGGGCAGGTTGCAGGGGAGCATCTAGACTGAGACAGACTAGGAAGAAAGACTTGGCAAGCCACAGCTGAAAATTAGTCAATGAAAACTCTATGGCTCACTCCAATCTCATCTCTGTCATGGATTGAGCTATATCCCTCTAAAATACATGAACGTGATGATTTAATATGGAAGCTGTGAAATTATCCCCATTATTTGGAGAAACCAAATATTTGCAGGGCTGATTAATTCTAATCAGACGTAAGGGGAAATTCTCTAGGATGTAGCTTATAACACTTTGTGTCTTGCTGAAGACAAAACCGGGAACTCTGGTGGCTTAGAGAGGAAGGAGTTCCACTGCCAACTCAAAAACAGTTTGGATCCACCAGCTGCTCCCTGAGAAGAAGATGGGGAAATCTCCTCCTGCACAATTCCAACCTCTGGAAACCTCATGGAGGGTCAGCTATGAGTGGGTTCTGACTCTATAGCAGTGAGTGAGTGAGTGAGTGAGAGAGATAAAAGGGGAGGAAAGAAAACCAAGGGGTTGAGGGAAGATGGGCCCATAGGACCACCGAGAGAAGGTCTCTGTGTAAGGAAGCTCCTTGACGCCGGGTGGAGACAGCTGGAGACTTTCGGGGACCACCTGGTCAACAGATGCTGAAGGAAGCAAAGAGCCTTCCTTCCTCTACAACCACCAGTGAGAGAGGGCTTCCCCCTAGTGGTGACACCCTGAACTGAAACTTCTAGCCTTTCAGACCGTAACAGAATACATTTGTTTGTTAAAACCATCTATTCTTGGTATTTCTGTTACAGCAGCGCTAGCTAACTGAGACTGACCAATCACAGTGTTGACACAGGACAAGATAATGTTTAGTTCCAAATGGTATGGAATTGGCCACCATGAGTTAGGGGCTAATTTAATGGCAGCTGACAACTATGTAACAGGGGCTGTGGGAGGCACTGTGTGTTCAACAAAAGGCAAACCAGGTGTAGCCCTTCACTGTTCTCCTCGAGTTAGAGACCTCAATGAGGAACCACGTTGTTGTTATGTGCTATCGAGTCGCTTGCGACTCATAGCAACCCTATGTACAATAGCCCTAAACCCTGCTCTATCCTGTGCCAATCACACTGCCTCTGACACACCCATACCGATTACCCCAGTCACTGAATCAATCCACCTCATAGAGGGTCTTCCCCTCTTGCGCCACCCCTCCACCCTCCCAAGCATGATGTCCCTCTCCAAGGACCTGTCCCTCCTTACAACATGTCCAAAGTGTGTCAGACGAAGCCCCAGAATCCTTGCCTCCAAGGAGCAGCCTGGTTTAACCCTCTCCAGGAGGAATCTGTTTGTTTTCTTGGCAGTCCATGGTATATTCAATACTCTTCTCCAGCACCACAGCTCAAAGGCATAAATACTCCTTCTATCCTTCCTAGTCATTGTCCAACTCTCTGATGCATAACAAGTGATTGCAAAGACCATGGCCTGTATCAGGTGCACCTTGTCTCCAGAGTGACACCATTGCTCTTCAGTACCCTGGAGAGGTCCCTAACAGCAGACTTGTCCATCGCAATACAAACCATGTATCCAACAAATAAAGGCCCAGGAACTAGAGGAGTGGGCTTACTTAAAGAACTGCCTCAGGGGGACCAAGAGGCCAATAACAACTTGAAAGACCAGGTACAAAGCTTAGGAGGCGTAGTGAGTTTATGTGAATGGCAGAAGAATTATTTCAAAAAAGAGGGTGAGATGGTGTCACAAAGCAATGAATGCAAGCAGTGGGACATGCGGAAACTGTTGAACTGATGCGTGTTCCACACGTATATCCTCAACAACCACGACAATAAGAGAAATTACTTTAAAAATAAAATTAGAGGGGAAAGAAATAAGGAGGCAGATATTGAATTATACAGTCAAACCTGTGAGAGTGGGTATTCACCAGGCTGCTTTGTTTTAAGGGAGCATGGGTGGCATAGTCTATAGGGGGTTTAGCTACTAACCCAAAGGCAGTGTCTTTCTGGAGGTGTGAATCTACCAGTGGCTCTGTGGGAGAAAATGAGCAATCTCCTCCAGCCTCTTGAAAAACCCACTGGAAGGTCAGCCTAAGCACTGGTTCCAACTTGATGATACCCAACAACAACAACACCATGAAAGCAACAAAGCGCCCACTGCTTTTGAATAAGTTCTAGCTCATAGTGATCAGGCTTTGGTTATCCGAGGTGGTAAATCTTCACAGGAGGAGACTGCCCACCTTTTTTCTTTAATAACATTTTTATTTTATACTGGTTTACTTTCAAAGTTCCTATACGTTTTTTTTCTTTTGCACCGCAGCTGGTGGGTTCAATTTGTTTCAGTGTGAAGACCCTGGGGTGGTAGAGAGCTGATGTTTAAGGATCAGGGCTGCAGGGGCCCTGATAGTTCTGTGGATAAGGTAGGGTGAGTGTGGGGAGCGCCCAGACCTTGCAGGGTATTGTGAGGGTTCCAGTTTGTTCTAGGAAGTGAGATAGGGACAGAGATTATCTGAGGCTGTACATCTCTCACTCACTCAGTGCCCTTCCATCAGAGAACTCAAAGCTGACCCTCCAGTGGATTTTCAGAGGCTGTAAATTGCGTGGGAGGAGATTGCCTATCTTTCTCCCTTGGTATAGCTGATGGATTCAAACTTCTGGCCTTTAGATTGGCAGTGCAACTGATTAGCAAACTTCTCAGAACCAGTGGATCTTTGGGAGAAACTGAATTCAAACTGGGAGGAATTACTACTTCTCTTTGCTGAAGATGATGCCCTCAGACTCCTGAATACCACCTGAAAGCCACTTTAAAAACCAGCAGCTACCAATCCACTTTACTATGCAGCTCTTATTCTGGACTTTCGTCATGCCAATAATACCTAATTATATATTCCTTTTATACAGTTATCCCCCTCATCTGTTTCAATGCCATGTTT
>NW_006399895.1:2652439-2655825 GCF_000299155.1 Elephantulus edwardii
TCCTTCAAAGCAGCCTGAACTTCTTCTGCCATGTACATTATTTAATTATTTACATTATTTATTATTTTCTTAGTTTCCCCCCAGCCCCCATGTCCTGTTTTATAACAGTGGTATTATGCAGTGGAGGGACTGTATAACAATGAAAGAATTTTTCCCCCCAAAGATAAAAGAGAACTGGGAGGGGGGAGGTATACAGGGAGGAAAATGTGTAACAATGAATGAATGGAAATCCAAGTTTCCTATAAACTTTCATTACAATCTTAAGTTAAAAAAACACAAAAACCACAAAACCAGCGGCTACATCACAACACCATGTTGCCTTTGACTATGACTCATGTTGCCACCATGTGTATCAGAGGAGATCTGCACCCCAGAGGATTTCTGGGAGCATATCATCCAAGGCACCTCCGAGTGGGCTTGAACCATGAGCCTTCAGTTAACAGAACATGTTACTCACTTGCACCATTGAGGGACTCCAGTCTGTGACAGTACTACCATTAAGAGGAATGTCTCAGGAAGAAAATGGACAATCTCCTCCCGTGTGGTTTATAGTCTTTGGAAACCCTCTGGAGGGTCATCAATGCATCAGTTAATGACCAGAAGACAATGTGAAAGAGAGAATGTTTAACCAAGGAAATAAAAAATTATCAAACCAATTGGAGATCCCTGTGTGCCCTCCCCTCCCCCTGAGGGGTAAACACAACTATAACTCGGGTTTTTTATCATCTTCATGCCTTTTTTTGGCTTGCGGTTATTTTTTTATCTTCTTTTTGCATGCTCACGTCTTCTAAATTTCCTACTGTGAACATGTATGCCTTTCAAGAGTGAGAGAAACAAAAAAATAAACAGTGAAAGTCATTGGTTTGGTTTTTTTTTTTTAAAACCCAATGAAGGTGATGGAAATAAACAATGGGGTGGGGGGAAAGTCCTTCCAGAAACTTTCAGCCAATGGACTCCTTTTGTTCTGATGAGTCCCTTGGCCTCACTTACCCCAGTTGGCTCTCCTGACCTCTATCCTGAGATCCAGATAACCCTTGGCTATAAAAGGCCCCTTTGAGATCCCAGTGCACCTAGAAAATATGAAAACCAGAGTGTTTGTTGACGCTCGGAGCAGGGATTGTCCGCCTCCTGATGGGAATCTGTCCTTGATCTCTTGCCACCTCACAGACACCTGCATCCCCTGGACAACACTGACCAAGGACAGAAAGGATCAAGGCTTTAGCCCCAGCAGCAGGGAGGAAACCACCCAGATGTGATTCCAGCACAAAAGCTGAAATTAGAATGAAACTTTACATTGCATTTTTTATGATGTGTGCCTTAGTCACTGTCTCTATTTGCAAAGACAAAGGGAATTAATATTTAATAAAGGTGCAGTGGAGGGAGAGGGGTAGGAGTCATTGTCTGCTGTGCTTTTGACTCACCAATCTCCTTCAAATATCAGCCTTTTGATCTCTGGATTATGAGATAAATGTTGCCAACACTCTGTACTGTGAAATTTATGGGTTTCATCCTTGGGGTTAGATCTGATCTCTGTGTACAGCTGTCATTGGTGCAGCCTATGACCTTGGGCTTGAGCTTGGCAGTGATCATGATGACGGCACAGGATAAGTTCCTATCTGTTGTCTGCGGGATCACTGTGAATTATAGTCAACTCAGTGGCACCTAACAGCAATAACATGGCCCTGGGCTTCAGTTTACTCTTCTAATAAATAACACCTACCTCACAGGGATACAGGAGGATTGAGTGAGATAATCTAGATAAACCAAGTAAAAAATATTATGAATTCTATGAGCCTATATGACTATTACACACTCTCGACACCAGCAGTCAGGAAATCAAAAGATGAATTGCATTAGGAAAATCTGCTATCAGGGACCTCTCCAGAATGCTGAAAAGCAAGGATGTCCATCTAGAAACTAAGGTGAGCCTGATCCAGGCCATGGTCTTTGCCATTACTTACTATGCATCTGAGAGCTGAACAATGACCAAGGATGAGAAAAGAAGAATTAATGTCTTTGAGTTGTGGTGCTGGAGAAGAGTTTTGAACATACCGTGGATTGCCAAGAGAACTAACATGTCTGTCATGGAGAGAGTGAAACCAAGCTGCTCCTTGAACGCTAGGCTTTTGAGATGCCATCTCACATACTTTGGTCATGTAGCTAGGAGCTGCCTGTCTTTGGAGAAGGCTATCATGTTTGGAAGAAGAGTTGAGGGACAGCAGAGGAGAGGAAGACCCTGAGTGAGATGGACTGACACAGTAACTGGGGTAATGAGGGTAGGTGTGTCAGAGACAGTGAGATTGGCTCAGGATAGAGCAGGGTTCAGAGCTATGGTGCATAGGGTCTCGATGGCACATGACAACAACAAATAATTATTGCCTGTTTGCTTCCTGGAGAATGGGAGTAGAGGACTATGTACCATAATAAAACAATTGCCTTCAAGTCGATTTCTACTTGTGGTGACCCCATGTGTGTCAGATAGGCATAATGCTCCCCTGGGTTTTCAATGGCTGACTTTTCTTTTTTTCTTTTCTGGAAGTAGATCACCACATCGTCTTCTGAGGCACCCCTAGGGGGACTGAAACCACTAAGCTTTCGGTTAGCAACTGAGCATATTAACCACTTGTACCATCAAGATATACCACAACTTAGCATGTTACTGTGAGAACTGACTCATAGCTGACCCTCCATTGGGCTTCCTAGGCTGTAAATCGCACAAGAGGAGCTTGGCCATCTTTCTCCCTTGGATGTGCTGGTGGATTTGAACTACCAGAGAGGTAGAGCCTTTGGGCAATCAGCACAACTCCCTAAGGCCTGGGTCACTGACAGACGGGCATCAGAGAGGAGAAGCCTTTGGCGGAGAAGTGGTTTAGCGTTCTGCTACTAATCAAAAGGTCAGTGGTTTGGACCCCGCCCCCAGGCTCTCTGTGGGAGGAAGATGCAGCTGTCACCTTCTGCAGAGATGTGACCAACTCTGGAAGCCCTGTGGGGTGGGGCTCCCCTATTCTATAGGGTCTCTTAAAGTTGGAATTGACTTGGCTAATAATTCTTTTATGATGATGATGATGATGAAGGGGAAAGGAGGTGTCTGAAATTTGAAAGCGCCTATATTTTTTTTGGGTTTGCTTTTGGTTGTGATTTCCTAAAAGCTGTCTTGGAACAGCCAATACTAAGTTTCAACAGAGCCTTGGGGTGTGTTTGTGAATATAAGGGTAGGCCTTGGGCTAAGCTAGCCTGAACAATTGTGGGCAGGTCTGCAGGTGAAAAAAACCCTAAGAAAATGGAGACCCGAGGAGACAGGCTTGCAGGGAATGGAGCAGTCAGGACCAGGGCAAACTGGAGCCCAGGCAATACCACTGACCTGAGCTGGGACGCCCCCCACCCCC
>NW_006399895.1:2655975-2658509 GCF_000299155.1 Elephantulus edwardii
TCCAGAACCCCTGTGTCTCTCATTAAGCTAAATGCAAGGAAAGGTATCACTCTCTGGTCCTCAGGGACTGCCTGAAAGGTTGGTGGTTTGAACCTCTTTTCAAGAGGCATCTCAGGAAACAGGCCTGGAGATCTGCTTCTGAAAGGTTTACACCTACCAGAAAAGTGTAAACAGAATCGATGCTGATTCATACCGATTCTTTCTGATGGGGTAGAACTGTTTCTCAGGCTTTCTCAGGCCATAATCCTTATGGCAGCCAACGGTCACATCTTTCTCCCATGGCCCAGCTAGGGCGTTCCAGCCACTGACCTTTGTGTTAGCAGGCAAGGGTTTTAAGCATTGTGCCTCCATGATGCTTCTCAGAAAAGTCGTAGTCTGTTGAAGACCCTGGATAGAGGGGGCAGGGATTGTGGAACAAAACTCAAGAGCATAAAATCGGCCAGACTTACTAGAGACTGGTAAACCCCACTACCCCACTGCCACCCCAGGAGACTAGCCCCTAGTCACCCTTCAAACCTGGGACCAAACTTAAACCCGCAGCTCAATTTTCAACCAAATAATAGACAAAATTTTAAGATAATTAGTAACACCAGGGAGATATTCAATCTTAGAAGAACCAGCCTTATGAAGTTAAAAAAACAAACAAACAAAAAAACCAGTATTTGCTCATGGATAAAACCAGCAATTGGAATAATTCTGATTTAAGGTATTTACTGAGATCTTTGATTTCCAGCATAGATATGTGGAACTTGTTCAGTGATGAATTGGCCTTTGCTTTTAAAAAAAAATCCTTTGTTGATTAAATGTTTCTTCATTAATGAAATCCCAGGCGAGTCATTGAGTGGTTCTGAATTGAGTGTGTCCCTCCGGACTCTGAGAAGTAGGACTGATGGGGCACACAGGTCTCTCTGGACCCTTAAACATACAAACTGCTGGGAGCCATATGTCCCAGGGATGGGATTGGTAGGGAGCCTATGTCCCATTGGGAGACAGTTCCTTGTGGAAGGTTTTATAAGTTGGAGGGTCACATACACTCCTGCAAGGCATGCTGGGATGAATTTATGGTACACGCCCATTTTCCCTTTTCACACAGTTGGGCAGTTTCCTCCTGCTGACTCTATGTACTGCCAGTAGGAAAGTAGCCGCTCAAAACCATCCAGAGGGAGAATGTGTAGATGGGAGCTTTGTGTCCAGAGGATAATGAAAGGGTTGCAAATGCAACTTTCAAAGCTCTGGTCTAGCATCAGTATCCCTAGGACAGAGGGCACTTTTAAAGCACGTTTCAAAGACTATTTGGATGTCCTTCTTGAATTGGAAAGTATTGGCATAGATTATTGATTAATTTGGAAGCCGTTCAGTGTCATCAATCCACTTTCTCCCCACCCGCACTACTGATTATAGATTATTTGACCCTTAGAGATCACCTGCTAAAGGGTTCTCTGTGCTACCTAAAAGCAATAAAGACCCAATCTGTCAATATGCTCACGCACAAGTTTGTTATCACGCCGAAGCTTGAGAAAAGAGTATAGGCAAAGGCAGGGATGTCTATGATGCACATTTTGCCATAATCATATATTTTTTAATGATACCAATTTCTAAAAATTTAGACCCAGGGCAAATATTTCACATTTGAAGATCTCAAGCTGACCACCTTTTATATGTCAGAGGCTACAGGTCTTTATTATGGTATTCTGTGATTCAGGGCAAGAGAAATATAAAGAATTAACAGAGATGTTCTAAAATTCTATCAGTCCCTGATGGTGCAAATAGTAAACTTCGAAGTAAAGTCTGGAAGTTCAAACCCACTCAGAGGCACCTTGTATAAAAGATAGGACTAAAAATTAGCTCTTGAAAACCCTTTGGAGCAGTTCTACTTGTATATACATGGGTTAGAATTGACTCGGTGGGCAGATGGTTTTGTTTTGCTCCACTTGTACCACAATGGCTTTAATAGACAGAATCCCAAGATGATCTTCAAGGTCCCACCATCTGGGATATATATTCTATAACATTTCCTCCACTTGATTGAAGGCAGAAATTTGGAATATTGCGAGATTTCACTTCCACGATTAGGTTATGTTATATGGTGGAAATGATTAAATTTTGAAAACTTTAAATGATATGTTGCTCTGGGAAAATATGCTGTGGGAGACCTCTTCAAAGTTTGAAAAATAAAGATGTCACTCTGAAGGCTAATGTGCACCTGACCTAGCAGCTGCTTCATATGCACTCAAAAGCTGAGACATGAATGAGTAAGACAAAAGAAACATTGATGCTTTTAAATAGTGCTGGCTAAAAATATTGACTATACCATGAACTGCCAGAAGAAAAGGGACCCTAGTGACTAACAGATCAGCAGTTCTAATCCTCAAGGTGCTCTGTAGGAGGAAGATAAGTCATATCCTCTTATAAATATTTAAAGACAGTAAACCTGATGGACAGAAAGCGATGCTACCAAGCCAAAGGTGGGTGACTTTTAATCCGCGGCCCTCAGGCCTGTCTTTCATTGTTTTTGTTCAGACATTCCTCTAGGT
>NW_006399895.1:2659543-2677287 GCF_000299155.1 Elephantulus edwardii
CTAAATTAAAAAAAAAAAAAAGAACCAATGGTAATAAAGAAGGAAGAAGTTGAAGGTTCAGTGAAGGCATTGGCAAAAAATAAGATTCTAGGAATTAATGAGATTCCAGCTGATATATTCCAACAAATAGATGTATCTCTGGACATGATAACCAGGCAGTGCCAAAAAATCTGAAAAAGAGGTATCTAACCAGAAGAGATTTATACTTACTCCCATTCCCAAAAAAGGTTATCCAACAAAATGTGGAAATTATCAAACAATATATTCATATCACATATAATAAAAATATTGCTGTGAAAGGAGCAGATGCAAAAAAAAAAAAAAAAGCAGCAGCAGCATTCCAGGAACCTTTGAAGACATTATCCACAGTGTTTTGAGAAGAGAGGGCCTTGTAGCTAATGCCTGAGGGCAGCCTGTGGGAACAGAGAAGGATTTCTGGCCAGCAGCTGTAAACAAAGAAGACTCCAGTCATACATAATTAAGGATTGGATTCTGTCACCAACCCAAGATTTTAGTTGAAGGCCCCAAAGCAACAAATGAAGTCTCAACCCCAAAGGGCACTTAAGATTTCAGCCTGCTAAAACTTCACACACCCAACTCAGCCACTCCTGAACTCCTGACCCACAGAAAGTAAAAGATAATATATGTATGTTTTTAAACTACTAAGTTTGTGGTGATTTGTTGTTATAGAAGCAACAGAAAACTAATGCATGTAATAAAGTGCCTAGCACATAGCAGGACCCTCCGTAAACGTGGTTTGAATGATTTGAACCAATTTTGTTTTGAAATATTTTCCTGGAAGTAGAGGAGAGATTTCAGTTTGGAAAAGAAAGAAAACATGAGGGAAGCAAGGCCTTGAGGAAGAGGAAGAAAAAGAAAAGGAGAAACCAAATATGAGCAAATGCTTTTATAAACTTTATAAGAATGTTCCTTGACTTTACAGTTCAGCATGTATAACCCAAGACTGACTGACTCAAACGTCTAAGATTGTTTGGAGGAGGAAATATTGGGAGGTGGATGTGGGAGAAAGACCCTGGTGGCACAATGGCTAACCCAAAGGTTGGTGGTTTGAACCCATCCAATAGCTTTATGAGAAAAAGGTCTGAAGATCTGTTACCATAAAGTTTACAACCTAGAAAACCTTAAAGGTCAGTTTCACGTCATGATATATAATAGTGACAACATGGCAAGGAGGGATACATTTCATTTCATGTAAATGAAAAAAGGAAAGATTAAAGCAGAAGAACTCAATAGAAATAGAAATACTATTCAAAGATGGAAAAAGACATTACATTCCTTTTTTATTTTCTTCCTGCTGGGCCAATAGGCAACGTCCTGGCAGATGGAGAAAAGATTGATGTTGTCAAAGATTTCATTTTCATGGAATCCATGATTAACACCCATTGTAATAGCAGTCAAGAAATCCAAAGGCTTGTTGCATTGGGACAAGCTACTGGAAAAAAAAATTCTCCAACATGTTGAAGAGAAATGCTGTCATTTTAAAGACTGTGGTGCACTTGATCCAAGAGGTGGTCTTTTCAGTTGCTTCCTATGGCTCTGAAAGTTAAACAGTGGCTAAGAATGACAGCAGAGGAATTGTTGCCTTTGAATTGTGGTGTCAGAGAAGAGTACTGAACATCCCATAAACTGCCAAAAAGAATGAACAAGTCTGTCTTGGAGTAAGAGAAACCAAGATGCTACTTAGAGGCAAAGATATTGAAATCTCATCTCAATAATTCAGGCATGTTGTCAGGAGGGATCAGTCCTTGGAAAAAGACATCAGGCTGGGGAAGATGAAATGTCAGTGAAAGTGGTAATTCTTAACGAAATGGATTGACACAGTGGCTGTAACAATGGGCTCAAGTATATGATGATGATGGTTTAGGTGTAGGGCAGGGTTCAGATCTGTCGTTCATAGAGTCACTAGCAGGCATAGTTGACTCCCGTGCACCTAACAACAATAAGAACGACAAATGAAATAGAAACCCTCACCCGCGGAAGCCTCAGGACACACTGAAACCCTCATGTGAACACGCAAAGCAAGAAGAAGGAAGCTGTCCAGGTTAGAAGAATCTCAGCATTTGTTTGTCTTGTCCTCTTTTCCACAGGAGTAAAAAACGTATTACCCACACTTTAATTACAGAAGCACAAACTACTTGTCAAGATTTACCAAGCTTCTCACAGACCCACCATAGGGTCTCAGGCTGTGCGAGGAGAAAGCAAACTGTGTCGTAACTGAGAGACATTGATTTTCTTTCTGGCTCTCTGCAGCTCCTTGTTTGTGAGACCAGCAGCAAATCCCTTCACCCAGGATCTTGGACGTTATAAAAGAGAAATAATAATCCAAGCTATCCATCATCACTCCAAAATTAGCATGAGGGTCACATAAATACGGAGCTGAGTGTCTGGGGGGATGCAAATGTGGCCCTTATTAAACGCTGGTCACCCAGAGGAGTCAGGCAACAGTTTTCTGGCAGCAATCTTGTCTTCTTTCTTTTTCTTCTGCTCAGCAATCAGCCCGGGGCTCTGGACCCAAGAAACAATCAATCTTCCAAGGCTATTGTTGAAGGACTTACTCTGTCAGCACTCCCAGGGAAAATGAGAACAGCTATTGTTTGACAAACAGGGCATTGGGATCTATAGGCTGTGTTCCAGACCAGACAAAGTTATTCTACTGATGTGAACTTTGACTGTTACGTGTGCAACAGATAGTACCAAAAGCTTTTTCTCTGTCTGGCTGTGAACATGAGGGATTGAGTGGCAAATAAAACAAGTCCCCTACCTTCATGGAGATAGAAATGTCCCCTAAAGAACCCTTTGACTATCACATTTCTCCCTTACCTCATCTCACCTATGCACAATTTCAAATAGTCTAATAATACCACTTTGCTGTGGCATTTCCTCTATGAAGACTCTTCTCATGCTCCCACATGAAAGTTGTCCTTCAAATACCTAGGTACTCTATTTGGATCATTCATGAGGACATACATACCTTATGATATGGACCTCTCTTCTCACCTACTACAAGTAGTTTCAGGGCAAAGATGGCACCTTGATCTTCTTGGTATTGTGTATAACATGTGCCATAGCTTACCCATTCAGTCAATGAATGCCCATCAATATTGGTGACTCTCAAATTTATTGTTTTAACACAGCTATGAAATTGTGTTTCATATAATTTGTTTCTGATTTTTAAAATTAGGAAGGAATTATGAATTGAGAGAGGGAAGAAGGGTAAGTTAGAGGAGAAGAGAGAGGGAGAGAGTGGAGAGAGAGGAAGATAGCAAGGTAGCTGCCATTGAGTTGTTGACTCTGATAGTGACCTGTGTACAATAGGACAAAATCAATAGGTCAAGGTCAAGCTCTGTCCTGTAGTCTGATCAAAATTGTGAGCGTGTTAAAACTGTGAGCATTCCACTCCTGAAGCTATGGAGCCAATTCTACCTCAGCAAGACTCTCCCCACCCTTGTTGGCCCTCTATTTCACTAATTACTCTTCCAACAATTGATTGCTTCTGAGAAGAAGTCTAAAGCAAATGAGTCAAACAATGTTCTGTGTGATCTGTACATTTTCTTTGTCAATTTTTTTAGAAGTAGATCAGTTAGAAGCTCTGCTGAAACCTCTGTATCATGGGTGATCCTGTTAGTATTCAAAACACTGGTGGCATAGTTTCCAGGATCATAACAACTTGCAAGCCACCAAAGTACAACAGATTAATAGGGCAAATAGTAGAGATCGTGTGTGTGTGTGTGTGTGTGTGTGAGAGAGAGAGAGAGAAAGAATTCGTTAATGAGCCCCTTTACTTTAAAAAAAAATTATACTAGTTTATTTACAAAATTTAAAAACTTTTTTTTCACACTAGATCCTTCTCATTTCCCTCATCCCCCAATTCATCAAATTGTACGACCCCATGATTAATCTCCCACCCTTACACATCCTCAACCCTCTGCTTTCACCCCCCTCGTAAGGTAAATTAGAACATTTTCAAGGTTAGCCTTATGATCTTATTAATCCTGATTCAGGTCATTCTGAGTGTTCTCTTGAAAGGGAGAGGAAGAGATAGAGTTATCACTTAGAAATCAGTAATTTCCACTTCATGCCTCATGTCCTAATTTCTCCATTCTGGTAGCTAATTTCTTATTTGTCCACCTCTATCAAACCAGTACTCTGAGGAAACAAGCATGTCCCTTCTGGTGAAGGATGCTCCGTTTGACTTGGAAACATCAAACTTCTGCATGCGCAAGCAAAGCTCAATCCAGAGCAAGCCCTCAAGTTGCAGCAATTGGCCCCAGCACACAAGGTGGACCATCTTCTCTTCATCTGGTTGGGTTCTGGTCAGCTCATCCCTAGCCGTCCATGACTAGGTTCAAATGGACATCAGCTACAAGCTCAGGAGTTCACACTTCTCCCTGCATTTTAGACCTGTTGGTCTCCTCACTCAGCCTTAGGCCCCATGTGGGACGAAGTCAAGTCAACCAGCCAGAGGTCTTCACGACTCTCTGTTCCTCAAGCCAACAACTTTCCCTATTCATCCACACAACTGTGTATGCTAGGTGGGCAGCACTGAAGGAACACATCCAAACTCAGCCTATTTCTCCATCAATGTATTCCTCCCACTTCCACTCTATGGATTCAGGTGATCGTGAAAGCAGTTATTAGTAAGAAGATTAGAATGGGGTAAAATCCCACAATATAATGAACAAAATATAGTTTAAATGAAAGACTGTTTAAAACACAAAGTACATGCATGAAACACAATGTATATGAATAATAAAAATATTAATAATAGAGATCAGTAACTCCAAGACAGGAGAACCATCTGTGGGAGTTTGCCATTGGGATAACCCTTACCACGATTTAGAGTGTATAAAACAAACAAATGAACAAACAAATACTGAGCAATGCCTTCTCAAGACATTAAAAAAAAAAAATAGGGAGCTCTGGTGGTCTAGTGGGTAAGGAGCTACACTTTCAACTCAAAAGCACACTGTTGGAACTCACCAGCTACTCCATGAGAGAAAATTGGGCAGTCTCCTTCTGTGTGATTTACAGCCTCTGAAAACCCATTAGAGAGTCAGCTATGAGTTGGTTCCAAATTAACAGTACACAACAGTAACAACAACAAAAAATAATTTTAATAATGTATTGATGAGACATTTTAATGAATTATATTTTTTTAGCTCTCATTGCTTTCAAGTCAGAACAGATTCATAGCTGACCCTTCAGAAGGTTTTCAGAGCCAGGAAATCTCATGAGAGGAAATGACCCATCCTGCTTCAGTGGAGGAGCTGGTGAATTTGAACCTCTTGCCTCTGGGTTAACAATCTGAATGACCTGCCTGATTGACTAATTGCCATGTCTCCTGTTAGGTGCTATCTAGTCAACTCCAACTCTTAGCAACCCTATAAACAACAGATCTATCCTGCACCATTCTCAAGATCTCTTATTTGCTTGAGCTCATCATTACAGACTCGGTGTTTCAATCCATCTCATTGAAGGCCTTTCTCTAATCATCCCTCTCTCCTAGCATAATGTATTTTTCCAAGGTCTAGCCCCTCTTGACAACTTCTTCAAAATATATGTGACAAGGTTTTACCATCTTTGCCTCTAAGAAGCACCTTGTTAGCATTTCTTCCAAGAGAGACTTACTTGTTCTTTTAGCAGTCCATGTAAATTATTTAGTCAATGCCAATTAAAGTTAGAAAAGATGAATTCCATGGATGAATATATGAAAAATCGATGTGTGATTTGCAAACCTTCACTCAAAAAATTTTTAAAAATATTTTTTCTTTAAATAGGTAGTATAAACATATAGAAAGAATGTATAAAGTAGAAAGTAAAAATCTCTTGCTTCTAAACTCAATATCCATATCTATTTGTGCTTGGCATATTAGTGTCCAACTTTCCAAATTTTTTCTATGTCCAAATATATGTAATTATATTTCCATATGAAGTTACACTATAAAACTTTACCCCCTCAAAATGAATGAATGGAAATCCAAAGTCTCCGTAAATTTTCATTAAAATTAAAATTTAAAAAAATTAAGAAAATAAAAAAAAAAACACCACAAACAACTCTACCCCAACACCTAAGACAAAACTCATGGTTTTTTCTGGCCCTAAGCAAAGAAGAGAAGACAAAATGAAAGACTAAAAAATGTTCCGTGGACTCATGAAACACAGCCTTCTCTAGTCTGAGACCAGAAAAACGAGATAGTACCCAACTACCCTCCTAACCTTTCTAATAAGAACACAATAGACAGTCTCAATTAGAAGAGAGAAAAGGTGTAGGCCAAACCTCAAATCATAATAAAGACCAGACTGCCTGGTCTGATGGAAACTAAAGGGACCTTCGAGACTATTGTCCTAAGTGATCTTTCCCACACAGAATTAAAGTCACTCTTGGAATTACCTCTCAACCAATTAATAGACTGACCTATAAAATAAATACATACCAGTAAAGAATGTACTTCTTAGAGACATTCTAAAAGACCAAAAAGAATAACCTTTGTTCAAAATCAAAGATGAGAAATCAGAGGGTGGTGGGAAAACCCACTTGGGTGGAATAGATATGGCAGAACCCAGGATGGAAATGGAGAGAGCCCACATATTGTAGAGATTTTTATCCAATGCGACGGAATAATTTATCACTAATTATTGAATGGAAAGCAAATATGCTGTATGATCTTTCATGTAAAGCATAATCAAATGTTTACAAAATAGCAACAAAAACCGTTCCCAAGTCTATATAAGGAACATATACTTAATTGTGTGGATACACTATCATTTATTTAGACAATCATTCTTTGTTGGGCAGTCAGGTTGTTCCCCTTTTGTCATGCCCAACAATGCTTCAGTAAACCTCTGTATAGTTTATACACTAGTGTGGCTGTTCTTAGGGCCAAATTTCTCTAGCTGTCACTTGATAGTATCAAAATTTAAAATCCCTTTTGAGCCCATAATCCTTTTTGGCTACTCTTCAACAAACTGTCATCTTATCAGCACTGTCTCCTCACCCCTAAACCCCAACCTTATTCTCGTGTAAATTGCCTTAAGCACAAAGCTTTGGGGAGGAAGGAGAACACTGTTGAGCTGATTCTATCAAGAGGCATGATGACTTTTCTTCTAGAAGATGACTGAGGAGTGTGGGCTGTGTCTATCAAAGGTTTAGCTCAGTGGCCAATTATGTAGCACATCTCTATGAATTCTGACCTCGGGATGCTTTCATGGTTTAAAAGATTTGACATCTGGCTTGCCTGAAAGTCAGAAATTGGCCTACAAATTGTTTAAGACAAGGCAATCTACCCTTGTCCCTGCTCAGCTAGCTATTCACAATCTTTGTCTCAGATCCAGCCAGTAATATGTCTAGATATGTCCCATAGTGGTCTCGAGGCATTTTTGGATCACATGCTTGCTACAGATCACAGTGGGAAGTGAAAAATGAGAAAGAAAGGGCAGAGAGAGCTTTCATTTCCTTCTGTGTGTGGGTCTCCACATCGGGCAAAGAGTTCAAAGAACTTCCCAGTTTTCTCCATTCCCACAGGGAACTTAACCCTTCAGAAGAGATGTGCGTTCATTCAACTATTCTCTGAAAGTGAATCTGTAAAATATAACTAAGACTTTCTGTGACACTGGATTGCTCTTGGAACCCCACTTGAATCAGCCCAGGAGAAAGAATGAACCTCAGCATTCAGCATCTGGCAGCTAATCAAACCAGTTGCTGTAGACTGAGAGGTTGCCGCCTCAGGAGGACCAAGCAAGGGAATTTGCACACTTGAAATGCTGCTGTGTAAAGCCACCAGCTGTGTCTACCTTAGTGGTTAGACTGAATACTTTAAAATCTGCCAAAGTGATCTTGTAACAGTTCAAAGAAGATCTTGAACTCTCAACTGTAGATGATTCAAATCAAGATGAAGAAACAAACCAACTTCATCTTCAACGCCAAACTCCAGGAGTGACTCTGAGTGGCAGCTCCCAGAGGAAAGGATACGACTCATCAAACTACAAACAAAAGAAAACAAATAAGACTGCTAAAAGACCTCAGAATCTGTAGCATAAAATTGATCCATAATCACCTTTTCTACTACTGCCCCTTTGTGGGTATCTACTCAGTAGAAAATAGATGCACAGTTACCACTCATCTGCTGCACTCAAAGGGGATATTTAACAGTGTTACACCGGAAGTGGTACAGTGCGGGATCATTTTCAACTTGGACATGTTGAAAATTGTCAGTTGTCTACAAGGGATAAATATGAAAATCTCTCCCCCTTCTACCAGGCTCAACCAGAACACAGAAAAAGCAGCAGGTGAGACACAGCAAATTCCATAGAAATAGAGAGGTTATTTCTGGATAATTGGCATCAGACATGTTGCCGAGCACATGAGAGGGGGATCTCCATAGCAACACAGTTGATGACGGCTCCATATTTAAACTGAATGTAGAGTCTTTGCACTTTCAGAGACAGACTTCTCTGCAATTTTTGGTAATAAATCCTTTAACTTAGACAAACAAGCTTTCCTACTGAAGATTAACTGGGTATTAATTACAAGCTCTATTTATGGTGTTTGTAGTCTGTGTTATATAATTATGCCAGCACATGTGCTCAGTAACACGGAGCTGAACATCATTCAGTTATTCTCCAAGAGTATTTTTTACCTTTATAGTGTTTTGTGTTGAAGATGACCAGAACCTCATCTCATTCTGCATCCTGGTGCATATGTTGGGCTTAGATCAACAGGACATCTTGTAAAATTCTTTTATATATGGGTCGAGATTCATTTTTTATAAATTTAGGTTAGTGAAGAAACAAAAGCAAATCAGTTGCCACTGAGTTAATTTTGACTAATAAGAACTCCCTGTGCCATGGAGTAGAATTGCTCCATGGGATTTTCTTTATGCGAATAGATCACCACACCTTCCTTTGAGGATTGCCACCGGTTGGGTTCAAAGTACTAACCTTTGAGTTAGCAACATTTTTTGCTACCCACTTACCATGCCAGAGAGAACAACTTCCATAACAAACCCAGTGTCAGAAATGCCTTTGCATTTTATTTTTTTTGGTGTTTATTTTTTTCTGCTCTGATTTACTTGAAACAATTGGGACAGCATTAGTGGATTGTATGTCCCTTGCCGTTTCCTCCTCTACTTGGTTTTTCTTCAAAGACTGGACAGATTGCAAGTTGTCCTTTGGTACTTCCAGGAATCCCTTCCAGTGTCACAGCACACACTTTTAGACTCTGTCCACTTCCAGGCATGTCATCCACTCCCACTCCCACCAATCTAGTCTTCATTATTTTTTGCTATTGAGTGGACTATGACATAAGGCATTATGTAATTGTGATATGATTATGTTGTGTGCGGAATAGAACTTCCCTGTAATTTTTCTAGGCTCTGAACTTTCATAAGCAGGTCACCAAGCCTGTTTTCCAAGACACCTATGTATGGGCGGGTTCAAACCACCAATCTTTCTTTCAGCTAGTAGATGAACACTGACGTGTTTTGTGCATCACAGAGATTATTCTTGGTGGGAAAAAAGGACAACCCCACTGTTTTCAAATGCATCCTGACTTCTATGGACTCTTCATCAGGCTTCCGAGGCTGTATGTTTTAATAGGAGGAAACCGCCCACCTGTCTCCCTTGGAGTGCCTGGTGGGTTCAATTTGGGTTAGTCATTCAATACGTGATTCCTTCTTTCTTAAAGGTACTGCAGCATGAGAGCTTTCTCTCAGTGTTTTATTGTTGTGAGTTGCCAATGAGTGGATTCTGACTCACTTTTAACTTTCACTACTCCCAAGAGTACTACCATTTTAATAGGAGATAAAGGATTAGCCAAAGAAACTAAGGTAACAACAAAATGTTGAGGATCATTTGAGTCAACATATATAAGTATTACAGGCATCTAGATAATTTCAAACAGAGCAATTTTTTTAATATGACCCTATTCTTATACTTTAAGTGTTATCATGGGTTGGTTCCATGCAATGGCACAAAAAAACAACAATAAATTCTTCTGCCATCCAAGTAGGTATACTCACACCCATGTTTATTGCTGCTTTGTTTACAATAGCAAAGAGTTGGGAACAACCCAGGTGCCCATCAACAAACGAATGGATAGAGAAGCTGTGGTATAGTCTCACAATGGAATAGGATGCTGAGTGAACTATCTCGTCACAAAAGGACAAATCTGCATAGTGACACTGTTGTAAAACATGACTGACATTGGGGTTGGGGGAACCTAAGAAAAGAGGGGTTAAATAATGTATATTGCATTGAAAGCGATGAGGGAGAGAACTGTTTAAAGGAATATAGGATTAGGTATTATTGTCATGACAAGATTCCAGAAAAAGAAATATGTAGTAAAGTGGGCTTGGGGGGTGGGGGTGGGGGATTGTATAACAATGAAAGAATTTTTTTTTCTTTTCAAAGAGAAAAGCGAACTAAGGGGGAGGGGTGGACAGGGAAGAAAAGTGCAACAATGAAGGATTGAGAAAAAAAAATAAAGAGGTACAAAAAATACCCCCAACTTGAAGTCACATTAAAAAAAACCCAAACAAATCAACAATAAATTCTTAAGCTTCATCTATTACCACTTAGTAAAGTAATACAATCTGTGCTCAACCCCAGAAAGAATAAGGCATTTCTTAAAACTTTAAAGTATATATATTATTTGAATTAAACATTTCACTTCTGGCAAATTGTCCTACGATATATTTAAAAAAAAAAAAAGAATGGGATTTTTAGCATTGTTAATCACAGTGTCATTTTAATAGCTAAAAATTGGAAATAATCTAAATGTCCACCAATAGGAGTGATTAACTAAATTATGATACATTCACTTATGATGAGATAATGATGAGAAAATATTAATCTTTGTGCTTTTCTTTTCATTGCTCCTTTATTCATGGCCCCTCTCCTAGTTAATCAGAGGCATTCAGAGGAAATTGGGATTGTTATGATAAGAATAGAAAGAGACAGCTACCACCCAATCTTTTCTAACTTCCAAAATAGGCCTTGATGGTCACAAGGAATGGCATTTGAGGGAAGCTGGTTGATGGCGTTTGTGCAACAATAACTAACTAGCTGGAAAGAAAAGAGAACAAAGATGCCTCCAATCTTTGGGAGGAGAGATCAGGCATCATCCTGAAGGAAGGTTTCTGCTTAAGGTCAAGGAAATGCACTCAGGAGGCCACTTGAAGAAAAGTCAGCTTTAAAAGACAGACTAAAATCCCCCTTCAGAGAAGCCCACTTTGGGTAGACACTCAAAACCACAGTGGGCTCCCCTCCCTACTGTTAATGAGAGCCTTCCAACAACGACTCAGCCCAGACTTCCTAAGGGTTGTCTTGTAGAAGAATGACCATCTATTTCCCGTGCCTTTGCAGAACTCAAAATAACCCATGTGGACTAATTTTTCTCTAGACACTTATGTGCCCTCAACCTAAAGTGCTGCTACTGTTATTGTTGTTAAGTGCCATCGAGTCGAGTACCACTTGTAGCGACCCTATAAACGACATAGCTGAACCCTGTCCTATCCTGTCCCCTTCTTTTCATCCCCAACACACTTGAGGGCATTACCACAGACACTGTATCAATCCATCTAGTTGAGGGTCTTCCTTTCTTTTGCTGATCCTCCACCTTTCCAAGCATGATGTCCCTCTCTAAAGAATGTTGTTGTTATGTGTCGTCTAGTCATCTGCAACACATAGCGCCCTATGTACAACATGCCTAAAGTCTGCACTATCCTGTGCCAATCTCACCATCTCCAACACATCTAATCCCATTACCCCAGTCACTGAATCAATCCATCTCACCAAGGGTCTCTCTGTCCTGCGCTGTCCACACCCTCTCACAAATATGACCTCCATCTCCAAGGACTGGACCCTCCTTGCAACATGTCCAAATTATGTCAGACAAAGCTTCAGAATCCTTGCCTCCGAGGAGCAGCCCAGCTTCACCCTCTCCAGGACAAATCTGTTTGTTTTCCTAGCAGTCCATGGTATATTCCAATACTCTTCTCTAGCACCACAGCTCAAAGGCATCAATTCTCCTTCTATCACCCCTAGTCATTGTCCAGCTCTCTGATGTATAGCAAGTGATTGCAAAGACCATGCCATGTATCAGGTGCATCTTAGTTTCCAGACTGACATCTTTGCACTTCAGCACTTTAGAGAGGTGTCTAAACGCAGATTTTCCCATCACAATACATCTTTTAATTTCCTGGCTGCTGGTGCCAAGACTGTTGACTGTGGATCCAAGCAAACCAAAACTGAACAATCTCAATCTCTTCACCATCCATTATGATGCTGCCAATCGGTCCAATGGTGAGAATCTTTGTTTTCTTGATATTGAGTCTCAATCCATACTGAAGACTGCAGTCCCTGACCTCGTACAGCAAGTGCTTCAGGTCCTCCTCAGTCTCAGTAAGCAGGGTCGTGTCATCTGCATAACACAGATTGTTGATGATTCTTCCTCCAATGCTGATGCCACATTTCTCCTCATAGATCCCAGCCTCCTGGATAACCTGTTCTGCATAAAGATTGAAAAGGTATGGAGACAGGACACAACCCTGGTGTACACCCTTCCCAATTTTGAACCATGCAGTGTTTTCTTGCTCTGTTCTGATGACTGTCTCCTGGTCCAAGCATAGGTTTCACATCAGCACGATCAAGTGTTCTGGGATTCCCATTCTTCTCAGAGTTAGCCATAGTTTGTTATGATCCACACAGTTGAATGCCTTTGCATAATCAATGAAACAAAGATAGACATTCTTCTGGTACTCCTTGCTTTCAGCCAAGATCCATCTAAAATTAGCTACAATATCCCTAGTACCACGGCTCTGTCTAAACTGAGCCTACACATCTGGTAGTTCTCTGCTGATGTGCTGTTCCAGTCGTTTTTGGATAATCTTCAGCAAACTCTTGCTTGTATGAGATATTAATGATACCTGAAATAAGAAGGTTTCCCTAACATTAGAGCTTTATATTTGGACTTACAGGCCCCTAAACTCAGGGGACACTGATCACAGCATAAGAAATCTGCAACATCTTGAAGAATTTGGAATCACAGAAACCCACAAAGCATGAGATAAAAACTATCAGATCAAGGGGTGTACAGCAGGAGATAGGTGTTGAAGGGAGTATATGGGAATAGAAGGGAAAACTGGTGGAGCAGGGGAAAGGGTGGGTCAAGAGACTTGTGTCAAGGGCAGGGATAAAACTAAAACTACTGGCTATTTCTACAATTGGGAAAGATCTTTCTCCAAAGAATAGCTGCTTCTTTTTCTTTTCTTTTTTTCTTTTTCATTAATTTTAATAAATGTTTACAGAGACTTAGGGTTTCCAGTCATTCATTGTTGTACATTTCTCCCTGCCTACCCCCTCCTCCCGATTCACTTTTCTCCTTGATAAGTAAAAGAAGAACTCTTTCATTGTTATGCAATCCCTCACCCCAAATCTACTGCACTGTACAGACTGCATTCTGGACTCTTGTCATGACAATAATGTCCAATCATATATCCTTTTTAAACAGTTATCTCCCTCATATGTTTCAATGCAGTATACATCATTCTTCCCCTCCTTCACTGTCTTCCCTCAACCCCAATGTCAGTCCTGTTTTACAATAGTGGCCCTATGCAATATTTGTCCTTTTGTGACTGAGATAGTTCACTCAAGAATAGCTTCTTATAACAGTTGTTGTTATTAGGTACCCTTGAGTCATAGGTGACCCTATGAACCAAAGACCTGTACACTTGTATAACTTTCATCGTTTCTCCAAGTTCATAGAATTTCCAGGGCAAGCTATTTTGAAAATGGATGCCACTCCAGCTTCCAAGCTGGTTTACTCTGGAAACTCTATTGATCTGTCTACTTGCTGTACAGAGGTAACGCGCGATTACTGTGATGCTAAACACTGTGACACTGATGTGTCAATTGCAATAATGGATGATCTTCTAACAGTACATGACCAAAATATGTGAGACATTTCGCCACTCTTGCTTCCAAGGAGCACTCTTGCACTTTCTCTAAGACATATTTCTTTGTTCTTTTGGTAGTTCATGAGGAGTTCAATACTCTTCTCCAACATCAGAACTCAAAGGCACCAGAGCTGCCTTGGATAATCCCATAGGCTCCCTTGGGATGTGACTATAAACAGTATTTCTGCCAAGTTTGCACCAAACTGAAAGAAGCTTGTTATCAATTCGATGATGGCTCAAAACCCCACTGCCATCATGTCAGACATTCTGACTCTTAGCTGATCCTCCATCAGATTTCTGAGGCTGTAAGGAGGAGACTTACCATCCGTCTTCCATGGAGTCATTGGTGGATTCAAGCACCTGGAAGCGTGAGGTCTTTGAGTTAGCAGTGCAGCTGTGAAACAATCTACAAGCTATTACGCTAGAGTTTCCTTATGTGAATAAACTCAAACTCAACTCATTGCCAGGGAGTTGGGATGACTTTGGGTTTCCAGCGAAGCTCCCTATTGGCTACCTCACCAGAATGTGGATTCAATCATCCAAGAAATATACTTTGGGGGAGGAGAAGGAAGACACTAACATGTTCATAACAGTTGGCTCTGGATGGTAGAAGAGTCCTAGTGACATAGCTTGTTAGGGTACTAACTAAAAGGTCAGCAGTTCAAATGTACCCTTCACTCTGGGAGAAGGTTGATATTCCCCTCCTGTAAGGACACAAGCCTGGGACATCTGTTGCAAGCAAGGTCACCAGGATTCAGAACTAATTAGCTCTTTGACTTTACTTTAGGGGAGTTTTATGGATGGTCGAAGAACTGTGGATTATTTGAATTCTTTTCTTTTTCTGTATTACCAATTTTCTACAAATGAGCATAAATTCCAGTTAAAAATCAAGAGGAATAACATATATCAAGTACTTCTGGAGTGTCACATTCCACACAGTGAATTCTAAAACTCCAGTTTCTTGAAGGAAGCGTACATTTTGACCACAGAGAGAGAGGACGCAGATCATGTTTCTCACTAGAGTAATTCAAAAGTACTTTAACACCCTGTGGAACAAGTAGAGAGTAGCAATTATGTTAAATTTATCTCTCAATTACTGTGGGAGGAGGGACAGGGTCACAGATGCAGGGAAAGAGGTCAGTACAAGTCACATTTGATCAACAATGTCATCTTTCTCCATTCTTGTCCTTTGGTGTAATGGTCTGGATGGTCCAATATTTCCAAGTAGAACGAAAGTTTTCATTTAAAAAAAATTGTATTTTGTTGTTGTTGAGATTATATCCAGCAGAAAATGCACTGATTCAACCATTTCTACTTGTTCAGTGTAACAGAACCGATGACGTTCAAGTTGTGCATCCATTCTCATCTGCTTTGCTGAGCTGTTCCGCCTCCATTTACACAAACCCACTGGCCCCTAAGGTTCCTATTTAATCATTTTGAGTTGCTGTTGTCAATTTGATCCCTTATGGATAGTTCTTTTAAAAAGCATGATGCTCCAGGCTGACCTTTTTAACTAGTTAAACGAGATTATTATGTGGTATTACGAAGACTTCAGGGGACAGTTTTGGTTTCGAAAGCTTTTCTTTTCACTCTGTATGATGTCTCTCTTTTTATTCACCTTTAAATTTTTCATTGTGGTACATATGTAGGTAACAGAGTATTTTTCATTTCGACAATCCTTACACTCACACAGTTCGGTGACATTAATTACATTCATCACTGTGTTCAGGCATTACCATTAATCATTCCTGAATTGCCCCATCATCCTTCACAGAAGCTTAGTGTCTCCTAGACATTGAGACTTCTTTTCCTTTCCCATCTACCGAATCCTACTGTTGTTGTTGTTATGTGCCGTCGAGTTGCTTGTGACTCATAGCGACCCTATGTACAGCAGCCCTAAACCCTGCTCTGTCCTGTGCCAATCTCACTGCCTCTGACACACTCATCCCGATTACCCCAGTCACTGAATCAATCCACCTCATAGAGGGCCTTCCCCTTCTGCGCTGTCCCTCCACCCTCCCAAGCATGATGACCCTCTCCAAGGACCTCTCCCTCCTTACAATATGTCCAAAGAATGTCAGACGAAGCCTCAGAATCCTTGCCTCCAAGGAGCAGCCTGGTTTAACCCTCTCCAGGATGAATCTGTTTGTTTTCTTGGCAGTCCAGGGTACATTCAGTACTCTTCTCCAGCACCACAGCTCAAAGGCATCAGTTCTCCTTCTATCCTCCGAATCCTACTAAGCATTAATATATTTTGGTTTTTCTGTATTTGTGTGGGTTTTGGTGTGTTTGGTTTGGTGGTTGTTGGGTTTTTCCCACATAGTTCATATAATTGGAATTGTCAATAATATTTATTCTCTTATTAATGACTTAGGGAGCTCTGGTGGCCTAGTGGCAAGAAGCTGCACTGCAATCCCTAAGGCACATGGTTTGAGGACAACAGCTGCTCCCCGGGAGAAGCATGCACAGTCTCCTCTCATGTGATTAACTGCCTCTGAAAACCCGCAGGACGGTTAGCTTTGGGTTGGTTCCAACTCACTGGTACCTAACCACCACAACATTAATGACTTACTTCACTCAACAGGTTTTCAAGGTTCATTCATGTTATAACACACATCAAAACATCTTTTTTTTTTAATGTTTGCATAGTACTTCTTGTCTTAGAAGCAAGAGTGGCATCCACTTCCTAAATAGCTTGCCTCTGGAAACTCAATGAACACGGAGAAATGATGAAAGTTATACAAGTGTTCAGGTCTTTCATTCATAAGATCACTATGAGTCATCTACGACTTGATGGCACTTACCAACAACACAAACAACAATGAGAGGCTCTTTTGGCCTAATGGATAGAAAGTTATGCTATCAAGCCAAAGGCAAGTGATTTTAGCCTGTAACTCTCAGGCCTGGTTTTAATTGCTTTTGGTCAAACATTCTTCTAAGTGGTACAGCACTGCTCTGTCCATTTGCTGTACATAGGTAACTCATGGTTGCTGTGATGCTAAACACTGTGACACTGATGTGACAAATGTGACAATGGTTACCCACAGTGGACAGTGTTTGCTGGAGCTTCCCGATTAAAACAAGCTTGGAAGCAGGAGTGGCATCCACTTCCAAAATAGCTTGCCTCTGGAAACTCTATGAACGTGGAGAAATGATGAAAGTTATACAAGTGTTCAGGCCCTTCGTTCATAAAGTTGCTATGAGTCTATGACTTAACGGCATTAACAACAATAGTACTTCTGTACCACATTTTGTTCAGCCATTCATCTACTGGTTTATGCATATGCTTCACCTTCATGGGGTTGAATTTATCAGTCCTTTTCTTGATAGACTGTATGTTATGAATCTTTATTAATTTCATGAAAGCAACCCCTATATATAAACAAAATGCAATCATTGCTTCTGAAGAGCGAGGGTTGTGAAACTTTGTCTCACTTACTTAGGGCATATTTTCAGGAGGAACTAGTCTGTAGACATATTGCTGGGAAAAGCAGAAGGTCAGCAAAAGAGAAGACTCTCAATGAGATGGATTGACACCATGCTTGAGCAAGACAGGAATCATGAGAATGGTGTAGGGCAAGATTCAGATTTCTTGTTCATAGGGTCGTTTTGAATCTTAGCTGGCTTGACAACACCTAACAGCAGAAACAAAGCATTAGTCTCTTGTTTTTGTTTTTGTGTTTTTTTTTATCTCTTTAAACTTTTTATTGTAATTTGGTGACTAGACCTACTTTTTTTTCCTTTTTTAAATTTAGGTTGTTTATTTTTCAT
>NW_006399895.1:2677653-2711796 GCF_000299155.1 Elephantulus edwardii
AATGTCCTCCAGGGTCACCCATTTTGAATAATATTGCATGAGTTCCTTGTTTTTCAATGCAGCGTAGTATTCCATTGTGCGAATTAGTCTCTTGTACTATGAGCTACCGCTCATAAGGAGTTGTTCTGCTAACTCAAAGGGCAATGCCTCTCTGGCAATTCAAAGCCACCAGGAGCTCCATGCAGAAAGAAAGACACTCTCCTTCCATGTAATTTACAGCCTTGGAAACCTGCTGCATGGTCAGCTATGAGTTGGTTCCAACACAGTGGCAATGAGTTTGGATGTTTGAGAGTTTAGGTTTTTACTCTACTTGGAATTCACTTTTGTATGTTGTGTGAGGTTGAGGTTCAGTTCCATGTGGGATTTTTTTTAATTAAAAAGCAATGTCTAATAACAAATGTCTCATCTTCATCAGTTAATATCTACCTTTTCTCCACCCATTATCAGCGCCATTCATCATGCTGTTGATGTTAGCCGAGGTAGAGTTGATGCCAACTCATGCTGATGTGACTTCAGGTACAACAGGAAAAACACAGGCCACCTGGTCCTGCATCACCCTCACATTGGCTGGCATGCTTGATGCCACCATTGTGGCACTGTGTCAATCCATCTCACCAAGGGTTACTCTTGTCCAGAGTGACCTTCTACGTCACCAAACATGATAGCCTCTTCCAATGATTGATCCCCTCCTCATTACATACCCAAAACTAGCAAATCAGACAATATTCTTTTGTGAGCCATAAGCTTTTAATTGCAAATTTTCATAAGTAAACGGCTAAGTCTTTCTTCCTAGTCATCTTACTTAGTCTGAAAGTGCCATTGAAATATGTCTGAATGAACCTGATAGCATTAGAAATGCTAATGACATAGTTTCCAGCATCATAGCAACACACACCTCATAAAAGAATGACAAACTGATAGAAGTATAGTGAACTTCTATTGTATGGACTCTCTACTGCTCTATTGATGTCTTGTTTATGCAGAGAGCTGGATGATGAACAAGGATGATAGAAGAATAACCAATGCCTTTGAGTTGTGGTGTTGGAGAAGAGTCCTGAATATCCCATGGGCTGTCAGAAAAACAAACAGACACAACTTGGGGAAAGTGCAACTGGCGTGCTCCTTGGAAACAAGGATGGTGAAACGTCATCTTTCATATTTTGGACATGTATCCAGGGGAGGCTATTCCTTTGAAGGAGACACCATACTTAGATATATGGAGGGTCAGCTAAGAAGTGGAAGACTCCCAACAAGAGTAATTGACATGGTGACTTTAACAAAGGATTCTAGTGTATCAGAGATGATGAGGATGGCACAGGATAGGACAGGGTTTCTGTCGGCTATTCATAGCGTCACTATGAGTCATACTCATTTCTAGAGAACCTAACAACAACAACTTCAACATGCCAATACCAATTTAATTCTTATAGGTCATTTAAAACAAGTCTTAGTATCTGAGAGAGAAGCAGAATAAATGGAAAGGAGCATCATGCTGAGAGCTAACTAGATGATTAACTTTTGAGATCTCTATCACATATTGAGAGAGCTCTGGTGGCCTAGTGGTAAGAATCTGTGCTGCAACCCCAAAAGCATGTGGTTCAAATCCACTAGCTGCTCTGTTGGGAATGGATGGCCACTCTTCTTCTCTGTGATTTACTGCCTCTGAAAACCCTCTAGGAGGGGTCAGCTATGAGTCAGTTCCAACTTGACAGCACACATGACAACAGCAAGAAGTATCCAGACAAAAAAGATAATGGTATCCCCTTGTTATTATATTCAGTCTTTACTTCATCCTACCCCTCCCACATGAATGTGCCACTGCATTGAATACAGATTAAAAGGAGAGAGAGGGAAAAAATGAGAAGAATAAAGACAAACAGTATTCATGGGCAAAATAACAGAATTGAGTTACAACTAAGATTTCCAAGGCTGACACTAGCCAAGGCTAGAGGGAATACAGGTACAGACTCCATGGCAGAATTAACATCTTGATATTCAGAATTCTGACAGGTTGGCTTAGCCTAATTTAAGCATGTGGAAAATTAGTTTATCATCAATATTATGGAGCCTGCCAACCATCCCCAGGGCTGCCATGCTTGAAATTTGGCACTGGAGAAGGAAAGGTTCCTCCCTAGCTCATCATCATCTTGTTATTCGTACTCCTGTCTCTCATTAATTGACCTAAATAAACTTAGTCTATCAGGCCAAAATGTGCAGTCAAAAAAAAGTGTATTTTAATGCACTCTTTCCCCCGAGTAGCATTAAATTAAGATTTGGATAAAGAGTGAAAGAGACGTCATGCAGACTCTGCTGGTGGTATTATTCTTGGGTAGCTCTAACTTCCATATGGTTATACCAAGGTCACTCTGAGTTCCTTTTATGAATATTCAAAACATTTTCCCTTATCAAACTTTCCCCATAGATGCCCAAGAGGCATTGCATAACAACAGCAGCAGGTAAAGTAGGTTCCTGGAGGCTCACTGGGCAATGGCCTAGAAATAAGAAGCTCCTGTACGAACTCACTATGCTTTGCTTCATTCGCTTGCTTCGAAATAAAAGTGTATTTCTTTTGTCTTACCCCAGAATATTCTTTTAAATAGATGGGGTTTTTTTTAAAAAAAAAACATTTAAATTATCTTTTAAAACCAAATAGCTTATATTTTAGCACATTTAAATATGCTCATCACAATTTGTCTTATTCTTAGCCAAACATTCATGGTTGAAGGGTTTCGGTCTGCATAATGTGCTTATCAGAGAGGGGAATATGAAGCAGATTTATTCACTCCCCTATAATGAACTGGCCTGGGCCTTTTCCCAGAATGCTGGCATATGGAGGTGATGTTCACAGCCCCAGACCATCCATCACACTTACTACAAACCCAACAAGCCATCTGGTCTCCAGAGAAAAGGAGAAGAATGCTCTAATGAATGCCTGGGCAAAATGGCCATTTGGCTGTTCACCAGATTAATTTGCCTCATTCTATTGTACCAAATTAGTAAGTTCCCAGCTTTGGTGAAAGCTCTAATTTTGAAAGAAAAAAGAAACCTTATTATAAAATAATAACAATAATAATGTTGTTGACGTTAAGTGCTATCAGGTTGGTCCTGATTGGTAGTGGCCCTCTGTATAATTGAACGAGGCATACAGAGTCCTCGACCATCGCAATTGTAAGAGTGTTTGAACTCACTGGGGAGCTCTGGTTGTCTGGTTGGCAGGGAGCTAGCTGCATGGCTAGCCCAGAGCCAGTGCCTCTCTGACAGTTTGAATCTACCAATAGCTTTAAGGGATCAAGAAGGGAGCTCTCTTCTGTTATTTGCAGTCTAGGAAATCTGCTGGAAGTTCAACTATGTACACCTACCTCATCACCAATGACTTTCTGAGTCCATTGTTGCATCACTATGTCAATCCTTCTCATTGAGGAGCTTTCTCTACTTTACCAAAGATGGTATCCTTCTCTCAGGAAATGCCCCTCCTAATATCATGCAAAAAAAAAAAAAGTACCATGAATTGAATTGCGAGCACCTGAAATAAGTGTTTGTTTGGCTGAGTCATGATTCTCAATGTTTTTGATGTCATGTGAGTAATTATTTAATGATTCTTCATAATCTGATTAATCGATCAATTGTAAAAGGATTAAAGATGGCAGCTTTGTTCACAATAGCATAGAGTTGGAAACAATCTAAGTGCCCATTAAGAAACAAATGGATAGAGAAGTGGTGGTATATTCACACAATGGAATACTACCCTGCCTTGAAAAACAAGGAACTCATGAAATATTATTCAATATAGGTGACTCTGGAGGACATTATGCTGAGTGAAGTATCTCAGTCACAAAAGGACAAATACTGCATAGTGCCACTTTTGTAAACAGGACTGACATTGGGGTTTGGGGAGACTGAGAAAAATGGGATAAATAATGTATACTGCATTGAAACAGATGAGTGAGAACTGTTTAAAAGGGACATATGATTAGGTATTACAGTCATGACAGGAGTCCAGAATGAAGGCTGCATAGTGGAGTGGACTTGAGGAGAGGGATTGCATAACAGTGAAAGAATTTTTCTTTCATGCCGCTCCTGCTTCCAGGCTTGTTTTAGTCGGGAAGCTCCAGCCAACACTGTCCACCATGGGTACCCATTACCACGATTGGCATATCACTGTCACACTCTTTAGCATCACAGCAACCACGAGTTACCTCTGTACAGCAACACACAGACCAGTGCTATACCACCTAGAAGAATGTTTGACAGGAAAACAGTTTGAAACTGGCCGAGGGCCACAGACGAAAATCACCCACCTTCGGCTTGGTAGCATAGCTTCCTTTCCACTAGGCCAACGTAGCTCTCTCTTGGTCGTCGTCATTGTTATGGAATATTATTTAGATTACAAAAAATGAGCACATTTATTTAGCAAGCAGTGCAGCTAGGATGCTTCTTCTTAAAATATTATTTTATTAATTTTAAAGAACATTTACAGAGATTTTGAATTTCTATTCATTCATAGTCGTACTTTTCTCCCTGCCTACCCATCCCCCTGAGTTCACGCCTCTCTTTGAAAAGTAAAAGAAAAATTTTTTCATTGGTATACAATCCCCCCCCACACACACACACCCTCCCCAATGCTTCTTAAGTTCAAGAATACTGAGACTTCTTTTCTCTGTCTTAGTTTTTGTAATCTAAATAATATTCAGCATCCTTCACCAATAGCACAATTAAAATATGCCCATTCTTCTTAGGTCTTGCTTTTTTTTTTAATCCAGGTTTTACATACATTATAGTATATAATAACTGCAGTACAGGTGCATTTTTCCCCTTGATAATTTATCCCTTCCTGTGATTGGCTACTATCTACATGCTTTTGACTTCCATATCCAAGCACAGGGCTGTGACTTCTTGAGCTGCAAACATGATCTACTTAATAAACAAGTCCCTGCTTACTAATGCTATGTATATACCAGTAAGTATTTCTATTTAGCATGTTTAAAAGACATGTTTTCTCTTATTACTCAGTGGATCCCCTATTCTTCTCCACCTTGTTGTTATTGTTAAGTGCCAGTTGGGTTGCCTGTGACTCATAGCGACCCTATGTACAATAGCCCTAAAACCTCTATCCCTTGCCAATCTTATTATTTCCGACATGCCCATACCCCGATACCCCCATTACCCCTGTGACTGAATCAATCCATTTCATCGAGGATCTTCTTCTCCTGCGCTGTCCCTCTGCCCTCCCAAGCATGATGTGCCTCTCCAAGGACTGGTCCCTCCTTGCAACATGTCCAAAGCATGTCAGACGAAGCCTCAGAATCCTTGCCTCCAAGGAGCAGCCTGGCTTCACCCTCTCCAGGCTGAACTTGTTTGTTCTCCTAGCCATTCATGGTATATTCAACACTCTTCTAGGTGCCATTAAATGCAACTCATAGCTTAACAAATGGTAATATCATCAAGGCTTAAAAGTAAAAATATTAAATTCACCCTACACTCCTCTTTTTCATTAATTTTCCTCATCACTAAGCTCTGTGGACACTTCCTCCAAGGCTTATGTGAAATCTCCCTAGTCTTAATTTTTTCTTTGCTTCCAGTCTATCCAAAATATTGCCTTTATGTGTTGTTCAGATCATTAACAATAATTACCTAACTGATATTTTCTACTATTACAATTTCATGCATTCATGTAACAACCAAAACAATCTATTTCAAGCATTACTTGTATTATTTATATGCCATTTCTACTCTTGTAGCTTTAAATTATTCCAATGGTTTCTAATAACACTTGAAATAAAATCCAAAATCAGTATCCTGGCACACAAGGTTTTTCGTCAATTAGTTCCTGACCTCCTTTCTGTACTTAGGTTATTCTCTCTCCTAACATTATATACAAGCTCGTTTGCTGTTTCTCAGGCACTCTAAACACACCTGCATACTCTTGTCCTTGTCACCTAGAGAGTTTTTCTCCAGATCGTCACATTGTTAGCTTTCCATCATTCAGGTAGGTTTTGTCTAAAAGGGCATCGTCTCAGAAAGACCTCATAATTTTCAGTGCAAGTCAATGCTCACTGAGGAAAGCAGAAAGCTTTGTAACTACATAAAACAGAAGAAATTGGATACAGCTAGATAGTTATTGTAGCTGTGATGAGAAGACTAGGGAGTCAAAGCAAAAAATGATGTAGCAACACAGAGATTTGCAGGGCAACCAAACCCACTTAAGGCTGGAAAGATAAAGAAAAGAAGTGACATTATTATGTCTCATGATCCCAGGTCATCAAAAGACCAGGGAATACTTCATAAATGACCAGGAGAGGTTAGAGCTCCAGTTGATGCAATTAGCTCAAAGAGAGGCATAAAAATACTCTGCCTTCTTGCTTCTTCCCACACTCTGATCTTCCTTCCACCAGTGCCTCCCATTCACTGAGCCCAGCTGGCATGAAAGATATGGAAACACATTCTACGACTACAAACAGTACAGATTCCATCAACAATAACCAACCCATGGCCCTCGAGTAGATTCTGACCCACAGCAATACTACAAGACAGAGTACAGCTGCCATAGAATGTTTCCAGATGAGAGCACCACTCTCCTGTAAAGCCAATAGTGGGTTCAAACTGCTGACCTCTTGCTTAACAAGATACTGTTTTAACCACTGTGCCACCTAAGCTCTTCATGATTAATTTAAATGAGCAGACTTAGTGGGGTATTAAGAAGCATTATGCCTTGGATGGGTTCCAACATCCTGCAGTCTCCTGATAGTATAAACTGAAAAGAAGAAATGACCCATTTACATACATAATCCATCACTGTGACATTATGCTAACTGTTATGCATTGAATTGTACTTTCCTAAAATATGTGACAATTTAGCTAGGCCATGATCCTCAGTGTTATGCAGTTATCCTGCATTTTGTGACCTGATGTAATTATCCTGTGAATTAGAAATCCTAACCTCTGTAATGTTAATGGAAGGAGCCCTGGTGGGTTGTGGGTCATGGATTGCTAACTGGAAGATTGAGAGTTCAAATAAATCAGCTGTTCCAAGGATTTACAACCTTAGAAAACCAATAGATAGTTCTCTGTGAGAACAGATGGATTCAAAGAATGTGGGTTTATAATGTTAATGAGGCAGGATTAAAGACAGTTGTGTTAATGAGATGGGATATAATTAATATACAGGATTAGATTGTATCTTGAGTCAATCTATTTAACATATAAAAGAGGTTGAACAAGTAAGCAGAGATAAGATGGACCTTAGTACTGTCAAAAAGAAAGAACTAGTTTTCACCTTCTCTGAAGTATGGGAGATCCTGGCCAGATCACAATTGTTAAACCTTGTTTTCCCAGCCTCTTTGCTCTTCCCCCAAAACATCTGAATAAAATGGTTGATCTAAAAAAAAAAAAAAAGAGGAAGAAGAAAGAACCAGGAAGGGATACGTTGGACCCAAGGTCCTAGTGCTAGGAACCTCCTACAACCAAGGAAGACTGATATCCATATACATGGGAAACTCCAAAGATGTTGGGTTCAGAGATGTGGAAAGAAAGTAAGGACCTGCCTCCTGAATGATGAGCCAGAAGAGAGATAAAACAGTCTCCTGGAGATACTGTCCTAAATTCAGGCTTCTGGTTTAACAAACAGAAAATCCATCTGTTTATTAAAGCCATCCATTTGTGGTATTTCTGTTATGGTAGTACTGGATAACTTAAGACAGCAATCTAAAATTTTCATTTTCCTAGTAATGAGTATCTCATTCGGTATCTTCACTGAGCAGTGTTGAATAAAGTTGTTGGCATCTGACCAATCACTTTTACCTCTTCCAAACAGAGGATGAAGGAAAAGGAACCTGAATCCTTGTCACTTGCTGTAAGATGCCAAACATCTGACCTCAACCTACTTATCCTTTGACAACGAAGAGCTTATTTCAAGACTTACAATATTGCTTTCATTCTAAGCTGGGCACTGGACAATATTAAACATTGTGTCTGATTGCTACCCATCAGCAGAACCTTTAAGTCTAACTCTATGTCTTAGTTGTCCCTTGGTGAAGTACATTTATCTGAGAAAAAACAGACATCTAAGCCCTATTCACAAAGCTTTAAGCAGAATTAAAGACTTCAGAATTGCATTAAATTTGGGGCCAAATGTTCTTCCCCGTGGCATCTGGCCATGGAACATTTGTCCTTTGGAAAGGATGAGAGAAGAAACCCAGGGAAGCTCAGCTTGGGGAAATACCAGCATCCCTGCTCTTCCCCAGTCCAGCTTCATGTTGTTGCCTGCAGTGTTGAATCATGAATACATGGGCTGCCTTGGGGAAGAAGCCAAGATCCTGTCTTTAGCTTTCGAAGCACCTCTTTATCATGTACGAAAGTCAGCTGTTCAGTTTGCAACACAACTAGACAGAAAACATTTCGATCCCTTGGTTCCATCTAAATTACCAATAGTACAGCCAAATAAGAAAAATAAATTTTAAAAAAATAATAAAAATAAGGTAAAAAAAACCCCAACTAAGGTGGAAGATGTTAGGGTATGCATATACAATGCAATACATTGTTGTTGTTGTTGTTATGTGCCGTCAAACCACCTGAGACTTATAAGGGAACCTATGTACAACAGCCCTAAAACCTGCTCTACCCTGTGCTAATCTTACTGTCTCTGACACAGCTACTCGCATAACCCCAGTCAATGAATCAATCCATCTCATCCAGGGTCTTCCTCTCTTGCGTTGTCCCTCCACCCTCCCAAGCATGACGTCCCTCTCCAAGGACTGGTCCCTCTTTGCAACATGTCCAAAGTATGTCAGATGAAGCTTCAGAATCCTCACCTCCAAGGAGCAGCCTGGTCACACCCTCTCTAGGATGAACCTGTTTTTCTCCTAGCAGTCCTTGATATATATTCAATACTCTTCTCCAGCACCATAGCTCAAAGGCATAAATTCTCTTTCTATCATTCCTACTCATTGTCCAGCTTTCTGACGCATAGCTAGTAATTGCAAAGACCATGGCCTGGATCAGGCGCACCTCATTAAAAGAATAGATAAATCAACTTTCTGTGTTTTGATAGACAATGTTTTCAAGTTGCATTGTTAAATGGAAAGAGCAAGACATCTAACAAGAAGCATGCTATGCATTGTAGGCAATCCTTAGATTATGAATGTCCAACTTATGTAAAACTCAACCCGTTGTTACAAATCTACCTCTGTTTTAAGTCAAATATATGAAAAATAGAACTGCAGAGGAAGGAGCCATTGAAGGAGAGGTAGTACAAATCATTTGAACTTGGGGTCTATGGATAACTTGTAGTGTAGCAACTGACGATGCTAAATTCTGGCCCCCTTAGAATGAGTTTGAACAAGACATGGAGAGGTGGTTGTGATAACACACTGACCCCAGGAATAGTGAATGAAGATAAATGTTGGGGTGTTGTGGGTTTCCACCACCTTTCTTCCTTGTTTTCCACCATACCGTTCATATCCACCACCAACCTAACTGGCTAGGGCAGCTCCATTGCTGTATCCTAACCATTTCTGTAAGATGACCTATCTCATCAGCCTGACCAACTGCAGCACAGAGCCACAAGCTAAAAAGCTGCATATACACACAGCCCCTGTGTGACTGGCAAGCAGCACTCTCATTGGACAGTTGCTTCCACTGTCAAGGGTGCAGGCACATGCAAATCTCGTGCCAGGGTCCTGATCCACCAGTAGACACACACTTCCTTAGATTAAGTGAAAGTAGCAGGATTCTCTTGCTGATGGAGGCCAAATGGTCACAGATGCTGTCCCACTGCCGTTGGGGTTTTTTTTTGTTGTTTGTTTGGTTTTTTCTTCTTTCCTTGTTTTTAATATTTTCTTTTGCTTTCTGCCCCCACTTTCTCTTCCTTTGAATTTGTTTAGTTTCTACTTCTTCCTCCTCCTCTTCTTCTAATTTTACACATTTCCCCCCCCCTCTTCTACCTGCCCTGAAGGTTAAGTCTGGTGGTCTAGTGGTTGTTGTTGTTGTTGACTGTCGAGTGAGAACTGACCCATAGCAGACCCTCCAGCTGGTTTTCAAAAGCCAGAGATTACCCATCTTTCTCCCACAGAGCAGCTGGTGTTGGCCTTGAACCATGTGCCTTTGGGATTGCAGCACAGCTTCTTCACTAGGCCACCAGAGCTCCCTGTGGTAGAAAGTTATATTGTCAACCCAGAGGCCTACGGTTCAAATCCAACAGCTGGACTGCGTGTAAAAGATGGGCAGTATGCTGCTATGTGATTTTCAGTTTCTGAAAACCCGGGGGGATCAGCTCTGAGTTATTTGTTTTCTTGATCTTTAACCCTTAAAGTTTCTTTGTTTTATCCCATCCAGAGGAAGGCAGCCAGTGTTTCTCTATTAATCAGCCAGATCTGTAATACCCATCACCTGCCACTCCCTTCATAGGCAAAAGCCATCCCTCCATCCTACACTATTGGTTCAATGACAAAGCATGGACATCTCTTCTCTGTGCCCACAACTACTATTTTTTTAAAATATTCTGATTTATTTACAAAGTTTGAATACATTGTTTTTCACAAAAGATCATTCCCATTTCCTTCACCTGACCCACCAATCGAATTGTGCAATCCTGTGATTAACATCTTCCCCCGCATCTTCACCCCTCTATTTCTACCCTTCCCTCTATGCCTTGGATCCTCATACTCAATCTACAATAATAGTTCTATATAGTATTTGTCCTTGTGGAATTGAGTTAGTTCACTCATAATAATGCTTTCAAGTCCCTCTCAAGTTAGGTAGAAATTTACAAAATCATGGCTCCTGTGTGCTGTGTAGTATTATATTATATGAATATATCACAACTTCTCAATCCATTCATTTGTGGTTGTACATCTGGACTGTTTCCCTACACTTGCAATGGTGAATAGTGCTGCTATGAACATTGGTGTACAAATCCCAGTTTGTGCCTCAGTTTTGATATTCCCAGTAGTAGAATAGCTGGGTCATATGGAATTTCTATGTTCAACTTTTTGAGGAAGTGCCAAACTGCCTTCCAGAGTGGTTGTACCATTGTACAATCCCACCAAAAATGTAACAGAGTTCCTGTCTCACTACATCCTCTCCGATATTTATTACTTGCTGTCCTGTTAAACTTTGCCACTGCTACTGGAGTGAGATGGTATCTCATTGTGGTTTTAATTTGCATCTCTCTTATTGCCAGTGATTTGGAGCATTTCTTCATATGTCTGCACAACTATTCTTTTTGAATGGCAAATAAAGACGCATATCCACACTTGTACCAATTTACTTCTGTGGTAGTTTACTTGATAGCTCCTAACATCAGCAACAACCCAGAGATAGATGAGAAACGTCTCAGAGATGTCAAACTAGTGACCAAAAAAGAAGACTCACCAGAACTTTGACCAGCTCTAACAAAACAAAGCAAAATATCAGAGTAAGACAAACTAACATATAATTTAAAAAATAAATGCACCAACTCCAAAATACCTAACAGACAACTTGTAATTAAAAAAACAACAACCACAAACCCCCAAAATACAACCAAGAAACAGGACAAAGTGTTGTGAGCAAGTGACTAAAATAATGAATCAGGAAATCTCAAGGCAGAACTAATAAAACCACTTGATAATGAATTTGATATGTACAGAACCCTCAAAAAACCAAGAAAGCCATATTTAAAATCAAGGGAGGAAACAGACAATATTCTAGAAGAATTTGGGAAAATAATACAAAAACTGAATGATGAAAAAATAATGATAGACAATCTGAAATCAAACAAAAAATAGCAATCATAAATTCAGAAGAATAATAATAAAATTTCAGGACTTAGGACTAAAATAGGATCATCAAAGTAAATCTGTGGCATCAGTTTGTTTTGGGAGAACACATAGAAAAATTAAAAGAAAAGTAAGTAGGACACAATCAAGAAAATAAATGTCATAATGGCCATGTAGGAGAGAATTTAACTGCCTGCTAAGGTTTAATATTTATGGAATTGCCACATCTCTCTCTTGTGGAGTGGCTGGAGGTTTTGAACTACTGATCTCTCAGTTAGCAGATGAACACATAATCATTCGACCATCAAGGATTTCCATCATCAGAGTATAAGTCTTGCATATATCATTCTGTTTATCTTAAAATATTCATTAACAATGCTCATATCAATGGAATTGTTTATGTTTCCAAATACTTGTTGCTTTTGTGTAGAAATAAAATTGATGCTTTTATATTGGAAAACAAAAAAGAAAGTAAAGTATGATTGAATTTCTGAATAGGGATAGAAGGAAAGCACAGAGAACTATCTAAGATTTGCTAGCAGAAAATGTCCCTAATATCATGAAGCATTAACAGATATCCATCTAAGAAGCTCCGTGATAGGTCCCAAAAGGAAGTCACCAATGTATACCATAATCAACCTTTCCAAAATAGAAGACAGAAAAATATTCTTAAGAGCAGATTGGAAAATACAAAATGTTACCCGTAAGGGCCAGCCCAATAAAAGACTAAGACTGATATGGAAACCATATGACCAAGAAGGTAAGTGTTGTTAGGTGACATCCAGACAAGTAGGACTCATAGTGACCCTATGAACAACAGACCTGTATCCCATTCTAACCTGTGTCATCCTCCACATCTCTGATATACTTGAGCCCATTTCTGCAGACATTGTATCAATACATTTCAATGGTGGGCTCTTCTCTTTTGCTGACCCTCCACCCTTTCAAACATGATATCCTTTTCAAAGGAATAGCCTTTCCTAGCAACAAGACCAACGTATGAGAGATGAAGCTTTACCATCCTTGCCTCTAAGAAGCACTCCAGCTGAATCTTTTCTAAGACAGTGATATTCTTGTTCTTGTGTGCTGTCATGTCAGAACTGAGCAATAGCTGACCCTCCAGCAGATTTTCAGAGGCAGCTAATCAATTGCACTGGAGGAGATTGCCCATCCTTCTCCTATGGAGCAGCTGGGGGATTCAAACCACATGCCTTTGGGATTGCAGCACAGCTTCTTACCACTAGGCAACCAGACCTCCCTAAGAAGAAGGTAACAAAATCACATATTTAAGATAATGAAAGGGGAAATAAAGTTCATCAAGAATTATATACCCAGCAAAACTATCCCTCAAATACAGTGGCAAAACCAGGACCTTAGCAGATATGCAAAAACTAAAGCAAACATCAAGCAATGTTAAATAGAGTCCTTTGTAGATAGCATGAACTTTGTGAGACAATGTAAGAGTTATGTTAACACTCTCTTTAAAAAAGAAAAAAAACCTAAAAACCCCAAACCACCCAATAAAAAAATTGTGAGAAAGCAAGCTTCTAATACTGAATGTGAGAACCAGGGGTGTCAATTTGTACACTATAACAATCAGAAAGCAATTATATAACATCCAAATGAAAATAAAAATGATATTATGATAGAACAGACTGTCTTAAACTTCTAACACTAATGCAGTTTTTTCAACTTAGAGAGATAAAAAGAATTACTATGTAACCACAAAGAAAATGAATAAGTATTTCAAGTACACAAGAAATAAGAAATCTAAGTGTTCATAAATACAAGGTCAACAACAACAAAGTAAGCAAAAAGAAAACCAGATGGCAAAATGAACTCAGTACAGAAAAATATACACAACAAAGAATACCACAATAAAAAGAAATGGATTTCTTGAACCACATAACTATAAAATGGGGAAATCAGATGCATAGAGAATTAATAACAACCTGCACTAAAGCTACTGGACAATAAATAAATAAAACGTGAACTTAAAAAAATTCTTGGATATAAATAAGAATGAAAGTATAACATACCAAAATTTGGAGGGCACAGCAAAAATTGTACTCAGATGTCAATGTATAGCAGTAAATTCACATATCAAAAAAAAAAAAAAGCAGAACCCAAATCAGCACATTAACCCAACAATTCCAGCAATTAGAAAAAGAGCGATAGGAAATGTCTACAGTTTCTAGAAGAAGGGGAATAATAAAGAGTGGAGTAAATTAAATAGGAAACAGAAAAAAGACTAGAAAGAATAAACAAGATGAGAAGTTGGTTCTTAGAAAAGATGAACAAAAATGGCAAACCACTGAAAATTTTAAAAATGGGGAGGAGAAAAGAGAAAATGCAAATAACATGACTAAGAAATTAATGGACAACATTAAAACAGAATTTTTAAGGTGGCACAAGGTCAGGTTGTGAGTTATTCTTGCACATAGTTTTACAATGAATCAGAGCCAATTGGAGAGTAGCCTTTCAGCACATTTTCAGAGGCTGTACATTGTCTTGAAGGAGAGTGGTACATTGTGTTGGGGAAGCACTCTTCTTCAAGTTGAAGAATGCTGAATGAATATCACACAGCTTCTGAAATCGTCAGTCTCCTCTTATGTAATGTACAGCCTCTGAAAACCTGCTGGAGGGTCAGCTGTAAGTCACTTCCACCTGGACAGGAGAGAGAGAGGGGAGAGGGAGAGAGAGAGAAAGGGAGGGAGGGAGGGGGACAGAGAAAGAGAGAGAGAGAGATATTTGTGAAGTACTCATGTTAAATACCTTCATGTGATTGCATACTGGCATCTAAGTCAGAATAGTTAGTATTCACTTTCAATATAGCTTTTGCAACCATGTGTACCCTTGCACGGTATTATCCAGATACCAAGTTTGGTTTTTTCTGCACAAGGTGTGTTTTACTTTATTTGGGTAGGATGTTTCATACCTCCTACTTACCTTTTATTTTTTTTTTAAAGGAGCACTTTATGTGGAATATTACCTTGATCAATTGGTAAGACCATGAGCTTGAAAAGGACAACTTTGTGGGATTCAATTCCCGTGTGGGCCAATTAGCTTCAAATCAGAATCATAGCCTTTGCTTCCCAAAGTAATTTTAGAGGTTATCTTGTGCAAACATAAAATTTTACAGATGAGAAGATTGAGACCCAAGGGAATGACTTTTTCAAGGTTACGGAGCTGTATAGCACAGAGTTATTAAAACCTGGAGGTGGATGGATGGAAAATTTGGATATTTGACCCTTAGAACATTGTATATCTATAATCAACACCAAAACCATTGCTGTGAAGTATTTTCTAACTCATAGCAACTCTATGGGACAGAATAAAATTTCCCCATAGGGTTTCAAACCCTATAATTTTTACAGAGACAGAAAATCACATTATTTACCTGAAACCAGCTGGAAAATTCAAGCAACTAGCCTTTATACTTGCATATAAATACAAATTCGTCCTGTTGTTCCGATTAGTCAATTAGCAGATGTATTTCATGGTTTCCATTTGGAAGTACGGAAACTCAACTCAGACTAGTTTAAGAGAAGTAGGAGTTGTATTGGAAATATACTGAATGTGTCATAGGTTGGGAAGGAGGAGCAACCAGCCTCAGTAAATTCCATAACTAGGTTATTACAGAATTTCTCAGCAGTAGGAACTCCGGAATTTGTCCCCTGAGAGTTATAATTGGCCTTTGCATTTCTGAATCTCAGACCAAAATGAAAATTTCCAGGCGAGATGGTTGCTTCCAACTATAATGTTCTTGCTTGTCTCATGCCCTTAATCCCAACATAAGTAAATGGAAAAGCTGGGGGAAATCACATGTATGTCTGAGTCCATTGAAGAGCTATAAAGGTGGCCAGCAAAGTCTACTTTCTGCCCTGCTTTTCCTCTTAAGGTATTTGCCAGTTTGGAAGCAACTGAAAGAGTTGATGCTGAATAGAAAATAATGACTCAAAAATTCAAAAGATAAGCAGGTCTTAAAAGTCCAGGGTGCTGGGAGACAGGAGGGTGGATAATATCCATGGCTACTAAAGTAGCCTCCAATATGGATTAAGGCTCAACGTCAAGACAAAGATTCTCATCACTGGACCAGTTGGCAGCATCAGGATGGATGGTGAAGAGATTGAGATTGTTCACAGCTTTAGTTTGCTTGGCTCCACAGTCAACACTCTCGACACCAGTAGCCAGGAAATTAAAAGACGTATTGCCATGGGAGAGTCTGCTGTTAGGGACCTCTCCAAAGTACTGAAGAGCAATGGTGTCTCTCTGGAGGCTAAGGTGCATCTGATACAGGCCATGGTCTTTGCTATCACTTGTTATGCATCAGAGAGTTGGACAATGACTAAAGAGGATAGAAGGAAAATTGATGCCTTTGAGCTGTAGTGCTGGAGAAGAGTATTGAGGGTACCAATACTTCTGCTAAGAAAACAAACAGATTCATCCTGGAAAGGGTTAAAGCAGGCGGTTCCTTGGAGGCAAGGATTCTGAGGCTCCATCTAACATACTTTGGACATGTTGTAAGGAGGGACCGGTCCTTGGAGAAGGACATCATGCTTGGGAGGGTGGAGGGACAGCACAGGAGGGGAAGGCCCTTTATGAGGTGGGTTGATTCAGTGACTGGGATAATCGGAATGGGCGTGTCGGAGACAGTGTGATTGGCACAGAATAGAGCAGAGTTTAGGGCTGTTGTACATAGGGTCGCTATTGAGTCGCAAGCAACTCGATGGCACATAACAACGAACAACTAAAGTAGCACAAACTTGAGGAACCAATGTTATGGAGAAGTGCAAGCAAGCTTTGCATCTGCCTTCTGCATTTCCCCTTAAGGTACTCACAAATATGTAGCCAGAAGTCAAAAGTCTGGGAAGTCAGGAATAAAACAGAAGATAAAATCCTGAAGACTAAGCAGAGCCTCTGGTAGTCTCCCAAGAGAAGAAAAACAAAAATTTGAGTCTTGGATCAAAAGAAAAGATTCTGGTAAACACACCAGGGCTTTGACTAAGGAACTCCACTGTAGATTTAAGGCCAAATTGGATCTAACTAGTTCTTATAAAGACAAATCCAGCTTCCTATCCAATTAATCTCATGTGGATCAAGGTAATCTGCCTCTACTTGATTGCCTACCAAAGTCAAAGTATGTCCTTTCTGAAAGGATATACCATTATTCAGAGTGTATAACAAACTACCAGGTACATCAAGAGATGTGATCAAGATAAAACAAACTAGGCATTAAAGACAAACCAACAAGTAGGTAAAATATCAGATTATCAGGCAGAGAACTTAAAATAATTTTGAAACACTCAGGCAAATATATTATGAAGTAGACAATTTAAACAGAGAATTATTTATATCAAATGTAAATTCTAGAACAGGAAAAAATTATAATTAAAAATTCAACATATAGTTTAGCATCAGATTAGACACAGAAGAAGAAAACTTTACTGTATTTTATGTAAATAATGTATAAATGACACATTTCTTTTGCCAGTGGTGTCCTTCCCTCAAGGTATTTTAGCAAGTGCATTATGCTATTTTTTTACATGCTGCATGGGTCATTTGCATAATAATATGGTAGTCTATCTGAAGATATGTCAGTGTTAACATATAAAGAATGAAACAGAAATAAAAGTGGAAAGTGGAACTCCATTTTAAAAAGAGTAAGAGATAAAATAGATTTCTTGAAAATTATGACTTCTGTGCAATTGGATATTCAGTAGATAAAAAGATAATTTAGGGAAGGAAGGAGATAAAAGTACTTTTTTTCTTTTTTTATTATTATTAAATTTTATTAGTTTTAATGAACATTTACAGAGATTTTGGGTTTTCATTCATTCATTGTTGCACTGTTTTCTCCACCCTCCTCCCCAGTTCGTTCTTCTTTCCCCCCATGTCTGTTTTAATTGTCCAGATAAAAGTACTTTGATAGGTGCTATCTAGTCGAGAACAACTCATAGTAACTCCCTATGAACAATAGATCTGAACCCTGTTCTATCCTGTGCCGTCCTCACAATCTCTGATACACTTGAACCCATTTCAGTAGTCACTGTATCAATCCACCTGTTTGACAGCTTCCTCTCCTTCACCACTCCCCCACCTTTTCAAGAATAATTTCTTTCTCCAAGGAATAGCCTTTCCTAGCAATATGTCCTAGCAAAAGTAGGTGAGACAAAGGTTTGCCATACATAGTTGCCTCCAAGAAGCACACAGGCTGCATCTTCTCCAAGACATGTATGTTCTTTTGGGAGTCCAAGGGATATTCAGTACTCATTTCCAACACCAAAGTTAAAAATTGTAGTTGTTGTGTTGCTGTTATGTGCCATCGAGTCGCTTGTGACTCATGGCGATCTTATGTACAAGAGCTCTAAACACCGTTGTATCCTGTGCCAACCTCGCCATCCCAAACGCACTTATTCCCACTACTCCAGTCACAGAATCAATCCATCTCATCAAAGGTCTTCCTCTCCTTCACCGCTCCTCCACTCTGCCAAACATGATGTCCCTCTCCAAGGACCAGTCTCTCCTCGCAACATGCCCCAAAGTATGTCAGACGAAATATTCATCATGTCAACATTCTTTCGATAATACAATTTGATTAACCATCACCAATGACTATTTTCAAATTTTTTCATCAGTGAGAAGCATTTTAAATTGTGGCGTGAAAGCCTACCAAGCAAATTCTTTTTCTATCTAACTATTCATACACATTTTACTTTATGGCATTAATTACAATGTCCACGAAATAGTCACACGCTTCCTCAGTAAGAAATATTTTGAAGACAATTTTCTATGGCTGATTTAAGAAATCAAACCATAGATTCAAGAAAGCACCTATGGAAAACAAACTCTATGAACCCAACGTAGTGCTAGTACAAAAACAAGCAGGCAAAATACCAACTTGTCTGAAAACTTCTAAAATTCATAGTAATGAAAAAAGTTTCAGTTGAAACTAGAGGGAAAAGAAGCATTACCTTTAAAAAAATCAATAATAAGAATTATATTTACTCTTTTTAAAAAATGTTATTACAGTAACAATTTGTAAAGCATATTGATTTTTCATTCAGTCATTCATACACATTTTGTTTCATAACATTGATTGTGATGTCCACCATGTAATCACACTTTGCATGTAGTTCTCCTCCTATTTTACTCTTATCTGCCTTACGGACTTTATGTTTGGGAGTGTTCTGCCTTTCTCCCCTCCCCCCAATCCCAATATCATTTATTAACTTAAGAAGTTATTCCTTATTATTGGTAAACTTACAGGTATTGTTTGGTTGAGAGTTGGGCCATCAAGGATGAGTTTTCTTACAGGGTTGAAAAAGTCAACAAACCGTCATAGTCTCAGGTTTCCACCTTTTAATGGGTTTTTGGGTTTTTGTTTTTTTAATTTTGTTTCACGTTCCACCTCATTCTACCCTATTACAGTAATCAACGCTAGTGGTCAAAACCCATTTAGTTCTTCTGGTCTAGAGTCATGGAAGTTGAGGTTCTCACAGTCCATTAGTTCTTTGGACTAATTGCTTCAACACATCTTTGTACTTCTTAACAGTGACACTCAAAGTCAGAAGACAATGGTGTAGTAGATTGAAAGTGCTGAGACAAATGTCCACTGATTAAATTCTTGGACTTTTTTTAACCAAATTCCTAGTTCTGAGTCCTATGGGATAGATCTTATAGGATGAATTTTTTTTCCAAAGAAAGCAAGGATCATAGTCAGTAGGGGAAAAAATGGGGAGGAAAATAAGACAAGTCCAACAGAAACAAGGATTATCTTTTTACTATTATTTAATCCTCACAACAACTTTCTGTGGAAGGTGAAGAGAAGCTAGGATAGTTTTATTCAATGTTATAGAGTGAAATATCAAGACGAAATTGAACCACTAAGCACCTATTTCAGCCTCTATTCCCCAATGAACATCTTGTAAGAAGGGTAATCAGCTCAACTGAAAAAAGCTGGCCGTCCTTGCATGGCAGATGTTGAAGGCTGATCATCCTCTACCTGAAGGGAGATCTATTTAGCACTCCAGGAAAAGAGCAGTCTTTTGTAGAGCTGAAAACCTGCATTTCATGAAAGAACTAGCAGTGGAGAACCCATATAAAATGCCTAACTCATCCATTTGCCAGATAATGGGCAAAATTATGCTTCAAATCAAGAACTCAAGACAAGGGACTGGAAGTGTCTGGCTTAGAAACAAAACAAAAACAACACACACATCAGCAGAATAGACCAAGCAAATTAAATACACTCCCCAGAGAGAACGGCGATAATACAGTTGTGTGGACATAATGAACCGGCTCATCTGATTTGGTTCATATTATGTGTTGACACGAAGGGATGGTTGGGACTGTCTAGTTGATGAAGTTGTTTAAACTTTGGTAATTCAGTGAATTAAACCCATGGTGAGAGGAAATAAATACTCAGTCAAGGGCTTCTCCTGGAACTTGGCCAAATGTTCACTTTTCTTCTTTTATGATTAACAAGTCACAGAGGGTTTATTTTTCCAACCTCTCAAATCAGATTTAATGAACACATATTAACAGAGGACAGCAGTCAGGAAACAAAAATGGCACAAGCCCTTCAGAATCACTCCAACCTACCTGCCTGGCAGAGTGATTTGTGAACAATCTGAGTGGTGTTTTCTTTTTGTGAGCACCCTTTTCACCATCCCAATACACTCTGTCAAGTCAGTCGTAGACGCTGCCTATTGAAATGTTAAGCTTCACCTGCTAGAATATCATTATAGCATTCCTGACATTTCTACATAACACACACATGCTTCAAGCCAATTTTGTGAGAGATGAGATGATGCCTTTCAATGTGTGAATGTCTTGGTGAAGCTATAAGGAAATATCACTATGTCAAATGCTTGATATAGTTGAGAAACTGGATCCAAAATAAATAGGAAAACCAAATCAGAATGTGTATAAGATAGATACAAATAGTGGCGAGCTGTGGTGACCTGCTGGCAAGAAGCTGCACTGCAATCCCAGAGGTGCACAGTTCGAATCCACCAGGTGCTCTGCTGGAGAAGAAAGAACAATCTTCTCCTGTACCAGTCAGATCCAATTTGATGGTACACACACAAAAATAATAAAACAAACAAAAAAAATCAACAAAAAAAAAAAGCCCACAACAACAACAACAAAAAAGATACAAATGGTGACAAAGCTCACCAAAGGACTTGGGTAGCTGACCAAATTATACACATTAAAAAAAAAAAAAAGACAATGGGAATTGCATAGCCAGCTGCTTAAAGAGTAATAATCAATAACTTTTCAATTTTTCATCAAAAATTTAAGTGATTTATCACTTGGGATCTATAGCCAGAAGCCATTCAAAACTACTCAAATCAGAGTAACTTGGGATTGTTGTTGTTGTTGTTGTTGCTGTGTGCCGTCGAGTCCCTTGCGACTCATAGTGACCCTATGTACAACAGCCCTAAACTGTGCTCTATCCTGTGCCAATCTCATTGCCTCTGACACACCCATCCCGAGTACCCCAGTCACTGAATCAATCCACCTCATAGAGGGTCTTCCCCTCCTTAGTTATTAAAATTAGTATTTATTTAAGCCTTATATCCAATTCTCAGGAATTCTAGTGTGAGACCATATAAAAGAAGACTGACATGATTAGATATTATTGTCATGACAGGATTCCAGAGCCAAGGTAGCATAGTGGAGTGGACTTGGGGAGAGGGATTGAATAACAATGAAAGATTTTTTTCTTTTACTTTTCAAAAAGAAAAGTGAATGGGGGGGTGGACAGAGAGAAAAATGTAACAATGAATGAATGGAAATTCAAAGTCTTTGTAAACTTTCCTTAAAATAAATTTAAAATTTAAAAAATCCAATATAATACTAAAATCCAACCCCTTCAAGATGGTTCTAACTTGTAGGTTTCCTCCATCAGGTTTCCAAACAATTACAGGAAGAAACTGTTCATCTTTCTCCTGTATAAGGCTGGTTGGTTGGTTCAAACTGCTGACCTTTTGGTTAGTAATCCAATCTCTTATACATTTAAACTAACAGGCTTCTTTCATTGTATAATAACCAACTTATAATTCTCACCTAAGATTAGTTAGGTCATTAGACAAGTTTGCTTATATATTACACTTAAGTCTACATTTGAACCGAGCTTTGACTGAAAGAATAAAGTGCATTGGATAAAGCAATGCAGGGTGATAGAGAATTATACCCACAAATTCTTTACTATTCCTTTATTCAAAAGATGGAGACTAATTTCCTTTCTCTTGAGTGTGGGATGAATTTAGTGGCTTATTTGTAAGGAACATAATTTGACAGAAGTCATAGTATTTAACTCCAATGTTAGACCTTAAAAGACAGTTCTACTTCTTCCTGGTTTCCTCTTGAATCATTAGTCCAGAGCATAGCCAACAGCCATGTTTTGAGGGCATTTGTGCTAAGGACCTGTGGCCTCCTGCTACAGAGCCATTGAGTGAGTCACTCTGGAAGTTGTTATTGTGTACCATCGAGTCAGAAATGACCCATAGCCTACCCTCGCGTGGGTTTTCAGAGGCAGTCAACTGCACTGGAGGAGATTGCTCATCTTACTCCAGTGGAGCAGCTGGTAGATTTGAACCACATACCTTCAGGTTGACGGTGCCAACTCCTTATCACTAGGCTACCAGAGCTCCCTCTTGGAAGTAGAGCCTTCAACTGAAGTTAAACCTAACCCAACAAACCCAACAAACATCTTGACTTCAAACTGTTGAGAAACCCAGCTAAGATGCCCCTGAATTTCTTACCTAAAGAAACCATGAGATAAATATTAGTTGTTGTAAGTTTGGGGGTAATTTGCTACACAAAGATGAATAACTAATTCATAAAGCCATTCCTCAAACACTGTCACAGTCACAAAATAATTAGCATTTTCTACCACCTTCTTACATAAGACCAAGGTGTGATGTTGTGTGGTGTGTGTGTGTGTGGTCAAGTGTGAACTGACTCATTGAAAACCCTCCAGTGAATTTTCAGAGGCAGTAAGCTACATGGGAGGAAATTGCTTATTTTTCTCTCACAGAGCAGCTGGTGGATTCGAACTGCCTGCCTTTGCGTTAGCAGAGTAGCTCCTTACCAACAAGCTATCAGAGCTCTCTCAAGGTGTGGTAGATAGTCAATAAAAATGTATTCAATAGATGGACGATTAAAAGGTCACTGAGTTTCCCATCACTAACACTCAACAAAAATCTGGATTTGGAAAACCCAAGAGAAAAATGAGCTTGGCATCTCTTCAGCTGAAAGAAATATAGGAAAAAAGTCAAGTTGCCAGTTGTAATATTGAGGATTCTGTGGTCAAAATCAGATTATATAATACAATGAAAGCAAAAATCCCCACAGAGAAGCAACATTCTGGTAAATGGAGAAAAGATGGAAATGGCCAAGAATTTCATTTTACTCGGATCCACAATCAACATACATGGAAGTAGCAGTAAAAAAAAAAAAAAAAAGTCAAATGTCGGGACCTCCTTAAATATTAAAAAGCAAAGATGTTCCTTTGAGGACTAAGGTGCGCCTGATCCCAAGGCATGTTGAAATAATCCTGTATGTATGCAAAAGCTGGATAGTGAATAAGGAAAACCAGGTAAGAATTGATACCTTGGATTAAGATCCTCGAGAAAAAGAATTGACTGTCCTATGAACTGCTAGAAGGGAAAATCAAACCTGTCTTAGAAACACAGCAAGAAGACCCCTTAGAAGTGAGAATAATAAGAACTTCCCTTGCATGTTTTGGACAGGTTATTAAGAGGGCTCTCTCTCTGTCTCTGGACACCATGTATGGTAAAGCAGATTGTCAGCAAAAAAAAAAAAGGAGCCTCTCAACGAGATGGGTTAATACAGTGACTTCAATGATGAGCTCACAAATAGCAATGACTGCAAGGCTGCCCAGGACCAGACAGCGTTAGCAATGACTGCAAGGCTGCCGAGGACCAGACAGCGTTAGCAATGACTGCAAGGCTGCCCAGGACCAGACAGCGTTCGACTCTGCTGTGCTTGCTATGAGTTAGAACTGATGCTACAATACCTAGTAACATTCTTGTTGACAGTAATAAAAATATAGTTGCAGCAATTCATCAAGAGGATGCTATGCCAGAAATGAAGCCAGATTCAGAAGACGATGCGGGACAAATGATACCACTGTTAGTGTGATCTTAACAGTGATGGATCTTAGTGGAAGGCAGATAATACCAGAAAGATGTATATCTGTTTCATTGGCTATGTAAAGGCATTAGATAGTGCAGATCATGACAAATTATAGATAACATCACAAAGAATGGTAATTCCAGAAAACTTACTTGTACATAGGTAGCACTGTTGAACCGAGAGTCTGTGTTCAACAGAACAAGGGATTATTTCATAGTTTCAAATCAGGAAATATGCGTGTCCGCATTATACCCTTCCACCTTACTTACTCAAGCTCTTGTAGTAGGCAAATAATCCAAGAAGCTGGACTATACAAGGAAGAGCAAAGTGTCAGGACTGGAGGAAGATGCTCCTGAACATCTCATTGACAACCTGAGATAAATGGGTGACTAACTGTTGCTTGCTGAATGTAACTGAAGTACTTTTATAATGTACATTTATGAAGGACTAACTGATGAAAATTCAAAGACCACATAAAAGACTGCATAACCTTCAGGATAGATGACACCTCCTCATAAAGAAAACAAAGTTCCTCACAACTAAGCCAATAAGCAACATCATAATAAACAGAGAAAAGAATGATGCCGCCAAGGATTTCCTTTCACGTGGGTTCGTAATCAATAGCCGTGGAAGCAGCAGTCAGGAAATCATATGACATCTTGCACTGGACTAATCTGCTGCAAAATGCCTCTTGAAAGGGTTTAAAAGAAAATGTCATTTAGAGAACTAGCATGGGCCTGATTCAACTTGGAATCTGGTGGCCTAGTGGTAAGAAGCTGCGTTGCAATGCTTAAGGCATGCAGTTCGAATCCACCAGCTGCTCTGTGAGAGAAGGATGGGCAGTCTTCTCTGCTCCAGTCTGCTATGGATCGGTTTGAAGTTGACAGTACAAAACAACAACAAAGATAGAGATAGAGATGATAGAGATAGAGATAGAGATGATAGAGATAGAGATAGAGATAGAGATAGAGATAGAGATAGAGATAGAGATAGAGATAGAGATAGAGATATGGTTCGAGGTCACCAGCTGCTCTGTGGGAGAAGGATGTATAATCTCCTCATGTGCAATTAACTGTCCCTGAAAACCCACCAGAGGATCAGCTATTGGTCTATCCTGTGCAAATTTCACTGTCTCTGACACACCTACCCCAACTGCCCCAGTCACTGAATCAATCCATAGAGGGTCCTCCTCTCCTGTGCTATCCCTCCACCCTCACAAGCATGATGTCCATCTCCAAGGACTTGTTCCTCCTTGCAACATGTCCAAAGCATGTCAGACGAAGCCTCAGAATCTTTGCCTCCAAGGAGCAGCCTGGTTTAACCCTATCTAGTATGAACCTATTCTTTTTCTTAGCAGTCCATGGTATATTCAATACTCTTCTCCAACACCAGAGCTCAAAGGCACCAATTCTCCTTCTATTATCCCTAGTCATTGTCCAGCTCTCTGATGCATAGCATGTGATTGCAAAGACCATGGCCTTAATCAGGTGCACCTTAGTCTCCAGAGTGCCAGAGTGACACCATTGCTCTTTAGTACTTTGGAGAGATCTCTAACAGCAGATTTTCCCATCACAATACATCTTTTGATTTCCTGGTTGAGAGAGAGAGAGAGAGAGAGAGTGTGTGTGTGTGTGTGTGTGTGTGTGTGTTATATGTGATATATATGTGAGATACATATAAATAAATAAATAAGCTGGGCAATGAAAAAAGGTCAAAGAAAAATGTTTGCCTCTGAATTATGGTACTGGCAAATAACTTGAAAAGACAATTGACTGCAGAAGAATGGTTGAAGTACAGGTAAATAGATGCTCCTTCAAAGTAAAGATGGCAAAACTTTGTCTCATGTACTTTGGACATCTTATTGGAAGGTACGCTATCTGGAGAGAAGCACTGGTGGCTTAGTGGTAAGGAGTTGCGTTGTTAACCCAAAGGCATGCTGTTCAAATCTGCCAGCTGCTCCTCCTCAGGAGAAAGGTGGACTATCGCCTCTTATGCCATTAACTGTCTCTGAAAACTCACTGGAGTTTTCACCTAAGAAGAGGCAGTTCCAGCTCAAGAGTATATAACAGCAATAACATCAACAGCGACACTCCTGGAAGAGGATGGCATGCTTGGTAAAGTAGAGAGTCATCAAGAATGAGGAATAATCCCAGTGAGTGGCTGTGCTCTGTTGTACATCGGGCCACTGTGAGTCTTCCCCTACTCTAGGGCATCTACCAACAACAGCACTCTACAGAGCCCTTGATAGTTACATCGATCTTGGAATAATCACTAAGATTTCGTTCAGCACAAAGTCTAAAGGGTTTTTTAAAAAGAATTAAGACTCCGAAGGATCCAAGGAGGAGGAGGGTGGGAGCAGAGGGGTGAGGATGGGTTGTGGGTGGAGGAGGGTGGTTAATCATAGGGTCGTACAATTTGATGAGTGGAGGGAGCGAAGGGTGTATGTAAAGGAAATGAGAAAGATCTGGTATGAAAAACAGTGTATACAAACTTTGTAAATAAACCAGTATTTAAAAAAAAAAAATTAAGACTTTTAATCAACAAAAATATGTCCCTGTCACTGGAAACAACATATATTATGCCCCGCTTCAACTCACCAGAAAATGCCTTCTTGTTATTTTTACCCCTTGGGAAATCATCAATGCTGTGAATATTGTTTCCCTAGTTTTTCACTTTGTAAATCAATGTGACTTTCCTTGCCTCAAAAAAATGTTTAATCCAACATTAAACAATCCAATTTCCTTGAATAACTAATTAATTACCCACATTTTGTTGCTAATGCTTCATTCCTCACTTCATCCATTGTAATCAGCTTCTCTCTTTCCACCAAGTCTTTGGGGAATATTATTACTCTAGTCACTGCTCACTTACCTATTCCTTGGATGGAGTTGTTTGTTCACACGTTACCGCTTAGAAAGCAGGTGAGCTCACAAAAACTGTAAAGTCCTGAATCTAAGAAGATTCTCTTGGTGGACTTACTAAAAAATTTAGATACCTGACCCTTGTCTCTGGAGATTCTAATGTCATGGAATGAGGAAAGGGACCTCAAATGCACATTTGTCAAAGACTCAGTTGATGGGGAAAAAAAACCTGTTGCATTGCAAAGAATGACTCATCCTTTGTAACCTTTGCCAAAATGTTTACATTTTATTCTTGGATAAGGTTCATGGGGTTTCCATGATGGAGTATTTCCCTCCTCACCCCTACTCCATAGTCTGGACATCAAGGCAATGTAACAAAAGGTCACTTTTGGTAATATGACCCTACATAAACCACTTCCACTGTCGTTGAGTCAATTGCCACTCATAGCAATCTTTTAGGATAGAATGGAACTGCTGTAATATTTACGCAGCCAACACCCAACCTTGGTAAACAGTCAAGTATTTAACAATTGCATTACAAGGTCTCTTTAATGTGACTGGGAGACAGGGAGAGAGAAGGAAGAGAAGATAAAAATTCTCTTTGTAAGGTCAAGCACAATGTCAGTCTAAAGACTAAGGTGTGCCTGATTCAGGCCATAGTATTTGCAATCACTTACTATGCATCAGAGAGCTGGACAATGACGAAGGATGATAGAAGGAAAATTGGTGCTTTTGAGCTGCGGTGCTGGAGAAGAGTACTGAATATACGATGGACTACTAAGAGAACAAAAAGGTACATCCTGGAGAGGGTGAAACCAGGCTGCTCCTTGGAGGCAAGGATTCTGAAGCTCCATTTAATGTACTTTGGACATGTTGCAAGGAGGGATCAGTCCTTGGAGAGGGACATCATGCTTGGAATGGTGGAGGGACAGTGCAAGAGAGGAAGGCCCTGGGTGAGATAGATTGGCTCAGTGACGGGGATAATGGGAGAAGGTGTATCAGAGGCAATAATGTTGGCTGAGGACAGAGCAGGGTTCAGAGCTGTTGTGCATAGGGTCACTGTGAGTCACAGGTGATTCGATGACACGTAACAACAAGGTCAAGCACAGGAGCCATAGAAGAAACCATCATGGCACCCAGTGGTTTGCTTGCCCATTGATGTAGATATAAGGAATGGTGCATCAGTTAAGTACTTTATGGCTAACAAAAGGTCAGTGGTTTGAACCCACCAGCTTCTGTGATAGGAAGGTGAGGCAGTTTGCTTTTAGAAAGATTCACAAGTTTGGGGACCCCATGGGTTGTTCTAGTCTATCCTGAATCCACTTGATGGCAATGGTTTGCTATAGATGGTCCATCTACAGGGTCCAAAGCCACCATTCACCCTGACTTAAATCTGTGGAACCGCAAGAACTAAAACCAAAACTAAATTCACTGCTGTCAATTCATGGCAACCTTCCATCAGGTTTGTAAAGCTGTCAATTTTAACAGGAGACAACCATCTCATGTTCCTCCCATGGAAGAGCTAATTGGTGGAGTCAGACTTGGAACCTTTTGGCTAGCATCCCAACATTGAACATATTATGCCTCCAGGACTAATTTTAACCTGTTAATGTGTACCATAGAGTAAGAACCAACGCATAGCCAACCCTCTGTTGAGTTTTCAGAACCAGTTAACGTCACAGGAGGAGATTGCCCATCCTTCTCCCGCAGAGAAGATAGTGGCCTCGAATTGCATACCTTTGGGATTGTAACGCAACTTCTTGCAACTGGGCCCCCAGGCCTAGCCAATTAGGCCCTCATTTTAAACTACTAAATAGAAAAGATGTGTTTATGAAGGGTGCAGAGGAAGGGCGAAAGTATAGAAGACAGAGGGCATTAAATATGAAGAGTTTAGTTCTACAGTGCACATGAAGAGAAGGCCCTGGAACAAATAAATATTTGAGAACCCACGCCTGGTGGGAAAATGGTAACACAATGGAAAAGAAGAGCCGCCTCCTGCTCTCACAAATTGCTAGCAGCCTTTGCACAGTTTACAATGTAAAACTTAACTGGAAAAATCATTTTCTGTTTGTGTCTTAATTTGATTTTTTTTTTTAAATGAGGTTATAGAAGTTCTGGGTAGAACTGATAGGTGGCCGGTTAACACTGAGAATATTTAATGAGGAACAGTGCCATTGATTACTTCAAATCTTAAGAGTGTAGTAATGGGATTATAATGAGCCTTACTGATAAAATGGTTCAAAGGTCTGTGGTTCAAAATCACCAACTGCTCTGTAGGAGAACAATACAGCAATCTGCTTCTATAAAAGTAGAGAGTGTTAAAAACTCTACAGGCCAGTTCTACTGTGTCAAATAGGGTTATTAGTATGAGGCAGAGACAACTAGAAGACAATGGGTTTGGTTTTTTAATGGGGTTTATGGAATCTCAGAGTGGGGCTGACAAACTGATGAAAGTGCTGGGACAAATAAATGCATTTACGCATATAACCCTCCCCAATGAATACATATTCCCAACACCTCAGAAAGTCCCTTCATCCATACTACCTTTCATTTTAAAAGTTTAAATAACCTCTAGAATCAAAGACAAGATTTGTTCTTGCATTTTGAAGTAGAGTAGCAAGTCCTGTTCTTTCCCATACCCTCATGTCCCCGTGAGGTGCACAGGGCCCTAGTGGACTCCCAAAGGAGGCAGCACCGTGGAAGGTTCTGGAGAGAGAGGGCAGAGAAGGTGAGACGTTGAGGGAGCGGCCATGGTGGGAGGACATGCACTCTCCTGGGCTGGGGCAGGCAGGTTTGCCCGGCACAGTCTTGCTGGCCAGCCATCCAGACTGCATCTCCTCAGGCGCCTTGGCTTTCTGAGAGCCTGCCAACAAAACAAACGCCGTCAGAGACAGCAAGCATATTTCTTAAAAGTCAACTTGATCTACCTCCTGGAGAGGAGGCTGCGTGTCCATGAGCCAGCCACATTAGAGCACTCAATTTCCTGCCAGCAGTCAGGGGAGAATGAAGCCCTTGTAGGCTGTGTGGGCATCCTACCCGCCAGCGTGACAAAGGGGAGGCATGCCACCTGGCCTAAAAATGTACACCGCCTGAATCCTTGTGGAAAACAACCTCTCTCTCCCAGGCGCCCGGGGTAAATACGAATTTAGAAGTACATGCTATGGGATTCATTTGCTTTACGATGGCTGAAATGTCTCCAGGTGCGGTCAGGTTGGGAACACATGCATGTGGGTACGTAGATATTTGGGGATGCGTTGTAGCTGGTCTAATTCCTCTTAGCCACTTCAGAAGCAAATTGTTGCCATGGGGATGACTATCAGGTTGAAAATACTAAATTATTAATATCCTTAATCTTTCTTCATGTGTGAGTTCATGGAAGCTGTTTCTTGTCTTCAAGAGAGGTAGTTACTTCATCTCCTCCCTTGTGACTTATGGTCTCTGAAAACCCATTCAGGGTCTGAGTCAATACTGAATCTAAATCATATACAACACACAACAATAACATTGACTTCCATGTACTAATCTGTAGGGTGTTTGTATAACCCCATCATATACCATCAGTTGCCATCCGGCTGACTCAAACTCATGGTCCCGGGTATGTACAGTAGAACCAAGTTCCATCGTTTTCGAAATAAGCCAAAAGGCCTTTCTTCTGAAGTGTTTCTGGGTAGACTTGAACTTCCAGCCTTTCTAGTAACAGTTGAGCATGTTAACCATTTGCATCACCCAGGAATAAGAAATCCAACAGCAGCAGAGCAAAATAGTGTTAGAGCAGCAGCTGGGAAGACGACCACACCTTTAAAGAAGGGGAGGCTCTTCTCTGGGACCAGAGGAGCTATGAGTCCAAGGGTCTGGAGAACAGCCCCATTGCTCATCAGTGTTCTCAAGCTTCTCACCTCTCAGCCTTGGATTAAGACAAAGTCATGAGCAGTGCGTAGAAAAACAGGGAGCATAAAGCTCTGGGTTTCTAACATGAAGAGCAAAATGAGGGTCTAGTCTATAGGCCCAGAAAGTGTCAAGGAAAATATATAGAAGAAGCAACTCAACAAAGTGACTCCTACAAGTTGTGTAAGAGTTTCAAACTTGACTCCTAGGCTGTGCATACACAGATGTGATCCTGAATAACATACCAACGGCTGTGAGAACTGATCTATAGGCTAGGCCACTACTGATTTATCTGATAGTCCAATGCATAGTGGACACACAGTAATGACTTAAATAGCACCATGAAACCTTGGTAAAAGGAACTGAGATTAAAACCCAAGTCTACAGAAAGTAGGCCACAACTTGCAGGCTGAGTTTAACTAGGTTACTTCCTTCCCTGCATTAGAGCAAACAAACAAAGCCTGAGTACTCTCCGTAGAAATTAAACAAGGTCCACAGTCTCACAACTCAGCATTCAGAATGCATAGGATGTAATTCAGAATTACTCAACACATAATGAACCAGGAAGATCTCTATAACTTGCAGGAGAAAAGACAGTCAACAGATGCCAATCCTGAGGTGACACAGAGATTGGATATTGGAATTGTCAGACAGTGACCTTAAAGTAGCTATTAGAACTATGCTCCAAGAAGTACGAGAGGACACGCTTGAAACAAATTAAGAGGTTGGAAGCCACAGCAGAGGACCATAAAATATTACAAAAAAAAAAAAGACTCAAATGGAAATTTAAGAATTGAAAAATAAAATTGTTGTTGTTGGTGTGTACCGTCAAGTTGGAACTGAACCATAGCTGACTGTCCAGGTCCAGCGGGTTTTCAGAGACAGTAAACTGCACAGGAGATTGTCCATCCTTCCCCTGTGAAGCAGCTGGTGGATTCAAACCACGTACCTTTGGGATTGCAGCACAGTTTCTTAAAAATTTCACTGAAAGGTCTCAATGGCAAAATGGAGATAGCAGAAGAGTAAGTAAACTTGGAGAAAGATCAATAGAAAGTGTCCAATTTGCAAAATAGGGCAGAAAGATCTATTTTAAAAAATAATAATCGTCTAAAACCATTATTGTAGAATGAGAATGAGTATCCAAGGGGTGGTGGTGTGGAAGTGGAAGCAGAGGGATGAGGATGTACTGTGGGGGTGGGATTAATCATGATGTTGTACAATTTGATGGGTAGAGGGTGAGGGAAATTGGGAGAATCTGGTCTGGAAAATGATGTATTAAAATTTTGTAAATAAACCAGTATAATAAAATAAAATAATAATAATAATAATAGTAGTAAGCAGAGTCTCAGAGTATATCGAATAATCCCCAAAGGTCTAATGTTTATTTTCTAGGATTTGCAGAAGTAAAGGAGGAAGTGTAAGTCAGATAAATATCTGATGAAAAATACCTGAGAACATGGCAACATTTCTGAAAGATACAAACTTTCAGAATAAGAACTATTAAAAGGCATACCTCTCAGTCAATCCATATGCAATCAATCAAATCACTTGGTTCCCAGCAAGGTGGTGAGCAAGGCAGATGGCAGCCCACTCTATCTAACCCTGTTAGTGTGTTACCTTTTCTCCTCTCAAATTGTGGTTTGTCCTTCTTTCCCTTCCCATGGCTACAAGTAACGTTCAAAGGAAGTTCCTTGCTGTGAGTCAACTTTTTCTTGTAGTGCTCCATATATTTGTCCTTCTGCGACTGACTAATTTCACTCAGCATAATGTCCTCTAGGTGCGTGTATTTAACATTGCATGGTCTTTACCATTGCATGGCGTTCCACTGTATACTGTGTAAAATAGTTCATTTATCCATTCATCCATGGATGGGCACTTGGGTTGTCTGCATCTTTTGGCTATTGTGTATAGTGCTGTGATGGATATGAGTATGCACACATCTGTTCATGGCATGATTCCTATTTTTTTTAGAATTGATTTACCGGAAGGAGCTCTGGTAGCGTAGTATGTAAAGCATCAGGATGCTGGCCAAAAGGTTAGCAATTTGAGCCCGGTAGTTACTCTGGGGTAGAAAGGTGCCCAGTCTCCTGTCAAGTCTCAGAAACTCGAGTCATCGTATATTATGTATTGAGCTGTCACCTAGAAGATCAGTGGCTCAAACCTACCAGCTGTCCCATGCTGAATAGGGAGATAACTCTCTTTCAGAGTTCTTGGATCAGCCAAGCAAATAATTCCAGCATCAAAGCTTTGTTACTCATCAAAGTCTACATCGTGGACTTTTTCCTTCAATACCTTTGATTCTTGATCATATACTATATCCTGAAATAACTGAACATGGAAAACTCCTTTTGGGGACAGTTGACTCTGTGTTTTCCTTCTTTTGATGCTTCCTGTGTCATTCATTATTTTGACAGTAGAATCCTTTACTATCACAACTTAAAAGTTTGAATATTTTTTCAATTATTTCACCTTGGGATATGCTGAGACTGTTCTTCCTTTTTCATTTTCTATATCCAGGTCTTTGCACATTTCATTCTAATAATTTACTTTGTCTCCAAAAGCAACCCTTTGAAATTCTCTGTGCAGCTCTTCTATTCTTTATTGCTTCCTTTTGTTTTAGCTACTCTATGTTAAGCAAGGTTCAGGGTCTGTCCTGACATCTATTTTGGTCCTTTGCTGTCTTTTTTGATGAGCTCAGGTGACATAGTTCATATCATGTTGTACTGCTAATCCAAAGGCCAAGGGTCTCCAGCTTTCTTGTGGGAGAAAATGAACAGTTTCCTTCCGTTATGATTACGGTCTCAGAAATCTGATGGACACTTGCTATGAGTCAGGATCAACTCAAGGGCACTAAGTGAGTTGCTGTCTTCATTTTTGATGCCTTTGATGTCATCCCACAGCTCATCTGATCTTGGGTCACTAATGTTCAGTGTGTCAAATCAGTTTTTGAGATGGCTTCTAAATTCCAGTGGATTGTACTAAAAATCCCATTTTTGTTCTCATGGACTTTTTTTCCATCTCCAGCTTCAGCTTGATGTTACAATTGGTTTGTATCCTTTTTGCGACTAATGATATTGAATTCTTCATCACTTCTTTTTTTTAACTTTTAATTTTTTTATTTTATTTTTTACTGTCTTATTATTATACTAGTTTATTTACAAAATTTGAATACATTGTTTTCCACAAGAGATTCTTCAAATTTCCCCCACTCCCTATTTCTTTACACAGATGTAGTCAATTTGATTTTCATGTATTACTTACAATGAGGTACATATGTATTGTCATCACCTACATTGTTTTAAACTGGCAATTCTCTGCTGATGTGCTGCTCCAGTCGTTTTTGGATAATCATCAGTAGAATCTTGCTTGCATGTGAAATCAATGATATTGTTCTGTAGTTTCCACACTCTGTTGGGTCACCCTTCTTTGGAATGGGAAGAAATATAGATCTCTTCCAGTCAGTTGACCACATGGTT
>NW_006399895.1:2712956-2752827 GCF_000299155.1 Elephantulus edwardii
AACAATAACATGTTGTTGTAAAAAGGTGTGTGTGTATGTGTGTGTGAAGTGACATATGATCCTCATAACCTGTAACAATCTATGAATAACAGGTCTGAAGCTTGCCCCATCCTGAGCCATTCTCATCATTGCTGCCATGCTTAAGCCCGTTGATATAGCCATTGTGTCAAACCCATCTTTATGAAAATCTTGCTCTCTTTCTCTGACCCTCCACCTTTCTTAGCAGGACTTACAATTAATAAGTCATTGGATGTACAAAATTCTATCATTTGATCCTTGGCACTATTTATATCACTAAGGCTCTATTTTCCAGATATCTGATTTTTATCCTTTGTTTTCAACTTTCACATTCCAATCACCAGTATTTATCAATGCATCTTCATTGGATGATTGACTAATTTCAGAGGGCAAAGTCAAATCAAGCCAAGGATTGCTGTCAAATCAGGACCATAGTTCTTAAACTGTACACGGACTGTCCAAGTCTGTAAATCACACTGGAGGGGATGCTCCATCTCTGTTCCTTGGAGACACTGGTGGATTCGAATGGCCAGAACACACAGACTTTGGGTTAGCAGCACAATTCATTATGCACTATGCCACTACAGCTCCCACAGACTGCAGAAGGTGGTCTAAAGCTTGAATTGTTTCTTCCTTGGCCTTAGTAGTTGCTGCATACGTTTGAATAATTATCATATTAACTAGTCTTCCTTGTAGTGCATGTGGATCCTATCCTATCAATGATTGTTTTGTATTACAGGATATATCCGACAATATTCTTTTTAACGATGAATGTAGCATTACTGCTCATCACTTTGCCATTCTTACTGTAGTAGACCATGTAAGGTAAAAAAGGGCATGGAGAACCAGATGACGTGAAACAAAGGAGTTTATTATCAGCTTTTAGGTGAGTTTGCTGTCTAAAGCCAGAGAAAGGGAGAATAAAGCAGTAAAGTCACCTGTGAAGAAGCTACAGGTAAAGATTTATATGCAGGGGGTTGGAGGTAGGGTGGTCTGTTTGGTGGTCAGTTCTCTGTGGAGGATGCTGATTGGATACCCTCTATTTGTTCCCATATATGGAGTTACCCAGTACTCTTAGGTGGACTCATAGCGGACGGTTAGGCAGGATGTGGCTGGTGGTCATACTCTCTTGTGATTGGCTGTAGCCATCTTACACCAGTCTGATCGGAATGTCTCCCAGAAGATGTGGTCAGCTTGGAATGTTGCCCAGTTCCCAGGTGGCCTTTCAGACCATAAGTTTTTCTGATCCAGAATGGCCAATACCAGTCCATTTTTGTTCACTAATGACTCAGCTCTTCATGTGTTCTTTTTCATTTTTGGTAATCTCTAATGTTCCTATATTCGTTGTCTGTACATACTATGTTTTGATTATTAATTGATGCTTGCAGCTGTTTCTTCCCATTTTGAGTGATACTACATTGGTTAATGAAGTGCCCCCAAACTTGACTCATCTGTGAAATTAAGGACAACTTTACCTTGAGGAGGGAATCCTTTCCCAGTTGAGTTTTGAACGTCTTCCGGTTTGATAGATTCATTCTGGCCCTATTTCAGACATTGTTCCACTGCGAGGATAGGGTTCTTTTTTTTTCTTTGTTTTTACTGTGTTGCCAAATTTTTAAAGACCAACATGCCTTTTTGATATTCAATGTGGTGATAATTATAGGCAAAATTTTTTCTTTAAATCAATTATGCTATGAGGTCAATTCTATTCTTTTACAGTTTCATCAGTGCCATATCACATCTAGGTCCTACCTTTTATTTCATTGTATCCGCTTTTTAGAAGCAGATTACCAGGTCTTCTTAGTTGTTGCCCATCTTAGTCTAAGATCTCTGCTGAAATAATCGCTGATGCTGCTGGTATTTGAAATACCAGTGGCATAACTTCCAGCTTCATAGCAACATACAAGCCATAATAATTATTGTTGTTGTGTACTGTCAAGTCAGAATCGACCCATAGTTGACCCTCCAGCCAGAACTGACCCATAGATGACCCTCCAGCAGGTTTTCAGAGACAGTTAATTGCATGGGAGGAGATTGCCCATTCTTCTCCTGCAGAGTAGCTAGTGGATTCAAACTGCATTTCTTCCAGACTGCAGTGCAGTTTTTTTACCACTAGGCCATCAGAACTGTAACTGTCTTCCATAATTAGCAATGTAAATGTGATTTCTTGGCTTGGAAATAAGCACTTTATGATAATCTCAAGAGGCTACCAACCCCTTGTCTAACTGCTGAAGGCCAGATTGGTAGGAAGAATGTTTGTTTATTAGAACAATGTCTTGCGGTGACTGATAGTAACTTTCAAAAAGTACTGTCATTCAAAGAATCTTAAATAAGCTGGTGAATTGCATCAGTGATGTTCGAGTGAAGAGTTTCGTAGAGAAGTGAGCTGGGAATTGCCTCCAACCTCCTTCTAGAATCAGATGTACAAGGCAGATTTTTCACTCCCATAATCTCACAGAGGGAGTTGTATGCACATCCACAAAGTTCTAAGTGTGTGATTTAATTTAAAAAGTGCACTAGTCTGTATCTTTTAGAGCAAATGTTTCAAACGGTCCACATGAAGCAGATCCAAGGTTTTAGTTACTGTGGTTTGTTTGTACGACTGCTTGCACAAAAGCATGTACCCACTGAGTCTGTCTGTGCCTACCTTGCATTTCTAAGTACTTAAAACTCTCAAAACTCACACTCCCATTCTCTTGCTTTCCTTTAGTTAAGCCAGTCTTCTGTTTGTCCCACCTCCAAATCTTTGCACATGCTGTTCTGCCCTCCTGGGAATCTATTCCTCCCTTTTCTGACTAACTTTTAGCTACACATCATAAATTGTGGGAGTTATTAATGGTCTTGTGTACAATAGAATGAAACTCTGCTCAAGCCTGACCCTTCCTCACTATTGTCTCTCTGCTCAAGTTCATTGTTGCAAGGACTGTATCAATCCATCTCTTTGGATGTTCTCCCTTCATTTGCTGATCTGTTTTTCCAAATATGGCATCCTCTCCATGGGCACCAATCACTAATGCTATAGATGAAGCAGTTGAGGAAGATACGCTCTCAAAGCTCCTGATATGGCCTAGTGGTAAGAAGCTGTACTGCAATACCAAAGACAGGCAGTTCAAATCCACTAGTTGCTTCATGGGAAAAGGATGGGCAATCTCCTTCCATATGATTTACTGCCTCTCACAACCAGCTGGAGAGTTAGGGTCAGTCCATTCTGACCCTATGACACACAGCAACAACAGAGCATAGCACAATAGTAACCACATGGCCATTATATGCTTATTTTCCAATCCTCCCATTAATAAATACATACATACAAGTTATGTTAATGAGGCCACATAAATGCAGGCTCTGTCCTTTGCCTCATAGATCTATTAGCTTTCAACCTCTTTGACGGTAGAAACAACATTTGTCTTGTTGACTGCTGTAGACTCCATGCCCAGCACATGGCGGTAGTGGTTGTTGTCATGTGCCATCGAATTGACTGCAACTCATAGCAACGCTGTGTACATTAGCTCCGAAACCTGCCCTATCCTGAGCCAGTCTCATGGTCTTCAATGACCTAATTCCTTTACTCCAGTCACTGAATCATGGAAGACTACAGTCCTTCATCTTCTGCACCAAATGCCTCATGTCCTCTTCAGTTTCAGCAAGCAAGGTAAGAGGCAGCATGGGAAGACAAAGCAAAGTATTATAATGAAATGTGCAAGGAGCTGGAGTCGGAAAATCAAAAGGAATGACTTGCTCAGCATTACTTAAGCTGAAGGTACTGAAGAACAAATTCAAGGCTTGAGTAGCGGTACTTAAGGATGCTGAAAGCAGAATGTTGAATGACCCAGGAAGCCTCAAAAGAAGATGGAAGGAGTACATAGAGGCACTATATCAAAAAGAATTGGCTGAACCAGAAGAATTTCATGAAACAACATACGATCAAGAGCCTATGGTGATGAAGGAAGAAGTCCAAACTGTTCTAAAGGAATTGGCAAAAAATAAGACCTTAGGAATTGATGGAATATCAATTGATATATTTCAGCAAACAGATGCTGCCCTGGATGTGCTTACCAGGTTATACCAAGAAATCTGGAGGACGATTACCTGGCCAACTGACTAGAAGAGATCTATATTTATTCCCATTCAAAAAAAAAAAGTGACCCAACAAAATATGGAAATTCTCAAACAACATCACTGATATCACACACAAACAAGATTCTGCTGAAGATAATCCAGAAACAACTGGAACAGCACATCAGCAGAGAATTGTCAGATGTGCAGGCTGGGTTCAGAAGAAGCTGTGGCACTAGGGACATAACAGCCAACATTAGATGGATCTTGTCTGAAAAGCAGAGAGAACCAGAGAAATGTCTTATCCATGTTTCATTGATTATGCAAAGGCATTTGTGTGAATCACAATAAGTTATGGCTAACCTTGAGAAGAATGGGAATTACAGAACACTTAATTGTGCTCATGTGCAACCTATACTTGGACCATGAAGAAGCATTCAGAACAGAGCAGGGAAACACTGCACAGTTCAGGATCAGGAAATGTGTGTGCAGCGGAGATGCATCCTATCTCCATGCCTTTTCAATCTATATGTGGAACAGATCATTCAGGAGGTTGGACTTGATGAGGAGGAATGTGGCATCAGGATTGGAGGAAGATTCATCAGCAACCTGCGTTAAGCAGATGACAGCACAATGACTATTTAATAAATAGTCATTGAGTGAATTTGATACAATGGGGAAGGAGAAAAGAGCAGAGAGACAGGGATGAACATAAAAGTGGTAAATTATAAGGAGAAAGGTTTAAAACACGTTATAGTTCTGATAATGAAAAGAATAGATTTATTACAACTTCCCTCCTAAAATAAATTTATTTCTTTTTCACAACTAACTAAATAATGACGAGGCTTCATTTCACATACTGCAGGAATGTTGCTAGGAGGGGCTATTTCTTGGAGAGCGACATTATTCTCAGAAAGGTGGAAGGTTGGTGAAGGAGAGGAAGACCCTCAACTAGGCGGACTGACACAGTGACTGCAGCGATGGGCTCTAGTGTGTCAGGAAGTGTGAGGATGGCACAGGATAGGATGGGATTCTACTGTTCATAGGATCTCTATGGGTCATACTCGACTCAATGGGACCCAACAACAACAACAACAACTAAATAGTAGTTTATTTAAACTCTTCAGTCCTTCACACTGTTGCTACTCCTAAAAAGTCAAAAATTCTGTTATGGAATTTAATTAGCTTTGTAGTTTGTTGATATGAATTGATCCTCCTCTCATTTTGTAAGTGAAATAACTAAGTGGAATGAATTGCAATTGTTGTTAGTGACAGAACTGAATCCTGCTTGAGGCTCATCCTTCCTGGCAATCCCCTCTGTCCTTAAGCTCATCGTCACAGCCATTGCATTGCTCCATCTCATGCAAAGTCTTCCTACCCTTCTTCAGTCCTCTAACTTTGCAAGCATGAGCTCTTTTCCCAAGGAAAAGATAACCTGATAGCATGCCCAAACTACGTGAGGTGAATTCCTACCACCCTTGCTTCTAAGGAACACCCTTGTTGCACTTCTCCCAAGACTGACTTGTTTGTTCTTTCAGCAGTTCATGTCATGTTATACCCCCTAGTGTATGTGGTGGAACCCTAGCTTCTACCATGTTTGGGAATCGGAGTATTGGTATGTTAACGAGGCCACATCAGTGCAGACTCTGTCCTATACCTCACTCACTCTGAATTATTAAAGAGCAGATTAGATTTAGGAGCAAACACAAACAGGGAAAGGAGTGAGCGTAGATGCTGCATGCTGATTACCAAGGAACAGAAGCAGAAAGAGATAAAGTGACAGATAAAAAATGAGAGAGAGGTTTCACCTATATGGATAGGAGTCTAAGTACTTCCGTCTTCCTGGACTGTGAGGAAATAAGTTTCTTTCCAATTACCCACTTGTGGTGTTTCTGTTACAGCTGCATAAGCAAACTAAAGGGCTGAGGCTCGGGCAGTGTCCTTGACTGGCCCAAAGTCATGGCTGTTGTTGTTGTTGTGTGACATCCAGAACTGACCCATAGCTGAACCTCTAGTGAGTTTTCAGAGGCAGTAAGTCACACGAAAGAAGATTGATTATTCGTCCTTCTTTCAAGGAGCAGCTGGTAGATTTGAACTACATGCCTTTGGGATTACAGTGCAGCTTCTCACCCTTAGGCCACCAGGACGCTCTACTGAAGCCTATGATTTTTCAGGGCATCTACTGTCAGACGGATTGACACAGTAACTGGGGTAATGAGAACAGGTGTATCAGAGACAGTGAGATTGGCTCAGGATAGGGCAGGGTTCAGAGCTATTGTGCAGAGGGTCCCTATGTGTTGTAGTCAACTTGATGGCACATAACAACAACAACAACCACAACAACTGTCACAGCGAGGAGCTCTGCAGGTATAGTCCACAGAGAACTGTGCTGCCCTTGGCAGCAGTTCAAATGCACCAGCCACTCCAGCAGAGAAAGATGGGCAGTCTCTTCCCATGCAATTTACAGTCTTGGGAACCTGCTGGAAGATCAGCTTGGAATTGGAGCCAGTGAGAAAGTCTGGCGCGGCACAAATGGGCTCTCCTCTCCTGGCCCCGTTCCCCCTCCATCCCTAGGGGGAAATGTTCCATACCGTTCTTTATCACTTCTCCACCTGCTCCTTTGGAAAGGAGATTTTTGCCACCGAAGGAGCTGTGCAAACTAGGAGGAGCTGCTTGATTTGCAGGTGCTGTAAATAAAGATGAGGCTGCTCTGGTCCCAAAGGCGATTTAACTTTAATTGCAGCCAGAACAGATCCACGAGTGAGAGGTGACTCCGATGCAATGTTTGGGAGGGGAGGGAGAAGAGAACATGACAGAGTATATTAAAGGACCTTCCTTTGTTCTATCTTCTCTGCAAATGATGCCGTTAAAGGCTGGTTTGCACCTGATGGCATAAAATGAGTGTGTCTGGAGGTGTAAAGTGGTTTCAAACCAGGGCGTCCAAAGTGGCCGTCCAAGAAAAATGGAGACATTTACACAGTCTACCAAAACATACTTCAGCCTCAAATGGCTCACCTGCAGCCACTCTATTTCCAAGAATCCAAAAAATGGAAACAGGCACATCATTCATTCAATGTACCTTTACTGAGTGCAGGCTCTGTGCTTCGGTGGCATATGAAGCTGCGGCCTCAAAGTTTGGTGGTTTGAAGTCATCCAGCAACTCTGCAGGACAAAGACTATGGCCTCAGAAACATTCTGTGGGCAGTTCTACACTCTCACATAGTGACAGAGTTAGTTGCTATGAATTAGAACCGACTCAGTGGCACTTAGCAATGGCTCTGGGGTAGGCACTGTCTACATCACAGTGTTAGAGGATGGAACCAGGTAAAACTCTGGCCTTCAAGGATCTACCCACTTCTTCTAGGGTCGCTACATATATTTGTGTCTGTTGTACACTTTAAAGCCATTGGAATATCCCGTGTCTCTGCTATCTGCTTTAAAACCATTTTAATATCCCATGTCTCTGCTATCTGCTCATTAAGGGCGATTTCTCCTCTGTACCCCTTCACAACAGGCTACAGATGACAATCAGGCAGCATCTTTCCTCTCTTTAAAGTCACAGCTCTATTTCCCCCCTGCCCTGGGAGAAAAAGATGGATGTTGAAGGGTGGGAATTACAGGAGTTGTTTAATGATGAACTTGCTTGGGGTAAGCCTGGGTAGCACTGATTTCCTCCAGGTTCCTACTGATGACTCCATAAATGCAGAGCATCTATCAAGGGCAGAGGCCCCTGGAACGACAAGGCGCTTGTGCCGTAATGATTTTTCCTTGCGATTTATCACAAAGAAGATAATCAATCAAGGCGAGAGTGCCTGGGCGGGGCCTGCTGTGAAAGTTTGGGAACGCAGAGAGCAGCTCAGATGAGCCTACAGCGCCAGTGGAAGTGCCTCCTTGGGGTGGATCAGGTTAACTGGTGTGTCCTGACAGGAGAACACACATTGTTACTTCTCCTGGTCTCATTATTTCTTTCGATCTATTGGTTCCGAGAGTCAGCCAGCACTAAGCTTTCCATCCTGAACAAGCAGCTTCAAATTCCCTTAAGAAAGTAATGATTCTTTATCTGCTTTGTGTGAAACCGTGGTGTAAAAACATAGCTGACTGATTTTATTGCTTGTATAGTCATGCAAGTCCACTGTAATCAATGCAATTCAGAACTACCAATAAAGACAAGACCTTGGGAGGGGAGGAAAAGTAATGAAAGAGTTTTTCTTTTACTTTTCAAGAAGAGTGAATTGGGGAAGAGAGGGTGGGCAGGGAGAAAAGTGAGACAATGAATGACTGGAAACCTTAAGTCTCTGTAAACTTTCATTAAAATTAATTAAAATAGAAAGTAAATTAATGCAAAGGACTTCCCTTGACTAATAGACACCTATGCTGTTGGTGGCCAGATGGTAGGGAGTTGTGCTACCAGCCCATAGGTACATGGTTTGAATCCATCAGCTGCATCACCAGGAAAAAGATGGAGAATCTTCTCTGGTGTCTGAAAATTTGGTTCTAACTTGGCAGCAAGCAGCAACAGCTGTTCTCCATTTTGGAGGAAATATCGGAAGGTGGGAGCCCAAGGACCAAGATGATCGTCACCCATTTGAAGGAGAAAATGTTGACTACGATAGTACCCTGAGCAGTATCCACGCTAAAGACTCGGTGAAGGTGAAGGTTGTTGTTGTTAGGTGCCCTTGAGTTGAGTATGACTCATAGTGACCCTGTGAACAAAAGATCTGAACCCTGTTCTATCCTGTGCCATCCTCACACTTCCTGACACACTGACACACAAGAGCCCATTGCCGCAGTCACCGTGTCAACCCACCTGGCTGAGGGTCTTCCTGTCCCTCATCGACCCACCAACCTTCCCATCCTCATGTCCTTCTCCAAGGAACAGCACCCCCCCCACCCCAGCAACATGCCCAAAGTACGTGAGGCAAAGCCTCATCATCTCTGCCTCCAAAGAGCACTCCGGCTGCACCCTCTCCATAACATAATCCCTTTTTTTGAGGGTGAAGGTAGATGCTATTTCCTTTGACATATCTTTCTATTTTTAAACATCCAATATATCTGTGTGTTTTGCTTTCTTTTTATAGTACCTAGTGTCAGGGTCAAATTAGTAACAACCAAAACCAAACCCAAACACACTATTGTTGATTCAACTCTAGCTCATGGCGACCTCCTATCTGGTTTACAAGTCTGGGAATCTTTACAGAAGCAAACTGAATCATTTTTTTTTTTTCACAAGAGGCTGGGGGATTCAAACTGCCAACCTTTCAAGTAACACAGTATGCAATTAGCAACCCAACGATTAACACACTATGCCACCAGAGCCGAGCCTGCCGAATATTCAGGCCTGTCCCAAGCTGTTTATATGACTGAGACAGAAATATAGGAAGTAAATTCCCAACGGTAGCATGGGTCAGTCGGTAAGTGGTAAGATGAGATATGAACTTGGTTTGCCTGACTCTAGACTCCAAGTGAGTTAGAAAACTCCGAAATAAATTTGTCTCTTCTTGAAATGTCGTGTCCTGACTATCCCACAGACTGCCAAAAGAAGGAACAAGTCTGTCTTGGAGGAAGTACAACAGAGTTGTTCCTTAGTGGTGAGTGTGGTGAAACATACTTTGGACATGTTGCAGGAGGGGAATCCTGGGGAAAGATGTCATGCTTGGAAAACATTGCGTTGAGAAAGAGAGGAAGACCCTCAACAAGACAGACTGACACACTGAATGTAACAAAGAGTTCAAGGATATGGGAGTTGGTGAGGATGGCACAGGCTAGAACAAGGTTCAGATCTGTTGTTCATAGGGTTGCTATGAGTCGCAGCTGACTCGAAGGCACCAAACTATCCTAGGAGCCCCTGGAGACAGTTTCTTACATCCTGTCTTACTCTTAGCACCCATCTTCTCCCTTCAAATTTGGAAACATATTATATTCTGTACATAGGTCTTCGCAATCACCTGTTATGCATCAGAGAGTTGGACAATGACCAAGGAGGATAGAAGGAGAATTGATGCCTTTGAGCTGTGGTGCTGGAGAAGAGTATTGAGAATACCATGGGCTGCTAGGAAAACAAACAGATTTGTCCTGGAAAAGGTTAAACCGGGTGGCTCCTTGGAGGCAAGGATTCTGAGGCTCCGTCTAACTTACTTTGGACATGTTGTGAGGAGAGACCGGTCCTTAGAGAGGGACATCATGCTTGGGAGGATGGAGGGACAGCGCAGGAGAGGAAGGCCCTCTATGAGGTGGATTGATTCAGTGACTGGGATAATTGGGATGGGAGTGTCAGAGACAGTGCGATTGGCACAGGACAGAGCGGAGTTTAGGGTTGTTGTACATAGGGTCGCTATGAGTCGCAGGCGACTCGACGGCACATAACAGCAACACAACATTATATTCTGATCACAGGAGGAAGAAACACTTATATGGAAATACTTGGAGACACTACTGGCTAAAATAAATGACAACTTTAAATTCAAAGATGAGTTGATATGACCCTGAACGCTGTTCTTGAGGATCTCACCGTGGCCAATTCCCAGTGCTGGGCTTATTACAATCCCCTGACCAATACTGACAACATCTTTGTAGTTCCTCGCTGAATTCCCAGAGCCTTTGCAGCAGATCACTGGAACACTAGTCCTAGAATTACACAAACAATGGGAATCTTTCCAATTTCCTGATCAGTCTTCTGAGCGCTGCTCTCTCTGAGGTCAGGGGGTGGGAGGGAAAAAAATAAAGATCTCAAAGTTAATTTAGATCATCTTCTTTTACAGGAAAATAGATGAAATTGTCTGTGCTGGGAATAATGTCTCTCTCCTCTTCCTGGGGAATCTGACAATCTCTGCAACACTCATTTCATTCCTGACCTTACAAGTGACTCAGAAGGCCGCTGCCCGGCAGCACCTCAGGTTAACACAACACTGTTTCTCTTTTTCTCCGGAGAGCCTCTGGCCACCTGAGCCAGGGGGGAGTCTGCCCTCTTGATACCTCACAAGCTGCAGCCTAATCGCTCCATCCTGCAGTTGGCTGCCCACAAGGTGAAGTGAGAACACTGGCCACAGCATCCAGGTCAGACAAGATAGAGTTTGCACGTGCTCTGGATAAAAGATGTAAAGAAAGAGAATTTGAGGTGTAGGGTGGAGGGGAAGCCAGCGCACACACATGCTAGTTATCAGCAATCAAAAATCAAGCGCACTGCTATGGACTTGATTCTGACTTGTATGCTGCTTGTTCAGATAAACTTGCTTTGAAATGTGAGATTCTTTCAAACCAAGGTGTTTTGTCTCTGGAGCATCTTAGACCTGTGATCCGGGACAGAGATGTACTCACTTACTGCCATCTAGGTAATTCAGACTCATAGTGACCCTCCATTGGATTTCTGAGGCTGTGCTTTATAAAGGGAGGAGATGGCCCGTCTTTCTCCTTAGGAGCAGCTGGGGGATTAAAATCACTGCCCTTTTGCTTAGTTAACAGCACAGTAAGCTGCACAATATGCTGCCTGAGGTCCTTAAAGGCCATTTGGAAATTTTTATATGCACACCCATGTTTATCGTGGCTTTGTTCACAATAGCAAGGAGTTGGAAACAACATAAGTGCCCATCAAGAAATAAATGGATAGAGAAGCTGTGGTATATTCACACAATGGAATACTACACTGCATTGAAAAACAAGGAACTCATGAAATATTATACAAAATGGGTGACCCTGGAGGACATTATGCTGAGTGAAGTATCTCAGTCACAAAAGGACAAATACTGCATGGTGTCACTGTTGTAAAACAGGACTGATCTCAGGGTTGGGGAAGACTGAGAAAGATGGGTTCAATACTGTATACTGCATTGAAACAGATGAGGGTGAGAACTGTTTAAAAGGGATATGTGATTAGGTATTATTGTCATGCAGGAGTCCAGAGCAAAGGCTGCATAGTGGAGTAGACTTGGGGGGAGGGATTGTAAAACAATGAAAGAATTTTTCTTTTACTTTTCCAGGAGGGTAGTGTACTAGGGGGGGAGGGTTGGGAGGGGAGAAAAGTGCAACAATGAATGAATGGAAATCCAAAGTCTTTGTAAATTTTCTTTGAAATTAATAATAATTTTTTAAAAAAAGACCATTTGGAAATTTTAAAATCTAGTGGTTGGTGGTCAGTCTTAAAACCATAATTCTCACTTTCCTCTACCTTTCTGGTGCCTGAAGCCCTACCACTGACAATAGGCTGTTGGCTTAAAGAGAGTAAAAAGAAATATTAACTAAACTTTTCTTACCTACCAGGTATTTTCCTCTCATCCTCAAAATGACTCAGTGGTGGGTACCTTTAATCTCATTTTACATATGAAAAGGAATAATCTATATCATCCATTCCTTTTTACCTAGAGAATGACTAGCTAAAGTTTGAAGCTACAGAGATGGAACTTTGTGAAAATGCAGTTCTCAGAGGAAGGTGTGCTAGTGAGGTGTTGTCAGCAGTGTTTTCCTTAATGTAAATGTGTACACAGTTTGATTTTTAAAGAAAAGCATTGTGCTTTTTTAAATTTGAAAAATAACTTTTTTTTTATACTAGTTTATGTACAAAGTTTGAATACATTGTTTTCAAGAACAGATTCTTTCAAATTCCCTCACCCATTCATCAAATTGTACAACCCCATGATTAATCTCCCCTCCCCCTGCACATCCTCATCTCTCTGCTTCCACCCTCTCCCACCCCTCTTGGATCTTTATACTCATTCTACAATAATGGTTTTATACAATATTTGTCCTTGTGGGACAGAGTTAATTCACTCAGCATAATGCTCTCTAGTCCTTCCCAAGTTAGGTAATAATTTACAAAGTTATTCCTCCTGCGTGCTATATAGTATTCCATTGTGTGAATGAACCGTAATTTCTCAGTCTGTTCATTTGTGGTTGGACATGTGGGCTGTTTCCATGTTCTTGTGATGGTAAATAATCCTGCTATGAACATTGGTTTACAAATCTCAGTTTGTGCCTCAGTTCTAATATTCTCAGGGTATATTCCAAGTAGTGGAATAGCAGGGGTCATATGGAATTTCTCTATTCAGCTTTTTGAAGAAGCACCAAACTGCCTTCCAGAATGGTTGCACCATTTTACAATCCCACCAACAATGTATAAGAGTTTCTTTTGTTAGATATTTTTAACGTTCTCCATTCTAAATGATCACTTCTACTTAATTCCAACTTCCATTGACTCTTATCTAGCTACAATCTTATTTCCTCCAGACAAGTTCCCCAGTTGTAGCTAGATGATCTTTACAATGATGCATTTTTTTTTTCTTTTATTTGTTTCTCCCTTACCTTGATTAACCAAGGAGGGCAGGCAGTACGGTGCCCAGTACATCAGTCTGCTAACAGAAGCCTTGATGGTTCAAGTCCACCAGCTGGTCGTTGGGAAAACATGAACAGTCTCTTCCTAAAAAGATTCATGACTTCAGAAACCCAAAGGAGGGTCATTCTGAGTCAGAATCAACTCAATGGCCATTTGGGTTGGTTTGATAACTGAATGACCACTCTTTATAGCATAACTACAAATTTCTTAGCTTAGCATGAAAAACAGATGGCTATTCAACTCTTCCTTTGCATTCAGTTGCATTTTACAGTGGCTCTATCCTTCCAATATAGACACTGTTAAGTTCTGTTGAGTTGGAACCGACCTGTAGTTGACCCCCACCCCCAGGGCGTCTTCAGAGGCATTTAATCACATGGGAAGAGATTGCCCAGCTTCCTTCTGTGCATCAGTTGATGGATTCGAACCACATACCTCAATAGGACAGCACATTTTGGAAACTCATCTCGTGTGCCTTCAACTCAGTGAGAGAGCTAACACCCAATTTCTACTCCAGCAACTTTATTGCCTAGCTCAGAAGCTTTCCACAATTTGATCTGAAGCAGATTTCAAAGGTCTATTTCTTAAGCAAAATGAATCACTTATCAGGAACATAAAGGCACCCGGGGCAGACTTATTGGCAAACATGCAATCAATGTTTTATAATGTTTTTAGAATCGGAGGATATGTCAGGGCTGTTCACTATAATTTCTTTCCCAGGCCTCATAAATAAGCAATGGCTCCTTTTCGCTGTGTTCAACTGATTTACAGGCAGAGATTAAGTAGACTGTTTCTCTTCATTGTTAATGCATGGCATAATGTGCCGTAATAAGTGAAGAAAGCTTGAGCCGTGATCGTTTAGCATATTAATAAAGCATCAATGTAATTTAAGGCAACAATCCTTTCGCTTTACATAAACAAACTCTGGATAAGAAACAGAAGGAAGTAGGAGTGACAGATCAATGCCCCAAAGACTGGGGACCCCAGAAATCTCTCTGAGTCGCAGAGAAGCCAGCAGGCAATTGAGGATGCAGCAGTTCAAAGTAAAATGACTAAAATTCCAAATCTGTTGAGTTGGTTTTGACTCATGACAATGATTGCTCTTGTGTGCCCTCCAGGCATTTCCAGCTCACAATGACACTTTAGGACAGAGTAGAACTGCCCCCACTAGGTTTTCTAGGGTGTAATCCTTCCACAATCCACATGCATGGCAAGGAATCAAAAGATGTGTTGCACTGGGCAGATCTGCTGTCAAGAACTTCTTTAAAGTGCTGAAAAGCAAGAATGCCAGTTTAAAGACTATGGTGTGCTTAACCTAAGCCACGGTATTTTCAATTGTTTTGCATGTGTGTGAAAATTGGATAATGAATAAGGAAGACTGGAGAAGAATCCAGGCCTTTGAATGGTGGTGCTAGAGAAGAATTTTGAATATATTCTTGACTGCTGAAAGAATAAATTAATCTGTCTTGGAATAAGTGCAGCCGGAATGTCTTGAATAGCAAGGACGGTGAAACTCTGTCTTGCATGCTTTGAGCATGAATGTTGTCAGGAGGCCCCAATCCTTGGAAAAAAAGATATCTTGTTTGGGAAAGTAGAGAGTCAGTGAAAGGTAGCAGAGCCCTCAAGGAGCAGAACTGGCCAAGTGGACGGACTGCTGCAGTTCAAGGCAACAATAGTTCCAAGCATGGCAGAGATTGTGAGGATGGTGCAGGGTGTATCTGTTGTTCCCCGGGTCTCTATGGAATGGTACCAACTCCATGGCACCTCACAATAACAGCAGCAATCTTTTCAGGAGCAGATTGCCAGGTCTTTTTTCATATGGAGCCACAGATGGGTTCAAACCTCTGACCTTGGAGTTAGCAGCCAAGTGTTTAACTGCAGTGCCACCAGGGATAATCTGTATGGAGTAATCTGTATGGGGCTCCTGTGCATATTGTTAACCTACATGTGGCTCCTATGCATAGGAATAGTCTTGACTCTAATCTGAATGGAGCAGATTGCCAGGTGTTTCTTCCGCAGCCCTACTGAATGACTTCAAAATGCCAACCATTAGTTAAATCATAGTTGCGCCATCAAGTTGATACTGACTCATAGCTTATCCTTCACTGGGCCTTCAAAGGCTGTAAATCACACAGGAGGAGATTGCTCATCTTTCTCTCACCGAGAAGGTGGTAGATTCAAACCTGTGCCTCCAGGCTGACAGCACAAGTAGGAACTGAGCACAAACAGCTTGCCCCATCACCAGAGACAGACAGTGCATAACCTGGGCGCAGCCTTGGCCTAGTTTCCTCCCAGTGACGGCAGAAATCAGCTTTATTTTCCCACTGCAGAATCCAGATGCATCAACACAGCCCTGGTATAAAACCCTTCCTGCTGATGGTCAGCTTAAGCTGTTATTTCAAACCTGCTACCCCAACCTGTTATGCAATCTTTGGGGAAATTAGACAGGAGCTCTTCGCTGAAAGCAGAAGTAACCCCTGTCACTTAATATTTCCTGCCATCCTGGAGGCTCTCTAACAAGAACACATGGCAGTAGCTGAAATGAGGTATATTTATTTTAAGTGGGGATTTAATAATGAGGATAGCAGAGCAGTATGTTTCATGAAACACATTCTGCCTGTGGTCTTTAGTGCAATGTCCTTGTATCTGTTATGCACTGGACACAAATAAATGTGCATACTTCTTGAGTTTTAGGAGCATAGGGAAAAACGGATATGACCCCACTTGAAAATGGAACAAAATGAAAAAGAAAACAATGTTGTTATTGATTTTTCTCAATCTGGAGGACAGGGAGCAGGAAAGGGGGTGAAGCAAATTTAAGGATGATGTGGTTTTCATTTAAGGTAGAAATGGCTTTTTTTTTGTCTTTTATTTCGGTCATCTTGCTTTCTTTTACTCTTCTCTCCCAAAAGAACATCTGTTTTTATAAGCTGGGCTCCAGCAGCCCATGCTTTTTGTTTCTCAGATGATAAAAGTCTTCTGTGTTGTGATTTATGCACCTCAGAGTTCCCACAGTGAACCTGTCTGACTGGAGAACACTTCCGTTGCAGTTGGCAGGACTGAGCATACAAACATCGAATGAAGCAAAGGCCAAGAGCTCTAAATGGATGGGGATTGAGGCAGATAAATGATCCTCATTGAAAGGTGTGAGTTGAGGCATCAATGGCTAGCTGACCACCAAAGATTGACTTTACCTTTCAGAAGATGGAATTATTGCTGGGAATTATCTTATGAAAAGACTCCATTTCCCAGCCCCCCCTTGCAGCAAGATGGGGGGGACCATCTGACTTGTTCTAACCAAGTGAATAGGAGTAGCAGTGGTGTATACATATTTCCTTCAAAATTGTTGGAAGCCATCAGGTAAATTCTGACAACCCCCATATGACAGAGGAGAGCTACCCCACAGTTTCCAAAGCTATAATTTTCACAAAAGCAAATATAACCAGGTCTTTCTCTTGTGGAGCCACTGGATGGGTTTGAACCACCAACATTTCAGTAAGTAGCCTGTTTTGTGCCTTCTCTAGTCTCTTTCTTTCCCCATCAGTCACTTTAACAGAGAGGATTCTGAGATTCAAGATAAAGGCAGAGCTGCAAGATAGAAGGTGCCTGGGTCTCCAAATGGTCTTGTGAAAGGCTACCCACTTACAAATATCTTTCCATAACAAAAAAGAGATCTCTAGAGGGTGAAGTCCCTGGAATCTCAGGGAACTCAAGTTATAGCAGCTACTATTGTCTGGATTAGTCATACAAAGCTTTTTGATAGGAAGTACTAGATTGGAAAGCAAGATACTGATGTTGATATATTTGACTGTGGGCTGAGTGACTCCAGACAAACTCATATGCTTTTCACACTTTTTAAATCACCATCTTTATCTTCCTGTTCTAATTATGATACCCTAATTGATGTCTTTGAGCTGTAGCGCTAGAGAAGAGTACTGAATATACCATGGACTGCTAGGAGGACAATCAGGTTTGTCCTAGAGAGGGTGAGACCAGGCTGTTCCTTGGAGGCAAAGATTCTGAAGCTTTGTCTGACGTACTTTGGACATGTTGCAAGGAGGGATCCAGTCCTTAGAGATGAACATCATGCTTGGGAGAGTGGAGGGACAGCGCAAGAAAGGAAGAACCTCAATGAGATGGATTAATTCAGTGACTGAGGTAATGGGGGTAGGTGTGTCAGAGACAATAGGATTGGCACAGGATAGAGCAGGGTTTAGGGCTGTTGTACACAGGGTCACTATGAGTTGCAGGCAGCTCTACAGCACATAATAACAACAACGACCACCATCTGTAATGTATTCTCTACATAGCGAACCGTACTCTGGACCCTCCTCTTCTTCCATCTTTATTGTTGTTAGCTTCCATTGTTAGCTGACTTACAATGACCCCGTGCATTACAGAGCTGAACTTTTGTATGGAATTCCTTTTTATAAAAAAAAAAAAATTTAATTCCTTTAACTATAATTTTACAGAGTGAGTTTCCCAGGCTTTTTCTGAGTGGGTTTAAATTGTTAACCTTTGCATTAAGAGCCAATTAGAAAGCATCCCAGCTAAACCGCATAATTCTTCAATCGCGTGGTTATTCAAATCATCCTCTATATCTCAGTTCAACATCACATAGGAAACAATTCCTGACCGTCCAGAAGTCAGATCTCAACATTTTAAGTTTTCATATCACAGAAAGTTACTAGTTAACACTTATCATGGCTGTGGTTTTATTTTATTTTTGTGAGTAATTCTACTATAATTCTGGTCTTTAACTGAAGGCAAAACTGTATCTGGGTTTTTCCTCATCGTTCATTTCCAGAACCTGACACAGAGCTTACACTCAATAAAATTATTGAATGCACAAATCATACTGTAATTTAATAAGTGCTGACAATATTTCCAAATTGCTGAGTGCTTACTATATTCCGAAGGTGTCTCAGGGTGGTGTAAATAGTTAGATTCTTGTCTACTGATCAAAATGTTAATGGTTTTAAAGATCTCAGTCTTAAAAGTCATATAGAACTGATCTATTCTGCACACATGGGTCACCGTGAATTGGAATCAACTTCACAAAACCTTTTTTTTTGAGTGATGGGGTCTGCAGAGATACCAGGAACGATGACGGGATACATGGGGACATGCTATGGGGGCCAAAAGAAATCCACCACTGAAGCAAGAGAAACTTAATGGGAAACAGAAGCAGGAGGGAAGGTACTATTACCACCCATCCAGGCAGAGATGGGTCCCAAACTTGTCAGGCAAATCCCAACAAAGTGCCTTAACTGTCCAGAGGTGCATTCCAGATGAGATAATTCTACACCAGTATCTAGTAAATATCAGCAAATCCCACACAGAAACTCACAATCTAACAGCTTCTTAAGCTGTTTAACTGCCATGCTCCGCTCGTGCTGAAATGACACCATCATCTTGTTAGGAAAGAGATCCTGAGCTGTCAGATGCTTTTAATTCTAACATGAAATTCAAAGTGCCACCTTTTCTAAAAGGAAACAAAGTGTCAGTGCTTAGCCATTTGAGGGGTCAATCATCACATTAGTAAGTGACACCCACTAACTGAGTAATTGTGTACCCAAGTGCCCAGTTTACGTGAGCCAATTGAAGGCACGCTGTATGCCAATCAACCTGCATGTGAAATTGGTGTCCCATTAAACCTGTCACTCCATGTCAATCACAGGGACAGCCAATCATATCTATCTTTTTCTGAGCGAATCCTTTTAGTCAAAGTGATTGTCAAGCGTATTTCCATTTCATTAATGGTATAAAATAATAAGGAAAAACATATATGACACCTAGTATTTAATATGAAATGTGTCATTCTCCTGGTAGCAGAGTTGCCTGAGCTGTGGATCCTTGCAAATGGTTAATGCTGCCCCATCCACCGAGGGCACAAGTTTGCTCTTAAAGCTAAAGAAGACAGACGTCAAGCCCCAAGAAGAGGGTGCTGAACAGGAGATCCAAACCCCATTGCTGCTGAGCCGACCGCTCCTGGTAGTCTTGTGTGTATCAGAGTGGAACTGTAAAGTTTTCAGAGACTGATTTTTCAACAGATTTTTCTTCAGAGGTGACTTTGGGTATTCTCTAACTGTTATTAACCTTATTCATAAGTATTCATATTTAAGAGAGACACACACTACATGGACCTTGTCTCATTATCAGAACAAAGACAGTCCATTCCCAAATGGGATTATAACCACTGTCAGACGGGGCAGGCTTCATGACATGAGTGTGAGGTGGGAGGTGTCATTGAGTGCTATCCATTGCAACCCTATAAACAGTTGATCTGAACCCCATAGGGGAGGACAGAGAACAAAATTCAATCACAGCCCCATCTTATTGAGAGAGCTCTAGTGGCCTAGTGGTAAGGATCTGTGCTGCAATCCTAAAGGCACATGGTTCAAATCCACCAGCTGCTTTGCAGGAGAAGGCTGGGCACATCTCCTCCTGTACCATTAGTTGCCTCTGAAAACCCACCTCAGAGTCAACGATGGGTTGGTTCCAACTTGATGGTAAACAACAACCATTTTATTGAGCAAAGAGGAGAAAATGTCCCATTATTTTCCACAAAGAGCAATCTTCACATTCCCTCTCCAACAAACCAGTCAAATTTACCTTGGTAGCAACTTCATCTGGGACAGGGGTCAGATCTTTTGTTCATAGGGTTGCTATGAGTCAGACTCAACTCCACACTTAACAATAATAACAACAGCAACTTCACTGAAGCATTCATTCAGTCTCTGTTGAACATGTACTGAGAGCTTACTAAGTTTACTATTATTAAAGAATTAAGGCTCCAGGGATGAGCATTTCCCCACTCACTCTCATCACAGTTTTTTTGTTTTTTTTAAAAAGAAAAATTCTTTCATTGTTTTACAATCCATCCCCCGACCCCAGGTCCACTCCACTATGCAGCCTTCACTCTGGACTCCTGTCATGACAATAATACCTAATCACACATCCCTTTTAAACAGTTCTCACCCTCTTCTGTTTCAATGCAGTATACATTATTGAACTCATCTTTCTCCGTCTCCCTCAAACCCTGAGGTCAGTCCTGTTTTACAACAATGGCATCATACAATGTTTGTCCTTTTGTGACTGAGATATTTCACTTAGCATAATGTCCTCCAGGGTCACCCATTTTGAATAATATTTCATGAGCACAGCTTCTCTATCCATTTGTTTGTTGATGGGCACTTAGGTTGTTTCCAACTCCTTGCTACTGTCATCACAGTTTTTGTATGATCTAACTGTAAGCATGGTTATTCGTAGCCTGCAGAGGAGACTATCTTACATAAAGACATACAAAATACCTGCAAACACAACAGGAGAATCTGTCTCTTCTGCCATGACACACACATTCCTCTGCTACCTTCTTGAAAAAACGCATATGAGCTGGTTTCCTCCAGATATAGAAAGTTCTGGCCAGATTTATATTACTGTTCAAGTTTTTCATGCTAGCTCCATATTGGAGGGAGAAACTGTGAGAATGCTTGAAATTCCCTTAATGTTGAAAGAATCTGGTTACAGAGAAGGCAAACTAGGTGTTGCCTAAAGTCACTGATGGTTCAGTGGGTGAATTCTCATCTTCTGTATGGAATATCTTGTTTTGGTTCTTAGTCAATGTACCACATGCGTAACTATCATCCATCCAGAGTCACCGATGGTCCAGCCGTAGAATTCTCATCCTTTGTACAGATTTGGTTTTGATTCTTAGTCGATGTACCACATGCATAACTATCATCCATCTAAAGTCTCCGATGGTCCGGTGGTAGAATTCTCATCCTTTGTACAGCAGACCTGGTTTTGATTCCTAGTCAATGTACCGCATGCATGACTACCATCCATGTGTAGTGGAAGCTTGTGTTGCTGTGATACCAGACAGGTTTTAGTGAATCTTCTAGGCAACAATCGAGTAGGAAGAAAGATCTGGTGATCTACACCCAAACATTATCCACCAGAAATATGATCCCAATGGCCTGATCCACAGCAGATCATGGTGATAACTCTGAACAAGGAGACATTTCATTCGTTGTGGTAGAGATTGCCTTGGCAGCAGAGTGGGCGTCAGTTAATATCATATGTGAGCTCTTCAAATTCACCCAGCATTCCTTTAAAGGGGGGAATGTGTCCAGAGAGCCAATTTCATATGATGACAACCATTGGAAACCCTGTGGAGAGCAGTTCTATCCTGAAACCCCTACCAGTCAGAATCCACTGAAAGGCAACAGGTTATGTTACGTGGGTACGTGAGCTCCACCACTGGGAGGTAGCCACTGTTAATTCATTCCTTTATGTCATTTCTAAACCTTAATTCTACTTTATCTTAAATAATGTCTTATTAAATTTGTGCCGAAGGGTTACGCAGCAGTTTTGGTTCAACAATTTGTACACAAGTTGTCCTGTAGTAATTGGCTAAGTTCTTCACGCTACATAAGCACTCTCATTATTTCTGTTGTAGCTGTACTCATATTTGGTTTCATAGTCTTGTTTCCTCTTTACTGAAAGAGTAAGGATTTAGCATAAAACAAACAAGGGATTCGTTGACACTTTAACGTACTCTATTCAGATCTCAGTTCAAATGCTAACTTGTGCTGGTAGGTAGAACACCATTCTAAGCCACAGCTACATCACCTTGTTTTAGTGTCTTTGTGATGTCATGACCAGCTGTATCATCTTTATTTGGGTGCTTTTTTACCTGTCTCCCCCAACTAGAATATGTTGTTGTTATTGTTGTTGTTGTTGTTGTTATGTGTCATTGAGTTGCTTGCAACTCATAACGACCCTATGGATAACAGCTCTAAACCCTGCTCCATCCTGTGCCAATCTCACTGTCTCTGACACACCTACCTCTATAACTCCAGCCATGAATCAATCCATCTCATCAAGGGTCTTCCTCTCCTGTACTGTCCCTCCACCTTTCCAAGCACGATGTTCCTCTCCACAGACTGTAATATGAGCCCCATTAATTCTGAACCCTCAATGCCTCACCCAGAAACCCACTCCCTTTGAGTCAATTCCAACTCATAATGACCCACTATTGGGTTTCAAAGGATATAGATCTTGATTGGAAACTGCCAGTCTTTCTCTCTCATTGCCGCTGGTGAACTTGAACTGCTAACCTTTCAACTAGAAGTCAAATAAGTCATACATTCTATCACCAAGGTTCTTTCCAGTGCTTCATAGTTCCTGAGCTGAGCTGCCAGTTCCTACTCGTGGTGACCATTTACACAACAGAATGACATGGTCCCTGGTCTGGGCCATCCCCACTTCACCAGCATTCTTGAATCCCCTGTGGCTGCTCTTACACCAGTCCCTCTCACTAAGGGTCTCCCTTGGCCTTGGCTTCTTCTTCAAACATGGTGTCCTTCTTCAGTGATTGATCCCTCCTGGTGATGCGTCCAAAGCAAGCGAGTTGGACAGTGCTCTGCTGTAGTGGATCCATATCTTGAATTTTCATTGGCGAATTTCAGATTGCTTCCTGTGCATCTGAAAGCTGGACAATTAATAAGGATGCGAGAAGAAGAAAAACCAAGGCCTTTGAGTTGTGGTTTTGGAGAAGAACATTTAATATCGTGTGGACCATCAAAAGAACAAGCAGATATGTCTCGGAGAAACTGCAGCCAGGGTGCTTCTTAAAGGCAAAGATGGTGAAATTGCATCTCACGTACTTTGGACATGCCGTTAGAAGGGGCCAGTTCTTGGAAAAAGATATGCTGGGAAAGGTGGAGGGTCAGAGAAAGAGAACTCGTTCTCGAACCAGAGAGACTGACAGTGACTGTAACAATGAGCTGGAGTTTATCAAAGAGAATGAGGAAGCTGCATGATAGAGGAAGCCTCCGACCTGTTGTTCATAGGGTCGTTGTGAGTCATAGGCGACTCCATGCACCTAACAATAACAATTTTCAAAAATAGATCACCATACCTTTTTTCCTACTCTTGAGTTTGGAAGGTCCCGGGAAACCTGCCCAGCACAGCCTCTGCTAGTATTTGAAATCCCAGTAGCCTAGCTCCCAACACAGCAAAACATAAAGTTGTCAACTGGGTAATGGTGGGAAATCTCAGGCGCTGACCAAATACTTGGAGATTCTCTACCCAAATGTGCGCTGAGGCAGATGTGAGCTGTCAGGTGGGCTTAAGGGAGAGAGCCCTTTTGATGCACTTAGCATATCAAGGCCGTCAAAAGCCACACACAGACACTGACATGCTAGAGATGGCTCTGACCAAAGCTGTCACTTTCACTTGGCTCCAGCCCTCACAGTATACAAAGTGGCATTTGTATCGATGCAAAATGAAGGCTTGGTCTTCCCAGCCTGAAAGCCCTCCCACCCTCAGCCCATCTCATCAGTGGAGGAAAGCAGCTCCAGATTCCTCGATCAGCTAATCAACCTATTGGCAGACTTCAGCCAGCGTCGGGGCACTGAGGTTGATGTGTCAGGACTGCGTGGATTAAAGCAGAGGTAGGTATCATGACGAAGCAAAATAAAGTGATTGAAATGACGTCTCTCAAATCAGGGACATGAGAGACAGGCAGATGAGAGACCAGAGGATCCAAATATTAATGTATTTGATGCCGTTGTATTTGATGCCGTTATGTCCAGCTGAGCACAACTCACAGAAACTCTGTGAACAAACAGACCTGGACTCTGTCCTATCCTGAGTCATCCTCATCATCTCTGACACACTTGAGTGCATTACTGCAGTCACGTGTCAACCCATCTCATTGGGAGTCTTCCTCTCTTTCACTGACCCTCCATGTTTCCAAGCATGATGTCCTTTTCCAAGGGACAGCCACTCTTAACAACATGTCCAAAGTATGGGAGATGAAGCTTCTCCGTCCGTGCCTCCAAGGAGCACTCTGGCTGCACTTTCTCCAGGACATGGCTTTCTGGCTCATGTCACCAACCTAATCAGGGGCGGAGAGAAACACCACCTCATTGTCTCAGCTGACGATGCTAGAAACCACCTACCGTGAACCACTGACTGCTCCGGACCCCGCGTGTGTACGTGCCCTTCTCAGTGTGTGCAGTGCGGAAACAGAATTATTTGCCAAAATGTCTACATTAGAAAATTTTATATTTAAAAAAGCATAATGCCTAGTTTCTTTAGAAAAATTAGTGTTCCAAAACACTTAAACAGCATTCCCACATGCCGATGTCATCCGGCCTGGATTATTGCTGGGACACTGAAGAGGTTTCAGTGGTGCTTCCAGACCAAGAGAGATTAAAGAAATGTTCACTTCCAAAAATCAGACAATGTCCCCAAATATCAATTTTCAGCAACTTTACAAAACAAGCCTGTAAAGTGAATAATAATACCAGGAAGGAACATACTTCTTGGAACAATTATACAAGACTGAAAAGGCAGAATTTGTCATTAAAAGCTCAGAAGGCAGAAGGAGGCAGCAAAGAAGGGTGGCTGGAGACCAGACATCTAAGTAGGAAGTGGGAAGAGTGCTGTTACCTCGAAGGGGCTGCAACCAAAATCACAAAGCAAATTGAGGATAATCTGCTGAAAGGAAAGCTAATTTGCCCTGTAAACTTGTATCCTAATTATACTGTTATTGTTTGCCATCAAGTTGGAACTGACCTATAGCTGACCCTCCACCTCTAACTGCACGCTTTTGCTGCTTCTCTCCATGACAACTTAACTCACTCACTCATTCATCAGAGTCGAGTAGGAACTGACTCATAGCTGACCATCCAGTGAGTTTTCAGAATCTGTAAAAATTTCATGGGAAGAAATTCCTTGTCTTTCTCAGAGCAGCTGGTGGATTTGAACCACTTACTTTTGGATTGGTAGTGCAACTATTTACCCGCTAAGCCACTAGAATTCTCTCTCTCCACAAAAGAAGAGTAAGTCATTTGGGTGGTGAGAGTCTACGACAGAAGAAAGGAAGGGACCTCCACCCACTCTCTTATACCTGCCCAAGGTCAATGTGAAGATCAGGTCTCCTCTTTACCTCCCAGTAATCGGCCCAGGATCAGGCACCAGTGTCCTCTCTGGTCCTCTCTTATGAAGATCGTGAGATACAAGGCTGACTAGATCCTCCATTCAGCTGCTGGGTGAGCATCTTCCAAGGCTACTTTGCCACCAACACTGTTCACAAATGGATTTAAGAAGCAGATCATGAGGAAGATAACAGAAGACATCAGAGTCAAGTTATGTCCTCCTATCCTGTTTTACCAGGGAACTCTATACATTCAGACTTGCAGACCCCAGTAACAAATAAGGCCCTTCATTCCCTATCTAGTTCTTTGTGAGTATCATTGCTATGTCTTGTTAGTATCAAGTCGGGGCCTCTGGTGGTCTAGGAGTCTGGGGTGTGAAAATTCTGCTCCCAAAGGCAGGAGGTTCAAACCCACCACCTGCTGCATGGGGAGGAAATAGGCAATCTCCTCCCGTGTGATTAATAACCTCTGGAAACTGGCTGGAAGGTCAGAGTTGCTTCCACCTCAACAGCACAGAATTTACCACCAGAACCAGGACACTAGTGTGGAGCAGCGTTCAGAATTTTATCCCTCTCTGTGTCTAAAAATTGCACCCTTGGTGGGGTATGTGCAGGCTTTTATTGTCAATTAAATACAGTGTCTCCCTGAAGCAGTAATTATTCAGATTCAGAGGGGGAATTTTAGAATTCTTGTGTTCTTAAATGGTTTTGTCATATGCATACCTAAGTACAATTAGCAAAATAGAAATTTTTTTCCAGGTGGACTAATCTCATGGGTTTTTGGTGTTTTTTTTTTCTTTCCCCATGTGTGAAATTATGAAGCACATAACATTTTATATGCATGGAAACCACAGGATAATTAGGTGCTTTAGATAATTAGGGTACATGATGAAGTTGCATTAAAATGAACAGGGTTTATGAGAGGAAAGATTATGATAATGTCACTGAGTTTCAAGACACTGGTGATGGGCCATAAGGTCCCTGGATGATGAAAATGGTCTGCACTCAGCAGTTACTCAAAAGGTTAGTGGTTCAAACCTATGCAGTGAGACCTGAAGAAGAAAGCCTGGGAAAGAAGCATCAATAAAAATTATAACTATATTTTGCTATTCTGACTGGGGTGAGATGATATCTCATAGTTGTTTTGATTTCCATCTCTCTTAGAGCTAGGGATTTTGAGTATTTCTTCATGTGCTTGTTAGCCGTCTGAATGTCTTCTTTGGTGAAGTGTCTGTTCATATCCTGGGCCCATTTTTCAACTAGGAGATATCATCTCACCCCAGTCAGAATAGCAAAATTTAACAGAACAGCAAGCAACAAATGCTGGCAAGGTTGTGGAGAGACTGGAACCCTGAGTCACTGTTGGTGGGAGTGTAAAATGGTGCAACCACTGTTGAAGGTGATATGGCACTCTCTCAAAAAGTTGCAAATAGAGATACCATTTGATCCAGCAATTCCACTACTGGGAATAGACCCCAAAGAGACCATAACTGCCATCCAAGCAGATATATGCACACCCATGTTTATTGCGGCTTTGTTCACAATAGCAAGGAGTTGGAAACAACCCAAGTGCCCATCAACAAACAAATGAATAGAGAAGTGGTGGTATATTCACACAATGGAATACTTCACTGCATTGAAAAACAAGGAACTCATGCAGTATTATTCAAAATAGGTGACCTTGGAGGACATTATGCTGAGTGAAGTATCTCAGTCACAAAAGGACAAATACTGCATGGTGCCACTGTTGTAAAACAGGACTGACCTCGGGGTTTGAGGGAAACCAAGAAAGATGGGTTCAATAATGTATACTGCATTGAAACAGATGAGGGATAAAACTGTTTAAAAGGGAGATGTGATTAGTTATTTTTGTCATGACAGGAGTCCAGAGAGAAGGCTGCATAGTGGAGTGGACCTGGGGGGAGGGATTGTAAAACAATGAAAGAATTTTTCATTTACTTTTCCAAGAGGGGGGGGGGATGGGGGGGGGGGAGGGTTGAGAGGGGAGAAAAGTGCAACAATGAATGAATGGAAATCCCAAAAAAAGTTTAAAAAAGAAAATAAAATAATTATAACCAAAAAAGTACCATCTAGAGCAGTTCTGTTCTGTAGTATAGGGGGATGGGCCTAAGCAACCCAAGGGCGTTGGGTTAAGGTGGTCCACAAGAGCTGACGAGCTTGAGGAAGGATTTCTCAAGGTGTATCTGAGGACTCCTGCATACCTAGATTTTTCAATGTATTTTTCAAACATTCACCTGTGTTTCCTATTGTTCATTTCTGTAGCAAAGCCTCCCCCCCTCCCAGGTCCTGCCCACAAGCCAGTGTCCTGCCACAATTGTGCTTAATGCTCTGCTCCCTCTACTTACATCCTTTTCCCTCAGTGGTGAGCTCCTGGTAACACAAATGCACCCAAACTTACTTCTTTTTGTCTCTTTGATTTATTCCAGTGCCTCTCTTCATCTACCTCTTTTTTTCACAGAATGGTGCTTATAAATTACATTGTCGATGCAGAATGTGCCTTAGGGTTTAAATCCAGTAGTTTGAAGACTAAGCATAAAACCAGTAAAAACAACCACATAATGAGGGGAATTTAAAATAACCTAAAATTGTCTTTCCCCACAAGAGATTGACAGCAAGAGCAAAGATAGAATTCGCAGGCAAATCTCTGGAACTGGTGATAGGTCACAGTTACCAGCGAGGGTGATGGAGATCACAGCTAAATGCCATTTACAACGAGAATTTCAGGCAGACGCCCGTAATGCTCAGAGTTAGGGCTCTAGCGGTCTCCTCCAAAGAGCCTGGTAGATAGGCTTTTTGAAGAAATAGCTAGCTGGAGGTGCTTGCATGAAATGTACAACATAAGCCAGGAACACTTCATATCAAAATGCAAGGAAGCTAACAAATTTCATTTAATGGGGTCACCTGCACATCAACATTCATTGCAAAACTTGTTCACTAAAACAAAAGGGTATTGTCCCAGACTCAAGTATGAGAACACATCAATCTGCAGAGTCACCCAGTTTTATGAAGTCATGCTTTGCCTGGCAAAGTGTCTTTCTCCATCCCTTTACCTCTGCAGAAATGGCTGGTCTTGCCCTATGCAATGTATCTTTTCAAACAAAATTATAATTTCTATCATCTTTTAAAACAATAAAAAATCAGAAGGATAGAAACAATCAAAATGTTGGTTAGCCAGTGACTGGGTAAAGAAAATGCAGATCTGACTTCTCTAGAGAACAAAACCAGTGAAGTTTTCCATCACATACATACACCTACGTATCACATATACATATATTGTTGTTGTTATTGTGTATCATCGGGTCAGAACTGACCCATAGTTGACCCTCCAGTAGGTTTTCAGAGGCAGTTAATTGCACAGGAGGAGATTGCCCATCCTTCTCCCATGGAGCATCTGGTAGATTTGAACAGTGTGCCTTCAGGATTGCAGTGCAGCTTCTTGCCACTAGGCCAACAGAGCTCCCTATATGCATACATATAGAGAGAGCTCTATCTATATACAGATATATAGATATCTCTCCATATAAAGACATAGATAAAAATATATCTTAAACAATGACCAAGAACGACCAAAAAAGAATTAGATTGTGATGTTGGAAAACAATATTAAACATACCATAGACTGTCGAAAGAACAAATTTCTCTTGTAGGACTTGCAACAAGGGGGCTCCTTAGAGACAAGGATGTGAAATTTCGTCTCATATATTTTGGTCATGTTGTCAGGAAGGGCCAGACCTTGGAAAAAGACATCATGCTGGGAAAAGTAGAGGGTCGGAGAAAGAGAGAAAGGTCCTCCAGAGGATAGAGAGACACAGTGACTATAACAATGAGCTTGAGCTTGGTGAAGATTGTGAAGATGGTGGGGAACAGGGCCAGGGTTCCATCTGTTGTTCGTAGGGTTGCTATGAGTCACATACAGTCAACTTGATAGCACTTAACAGAAACATATGTATGGTACCTAATGTTGTTGTTGTTGTTATGTGCCATCGAGTCGCTTGCAACTCACAGCAACCCTATGTACAAGAGCTCTAAACACCGTTCTATCCTGTGCCAACCTCGCCGTCTCAAACACACTCATTCCTACCACTCCACTTACAGAATCGATCCATCTCATCGAAGGTCTTCCTCTTCTGCACCGTCCCTCCACTTTCCCAAACATGATGTCCCTTTCCAAGGACCAGTCCCTCCTTGCAACATGCCCAAAGTATGTCAGACGAAGCTTCAGAATCCTTGACTCCAAGGAGCATTCCAGCTTCACCTTCGCCAGGACAAACTTGTTTGTTCTCCTAGCAGTTCATGGTACATTCAACACTCTTCTCTAGCACCACAAATCAAAGGCATCAATTTTCTTTCTATCATCCCTATTCACTGTCCAACTCTCTGATGCATAGGACATAATTGCAAAGACTAAGGACTGCAGCCTTCAGTATGGACTGAGGCTCAATGTCAAGAAGACAAAGATTCTCACCACTGGACCAATTGGCAGCGACAGGATGGATGGCGAAGAGATTGAGATCGTTCACAGTTTCAGTTTGCTCGGCTCCACAGTCAACACTCTTGGCACCAGCAGTCAGGAAATCAAAAAGCGTATCATGATGGGAAAGTCTGCTGTTAGGGACCTCTCTAAAGTACTCAGGAGCAACGGTGTCTCTCTGGAGACTAAGGTGTGCCTGATACAGGCCATGGTATTTGCAATCGCTTGTTATGCATCAAAGAACTGGACAATGACTAGGGAGGACAGAAGGAGGGTTGATGCCTTTGAGCTGTGGTGCTGGAGAAGAGTACTGAATGTACCATGGACTGCCAGGAAAACAAACAGATTCATCTTGGAGAGGATTAAACTGAGCTACTCCTTGGAGGCAAGGATTCTGGGGCTTCATCTGACATACTTTGGACATGTTGCCAGGAGGGACGGGTCCTTGGAGAGGGACATCATGCTTGGGAGGGTGGAGGGACAGCGCAGGAGGGGAAGACCCTCTATGAGATGGATTGATTCGGTGACTGGGGTAATCGGGATGAGTGTGTCAGAGGCAGTGCAGTTGGAGCAGGACAGAGCAGGGTTTAAGGCTGTTGTGCATAAGGTCGCTATGAGTCGCAAACGACTCGACAGAACATAACAACAACAACAACATAGCCTGGATCAGGTGCACCTTAGTCTCCAGCCTGATGTCATTACTCTTCAGTACTCTTGAGAGGTCCCTCACAGCTGACTTTCCCAATGCAATTCATCTCCTGGTTTCCTGGCTGCTGTTACCAAGAGTGTTGACCGTGGAACCAAGTAAACAAAAACTGTTAACTATCTCAATCTTTTCACCATCCATACTGATGCTGCCAATTGGCCCAGTGGTGAGAATCTTTGTTTTCTTGATATTGAGCTTCAATCTATATTGAAGACTGCAGTCCTTGACCTTCTGCAGCAAGCGCTTCAGGTGCTCCTCAGTTTCAGCGAGCAGGGTTGAAAGAAATAGTTCTTGTGACTGTAGAAGTTGGCAAGCCCCACGTCCATGAGTCAGGATCAGGCTGAAAGCTTTTCCTGTCTCATGTAGCTGCTGAGGCTGAGGAACCCAAGAGCAACAAGTAAGACCACAGACTGCTGGCTCACAAGAACCAGAGGTCAGATAATGGACAAGCTAGATGCAGGATCTAGAGTAAAGAGGCAAGCTTTGTAAGAATGACCATACAGATACAGGATGCAAGTCACACCCCCAAGGAAATGTCTCTCGAAACAGATTGACTGATCATACTAACTTCATGGAAGATTATTTTATCATTGCATAATTGTCAGACAGCATCATTACATAACTGCCAAACCAGTGAGATTCATGGACCATCCAAGCTGACATACAACTGTATCCATCACAGTGGTACACACAGTCAGTGGGATATTTTGCAGCTGTAAAGAGAAATGAAGTTCTGGTGAATGACACATGTCAATGAACCTTAAAGACCTTAAGCTGAGCCAAAGAAGTCAGTTGATGAAGAACAAATACTTTATGATGCCATTTACATAGAATTAGCAAATATATAGAAATCAAAGCTTATTGGTGGCTCCTGGGATTGGAGAAGGGAAGGGGGTTATTTTCATTTGGGAGGCATTGAGTATAAGTTAATGCTGTTGTTGCCATTGAGTCTACTCCAGCTCATAGTGATCCTGTGGAATTCCTCCTGTACAACCTTGCTCCATTTTCACATCCTCTGTTGTGCTTAAACCCATTGTTTCCGTCACTATTTCAATCCATCCTGTTGAGGATTTTCTTCTCCTTCTCTTGGATATCGTACTTGGAAAGACCCTGTTGTCTTTCCAAGCATAATGCCCTTTTCTAGGCTCTAACTCCTCCTAGCAATATGCCCAGAGTACTTTGCTTTTCCATCCTACGGTGACTTGGGGTTTGCTCTGATGCTGGAAGCTTTGTCACTGATCTTTCAAATACCATTAAGGTCACCAGTGGTGGAGAGTGTTCAGCAGATTCTAGAGATGAAATAGTGGGCTCTCAAAATCGCTATCAATATGAATAACAATATGTTAACAAACAAAAAAATTATTTGCCATTAAGTCAAAACCAACTCCTAGATGAGCCAGCTTTGAGTTTCCAGGGCTTTAGTTTGCACAGGAGGAGACTGCCCATCTCTCTCTCTCCTGCAAAGCTGTTGGTGGATTTGAACTGTCAGAGAGATTCAGCCTTTGAGTTGAAGTGCAGCTCTCCACAATTATGTCTGCAGAGTTCTAGAGAATGTTGATAGCGCTGGGATATTTTGGGGAAAGATAGTGATAATGACAGCACAATTAGTCGATGCCGTTTAATGGTAAATGTGGAAGCTGTCATGTTGGAAAATGTTCTGGTGTGTATCATTCCCTCTATAATAAAATTAATTATAAATAATTGAATGGGGTGAGGAGGACCTAGAAGCCAAACTGAAGGGGCTCCGACTGATCAAAGATGCTTTATTCTCATAAAGGGATACATTTGGGCCAGTTATTTATCAATCATCTCTCAGCCTCAGGTAGCTCTGGTGGCCTAGTGGTAAGGAATTAATGCAAAGGTGGTTGTTGTTGTTAAGTGCTGTTGAGTCGCAGGTGACTCATAGCGACCCTATGAAGGAGAGTCCTCAATGCTTGGGTGTCTTTCATCCTCTCTCCAGGTTCATAGGGTTTCCAGAGGCAAGGTATTACGGAAGTGGGTGCCACTCTTCCTTCCACGCTTGTTTTAATTGGGGAGCTCCACCCCACTCTCTGTCTGCATTGGGTAACCATCCATTAACACATTTGACATCAGTGTCACAGTGTTCAGCCTCACAGTAAGCACAAGTTACCACTGTATAGCAAAGGTACACAGTTCAACTCCCCCAGCTGCTCTACTGGACAAAAATGCATAATCTCCTCCCATGCAATTTACTGCCTCTTAAAACCTACTACATGGTTAACAATGGGTCAGTTTCCAACTTGATGATACACAACAACTCAGCCTCAAATCTATTCTTCTTTACGCTACGTATATGCTGGGTTTAGAATCTGCAAATCATCTTTCAGGAACTCCCTTGCCCATGGACCATTGGTTCAATTCTGTAAAGAGGCAGTACAGAGGGAGGCATGGCAGCAAGAGGAGTTCCTGTCCATTTTCCTAGACCTGTCAGTAGTCCTCCTACAGCTGCATTGGGTCCAGACTCCAACTTCTTTCACCACTCCCAGCACCAGCCCTGCAGATCTTCCTGAAAGTCTTAGTAGCCCTGCTCCTTCCTTTCCATCCTTTTAAAGGTGAAACCAGATCTGCAGCCCACCTTTACATGAAAACCTGCCCACATGTGTTGGGCCATTTTCTTTATCTTTGCTCTCTCTGTTAATAGCAATACTGTCTTATGGTCAATTACTACATTTTCTTTCAGATAACACACCTATGTAAATAACACACCCACACCAGGGAATTGTCAAAGTGTGTTTACAGAGAGAACAGAGAGGGTTGTGTGGTTGGCAAAAACATGTACAGCACACCCTAGTTGTGTGAAACAGCAGTAGGTGTATTGAGTTAATTTGAATTGCTCTTGATGATAAAGTAACTGAAGAATTTTCCTCAGCTCTTGTTTAAATGACATCCTTGCTTCTCAGTAATTTGGAGAGGAGAGCTCCCTGAGTGCAGACTTTCCCAGCACAATACATCTCCTGATCTCTTAGCTGCTGGCACCAAGTATATTGATTTTGGATCCACGTAAGATGAAGTTGTTGACAGTTTCAGTCATTTCTCCATCTATCACATCTTTGCCTATCACGATCTCCAAGACAAAACGTATATGTCTTGGAGAAGGTGCAGTCAGAATGCTCCTTGGAGGCAAAGATGATAAAGCTTCACCCCACATGTTTTGCACGTATCACTAGGAAAGGCTACTCCTTGGAGAGGAACATCATGCTTGAAAAGGGGAAGAGATGATGGAAGAGAGAAAGACCCTCAAGCAGGTGGATTGACACAGTGACTGCAGCAATGGGCTCAAGTGTGTCAGAGATCATGAGGTTGGCACAGCATAGAGCAGGGTTCAGATATGCTCTTCCTAGGGTTACTTGAGTTATATTTGACTCAATGGCACCTAACAACAATGACAGCTTGTTTATTTGATTTATTTTTATCAAAGATGATACTTTCTGGAAGGAAATGTGTGGACTGGGGTATAAGCAAACTCAAACAAGTTGGCCCTGAGTCAATCCCAACTTGATCAACCCTGTACGTGTCAGAGGAAAATGTTTCTTCAGAATTTTCAGTGGCTGATTTTTTAGATGTAAAGCTGAGATGACTTTGGATAGGTTTGAACCACCAATCTTCCAGTTAATAGCCAAGTGCTTAACCATCTGCAATGCTGGTATGTTGTTGTTATGTGCCATCGAATCACTTGCGACTCATAGCGACCCTATGTACAAGAGCTCTAAATGCTGTTCTATCCTGTGCCAACCTAGCCATCTCAAACACACTTATTCCCACCTCTCTAGTCACAGAATCGATCCATCTCATCAAAGGTCTTCCTCTCCTTCGCCGCCCCTCCACTCTGCCAAACATGATGTCCCTCTTCAAGGACCAGTCCCTCCTTGCAACATGCCCAAAATATGTCAGACTAAGCTTCAGAATCCTTGACTCCAGGGAACACTCTGGCTTCATCCTCTCCAGGACAAACCTGTTTGTTCCCCTAGCAGTCCATGGTATATTCAACACTCTTCCCCAGCACCACAGCCCAAAGGCATCAATTCTCTTTCTATCAACCCTATTCACTGTCCAACTCTCTGATGCATAGCACATAATTGCGAAGACTATAGCCCAGATTGGGTGCACCTTAGTCTCCAGCCTGACATCATTGCTCTTCAGTACTCTTGAGAGGCTGGTATAGGCTATTGAATATATAATCCACGACCTAAAGAAAAAATATGTTTTGGATGAAGCACAGCCAAGGGGGCCTCCTTAGAAGTGAGGATGGGGAGATTTTTGTCAGATATAGTTTGGGCATTTTGTTGGGAGGACCCAGTTCCTGGAAAAGGATATAATGCTTGGAAAAGTGAAGGATCAATAAACGAGAGGAAGACTTCAATGGGATGGATTGGTATAGTAACTGGAACAATGGGCTGAAGCATAGAAGAGACTGTGAGCATGGCACTGGATTGGGCATCGTTTTGTCTTGTCAGAACTGGAGCAGACTCTGCAGACCTAACAATAATAACAACAGGGAATCCTGTACTGCATTTGGCGCATAGGGCTTGGCTTACATGACCAAGAATACTTTGTTCTGAGAATTTTGCTTCTTGTTCTTTTAAATAAATGGCAGTGTTATTTTCAGTGAGTTCTAATACTAGGGGTTTATTATTAATTTTTTGTGTATGTACCATCAAGTCCGATCTGCCTGGTAGAGGAGGAAATTGCCCCTCCTTCTCCAGCAGAGCATCTGGTGGATTTGAACCGCATACCTCTGGGATTGCAGTGCAGCTTCTTGCCACTAGTTAATAATACTAGTTTTAAAAACAAAATTGGGAGGCTCTTGAAATTGTGTTCATTTACACAACTATCTAGTGAAAGAAGTGCTAGTGACCTAGGGGGTAAGGGACTGAACTGCCAACCCATAGACAGGCTGTTCGAATCCACCAGCTGTCCCACAGGCAAAAGATGAACAGTCTCCTCCTGTGTAATTCACAACCTCTGAAAACACTCTGGAGGGCCAGCTGTGAGTTGGCACAGAACAACATCTGCTGAGAGAAAAATATCAGTTAAAGTTTTCAAACTCAAGATTAAATCATTACTACTTTGGGGGGACTAAAAAGATATTGTTGCTGTTGTTTGCCATCAAGTCAGAACCAATTCATAGCTGACCCTCCAGGGTTTTTTTTTTGAGGCATTTAATAGCACCGGTCCCATTCTTCTCCTGTGGTGCATCTGGTGGATTCGAACTGTGTGCCTTTGGGGTTGCAGCATGACTTCTTTTTTTTAGGGTAAAAAGATATTAAGGTAAAGTATGGGAAAATTCAGTGCACTCTGTTTAATGTCAAGAAGAGGTTCCTGACTTTGATTTGTTTAAACTTCTCTTTTTAAGCCTGGACACATTATACCAAGAACAACAAGATCAAACCAGCAACCAATGGTTCATTTTTAAAATTAATGTCCGTCTTCCCTGCTAGACAGTAAGCTCTATGACAGCAGGAATAAAAACCAACTGGCACAGGAATCAGCAAATATTTTCTAAAAAAGGTCACAGTACATGCATTTTATCTTTCTCTATGGACCAAAGGGAGGTCTAGTGGTCTAGTGGTGAACAGTTCAAATCCACCGGCTGCTCTGAGGGAGAAAGATGGGCAATCTCTTCCAATGCGATTTACTGCCTCTGAAAACCTGCTGGAGGGTCATCTACGAGTTGCCTACAACTCAGCAGCAGTGGGTTGAGCTGATGAACCACACACAGAGTCTCTGCCATGAATTGAGTTGATGGACCACACAGTCCACACAACTACTCAACTCTGCTGTTGTCATAGACAACACATTAATATATATATATCTGTGTTCCAATAAAACTTTATTTGTAAGAACAGATATTAGATATTCCAGGGAGCTCTGGTGGCCTAGTGGCAAGAAGCTGCCCTGCAATCCCAGATGTATGCGGTTTGAACCCCTCAGATGCTCTGCTGGAGATGGGGCCACAATCTCCTCCTGTACCAGTCAGATCCGGTTTAACAGTACATACACACAAAATAATAATAAAATTTAAAAAAGAACAGATACTCCATGGAAATTAGAACTGAGACAAGAACAGAGATATGTAGACCTGTGTTCATAGCAGCAACGTTTTTCACAATAGCAAGAAAATGAAAACAATCCAATTGCCCATCAAAAATGCTATGTATTTAGCTTTATGAAACTGAGTTAGTTCACTCAGTATACTGCTCTTTAGACTCTCCCATGATACATAGCATTTTACAAAATCATTGTTCCATAGTGCTACATAGTAGCCCATTGTGTGACTGTACCATGACTGCTTCCATTTTTTTGCTATTGTGAAAACTACTGTGTTGAACACAGGTGTACATATCTCTGTTCATGTCTCAGTTCTAATATCCTTGAGGTGTATTCCAAGCAGTGGAATAACTGGGTCGTATGGAGTTTCTATGTTCAGCTTTTTGAGGAAACAACAAATTGCCTTCCAGAGTGGTCACACCATTTTACAGCCCCATCAGCAGTGCACTAGAGTTGCAATCTCTCCAGATCTCTCCAACATTCATTGTTTGCTGTCCTGTTAAATTCTTTTTTTTTGGTCCTGTTAAACTACTGAGGTGAGATGATATCTCATTGTTGTTTTGATTTGCATCTCTCTGATTCCCAGTGATTTTGAACATTACTTCATGTGTCTGTTGACCATGCAAATGTCTTTCTTTGTGAAAACTTTTTTCAAGTCTTTTGCCTATTTTGTTATTGGGGTATCAGTCTTTTTCTTGTAGAGGCCTATGTAGTAATTTGTAAATTTTTGTTATGAAATTGTTGTCTAAGATGTCACTTCCAAATGTTTATTTCCCCAGTTTGTAAGGTTTGGGTTTGTTGGTGTGTTTGGTTTTGGGGATTTTTTTTTTTCGTTCACCTTATTGGGAAAAGTTTTTGATGCACACAGGAACACACACACACACACACACACACGTTAATTTTGACAGCAAATTGACTTTGATTCTCTGCTGCCTCCAAGTCAGGCTTTGTTGGGGCAGTGGTGTGCCATTGAGTCACCTCTGACTCATAGCCACAAATGACAACAACCAACACTAGTGAGACCTTACTTAAGCCATTTAAACCTATTGCCCTTGAGTTGAGTCCAACTCATAGGGCAGGCAGATGCGAATCGTCCCATTGAGTTTCTAAAGCTGGATCACCACTTGCCTGTCTATTCTACTATCGTAGTCCACACGTTGTTATGATGGTGGAAGCTGTGACCGCCAGTATTTCAAATACCAGCAGGGACATCCAGGTGAACAGGCTTCACACTAAGACACTTTGGTAAGAGGTAGGTCTGACTATGCACGCCCTTCTGCAATAACAGACCCTGGGAAAGAAGAACTGGGGAGGGTTTTGGTCTGTCAAACACAGGATTGCTGTAAGTTAGAGGCAAGAGGACAATACCTAACAACAACGTTTATGGAAGCAGACTGCCACACCTTTATCTCGCAGCACCGCTGATGATCTCAAACTGCCAGTCTTCTGGAGCCCTTACCTGCTGTGCCACCAGTTTACCTAAATGAAGATTTTATAGGCTTTTTAGTGAGAATGATTGTACTCCTTTAAGATAGGCAATTTCTGGCATGGTACCAATGGTCACCTTCTGTATCCATGTCCTTTCCTAATCAACTTCCCCTTGAACAAAGGCCAGACTTGTGATTCTCTTAATGTGGGAAGAATATAGGAAAGAGTATGGGAATGAGGGATGCCACTTTTGAGATTAGATTGCGAAAGACTATGAATTCTATTTCTCTTTCTCTCATACTTTCTCTGGCTTTGTTTGAACATTTGCTCTAATAAGCTGCCAAGTTCTGAGCTACTATGCAAGGGGCAAGGGTCTCTGGTGGTGTAGTCCATAGGGATTTGGGTTAGTAACCTAAAGGTGGCATCTCTCTGTAAGTTCAAATCCCCTAGTGGATCTGAAAGTTGGACAAATCTCCTGTGATTTACAGCCTCTGAAAACCCCCTGGAGGGTCAGCTAGGAGGTGGCTCCCACGCAATAGCAATGACTTTTAACAACACTTTGTAGTCTAGAATCATGTAAAAAGCCCAGCACTATGACAATCGCACATTCCTTCATAGCAAATGAGTATTTGAGTTTGTTGTTTTGTTTTATTTGACAGACAACTGTCAACAGCAAGTACATGAACAGAGGCCTTCACTCCAACAGCCTCCGAGGGAATGAATCCTGCCAACAGCTTCAGGAAATAAATTTGAAAGTGGACCCTCCTCAGGTGAGACCTAACATACAGCAGCCCCCATGGAGACCTTGGCTGCAGCCCAGGAGAGACCGAGAAAGAGAGGATTTTGCTAATCCAAGTCTAGACAACAAGGCGCAGAGGAAGCTAGAAGATAGAAAACAGTTTTTTTCTGGGTGTTTTAAAATATAAGCTTTCGTTAGTCATTTATTTTATTCTTCATTTACACCAATGCATCAACCCTCTAATCACCCATTTATTCATTAATTCCAACAGCTGTTTACCAGATCCATTTGGCAGGAAACACAGTGGCCACTGCATCTCACACAGTCTATCTGCAAACATCCTGATGTCTCTTTTCTCTGATCTGAGACTCCCCTTATGCTCATAACTTATACTAAATATTTGCTGGTTTAAAGCCACTGAAAATCAAACCACAACTGACCAACAAGAAAACAAGCAAACACTGTCAAGTTGATGGCAGGGAGAGTGTTCTACATGTTGTTGTTATTGTGTACCCAGTCAGAACCGACCCATGGCTGACTCTCCGGTGGGCTTTCAGAGCTCAGGAGGAGATTGCCCATCCTTCTCCCTTACAGCAGCGGATGCATTCAAACCACCTGCCTTCAGGATTACAGCACAGCTTCTTGACACGAGGCCACCAGAGCTCCATGTGTGTTCTACATACACACAAAAATATCCCAAACCTACCAAACCATAACAACCTAATAATAATCAACAAATAAAAACGATTAAAAATACTGTCCTCAAGAGTGAGAAAGATTTAGAGAGCTGCTTCCAAAATTCAGCCCAGGAAAACCTGTGGAACATAAGAGTCCTGTTCTACTGTGCGTGGCTCTGATAACAACAGCAGAGACTGAAATCCGAGTTCCGCATGGCTGCTCTCCAGGCCACACCCTTGTTACATGGACAGACCTCGAGGGTTTGGGACAGACTAACAACCTGGGGCTTAAAATAAAAGGAGAGGCCCCTGGCTTTGATGGTAAAATGGTGGACTCTCTCCTTTGAAACTGAGTTGAGAAACAAGGAGGGACTTCGTAGGATTCCTGTATCTGAGCTAATCCTGCACTGAGAGGGG
>NW_006399895.1:2753116-2774984 GCF_000299155.1 Elephantulus edwardii
GGAGAGGAGAGGAGAGGAGAGGGTGGTGGACTCTATTCTGAGGGCGACCCTGTTTGCACCCCAGAGCGGAGGTGGTCACGGTCCACAGTGTAAATCCTGTAACGTTCTGTGACTCGGGCTTGGGGGATTTGTCCTTCAGCCTCAGCCCCTCATTGTCCATCTTTGCTACTGTTGTCAAAGCCATCTGACAGCCGTAGCAGCGGAGACATGAGCTTTCTCTTTGGATTTATCTTCTCCAAGCTCATTGCCCCCCCAACCTCCCCCTCAGTGCCTGTCGGTTCCACTTGGTCCTTCAGTCTTGGTCTAAAATTGGTTTCATTTCCTTGTATTTATCTTATCTCAGCTTTACTTGTATCTTTCTCACATGCACTTAAGAGTTTACCATATTTCAAAATTGGCTGTCTCACCCCCAAGTCTGTCTTATTCAGCCCTCCCTGCCTCCATCCTCAGACTCACCCTTTATGGTCTCCTGGCTTTTACCTTAGGTCTTTCCAGCAAGCTTGCTATTTGTTCCTATTTTGTTTGCAACTTGTGTCCTCCACACCCAGAATAATATAGTGCATCCTACTGCTCAACCTGCCCCTTTCCCCAAAGATCTCATTCCTAGTGTTGATGAAGACAACTTGGCTAAAGTGGCTTTTCCTTCCCTCTCTGGGCGCCTGGATGTTTTTCCTAAAGTACAAAGTGCCTGGCTAGGAAGGCTAGCCATGCCCATTGACCTGCAGGAGCAGCTGGCTCCAGGAGAACTCTTTCTCTGGTGTATCTCCTACAACCCCATGAAGTTGCTTCAAGAATGGGTTAGATCTAACTTGGGAGGGACTGGAGAGGATTATACTAAGTAAACTTAGTCCCATAGGAACAAGTACTATATAAGACCGTTATTGGAGAAATACATAACAAGTAAAATGTGTGTGGGCATGGGGGTGAGCAGAGGGATGGGGATGGGTGAGGGGGTAATCATGGGGTTGCACGGTATGATGAGTGGAGGGAGGGTGGGTTGGGAAGGTGGCGGGGAGATCCGGAGTGAGGAGCAATGTATACAAACTTTGTAGGTAAACCAGTGTGAAATTTTATAAAAGAAAATGAGTTATTAATGAGAGAAAGAGAAAGGGGGAGAAGGAGAGGAGGGGCGGGGAGGGGAGGAGAGGAAAAACCCAATGAGATAAATTGGCACAGTGCACAATGGTCTCAAATGTATCCAAGATAAGGATGGTAGAGGAGAGGAGAGGAGAGGAGAGGAGAGGAGAGAGCGAGATCTCCAAGAGAAAAAATGTCATTACCCAATGTGGGGTCACCAAGCTCCCCAAGATGGGAAGGTCCAGCTCCCAAGATCTCCTTTCCCAAAAGTCCTCGCAGTCCCTCCACTCTTTTTAATTATTAGGGAGAAAAATAGAGATAACACGTTTGCCAGTTAAACATACTTCACCTCCACAGTCCAGAGAAAGCATTTGTATCAACCGGGGGTGGGGGGTGGGGGTGCAACTAGCACCAACATCCGCAGCTGTACTTCCCATTCCTATGAGCAGCAACAGTACTGCTTAGACTAAGAGAGTCCTTTTCTCCTTCTCTCTCGCCCTGTAGCCACCACTGAACTCTGATCTGTATCCATGTTAGTGACACTGCAATGTATGTCTTTTCATGACTGAGTTATTTTGTGCAGCAAAGGGGGATCCACAATACAGTTCATCCCTATTGTGGCAAATAGCAAGTCTTCCTGTCTCTTTAGGACAGAGTCACAGCCATTGTACATACAGACCACACTTCATTCCTCCGTTTGTCTAGTGAGGAAGACTTGACTTGTCTCTACTTCTCAACTATCATAAATGGGAAATTGACCTACATATTCCAATTATGGTGTTGCTTTCCATTCTCTTGGCTAGATAATAAAGCGTGGACTTTGCTGGGTCAGGTGGTAGCTCTACTTTTAATTGTGGAAAAATTTCATTTTATTTTCCTCGCTAAGAATCACCAAAGCAAAACAGAGCAATTCAATAGTTTGTTCATGTACAATTCAGCAACACTGATTATGTTCTTTGAGCTGTATAACAATCCCCATGTTCCTTTTCTGAGTTGTTTCTCCATTACTAAAAATTCACTACCCCCTAAGGTTCCCATCTAATCTTCCCACTTGCTGTTGTCAACAAAAGAGTTCTTAAAAGAGCAAAACGCTCGGGACAGACTTTTTTTTTTTTTTTTACTAAACTAATGCTCAAGGCAGATTCTTTTTCTCCACTAGTTAAACTATTGAAATTAAGATTTCAGGGGATATTTTTGTAAGCAGCCATCCAAGACACAAGAGTTGGTTGTCTATTCCCTCGGAGAAACAGAGGGAGAAGAGCGTCAAGAATGGGTGGGGGGGTGGGGGGGTGGAATATAGATGTGTTCCTGATCTTAGCAAACTAATACTCCTTTGTCATGAGACCAGAAGACCTGGACAGTGCCTGGTTAGCACAACTGAACATTGCCATCAAAGATTCCGTAGAAGAATCCTGGTCAAAAGGGGCCAAATGTCAAACAGAACTTATAAGTCCCAAGGGTTCCAGACTTTCTGGAGCCATATGAAAACTGGCTTAATTCCTGACACTATTGCCCTGGGATAATATTTGGCCAAAAATATTTTTAACTTTTTGAGAAACTACCAAACTATTTTCTACAACAAGCATAGCATTTTTCATTCCCACTAGCAAAAGACAAGGTCTACAATCCTTTCCACCTAGAAGAGGTTCCTTCCGAGCATGCTGGGAATGAGAGGCACTCAGGTTTATTTGTTGTTGTTGCCGAGTACTGTAGAGTTGGAAATGACCCATAGCTGACCCTCCAGCAGGTTTTCAGAGGCAGTTAATTGCACAGGAGGAAATTGCCCATTTTTCTCCTGTGGAGCAGCTGGTGGCCTCAAACCGCATGCCTTTGGGATTGCAGTGCAGCTTGTTGCCACTAGACCACCAAAGCTCCCTTAGGCATGAAGAATGCAGATCTGGGGCCATAAGAAAGAGATAGAAGAGGAGGAGGGTCGCTTTCTCTTTCAAATGACCTGGTAGAGCCCTGCATCCATGGCATGAACTGGATAAAAATGCATGTAGTTACTTGTGCTTGAAGTTGGCACAATTTGAAGTTGGCACAATTTTTTTTAATCTGGTGGTGGTGATATCTTCTCATGAGAAGAGTTTAAAATAACAGCCTGTCCATCCTCTATAGGACCACAAATTCTGGAATGGCATCCTGGATCCACCATGCAGTGCTTTTTTTTTTTTCCCCTCACAGTGCTTTTTAATCTTTCTGAGCTCCAATAATAATTTTACATACAGCTAGAATCACGACAGCTCATGAGAGGAAAGGAAAGCATTGGCATAAAGCATAGTGCCAGGAACATCTAGGCACAATAGCGTGGAAAAACACTCTGCTTCACCAGGAGCATGGAGAAAAATTCAACATGATATCAGTATTGATAATACCACCATGTGTTGAGCGTGAGAGTTGCTGGTAAGGTGGATGGTTTGTGCCTAGCTACTGATGTAAAGATTGCTTGCACTAACATATGCAATGGTGTCATGGAAGAGTCACCTCAAAATCTGCTTCCTTAAAGATTACGGCAAAGAAAACCCAGTGGAGCCATTCTACCTTCAACATGTGGATTCACCATAAATCATAATCAATACAGTGGCAATGGGTTTGCTTGTTCAATTTAATTTTGAGTTATTGAATGAGTACTGAAGCTCAGTATCTTAAGTGATTTACATGCTTTAACTCATTCTGTCTTTACAAGATAGACGATGCCTTTGAGCTGTGGTGTTGGAGGAGATTCCCAAATAGCCTATATACTGCCAAGACAATAAACAGGTTATATCTTAGAAAAGGAGAAGCCAGATTGCTCCTTGGAAGCAAAGATGGTGAGGCTTCATCTCACATACTTTGGGTACATTCCTAAGAGACGTTACTCCTTGGAGAAGGACGTCATGTTTGGAAAGGTGGAGGAGAAATGAAAGAGAGGAAGACCCTCAAGCAGGTGGATTGACACAGTGACTGCAGCAATGGGCTCAAGTAAGTCAGAGATTGTGAAGATGGCAAAGGTTTCAAATCTATTGTTTGTAAGGTCACATTGAGTTGCACTCAACTCAATGGCTCATCATCATCATGTTGTTGTTGTTGTTGTTGTTGTTGTTGTTGTTGTTAGGGGCCATCAAGTCGTAGACGACTCATAGCAACCCTATGAACGAAAGACCTGAGCACTGACTGTTCATACATAGAGTTTCCGGAGGCAAGCCATTTCGGAAGTGGATGCCGCTCCTGCTTCCAGGCTTGTTTTAGTCGGGAAGCTCCAGCAAACACTGTCCACCATAGGTAACCATTACCACGTTTGGCACATCAGTGTCACAATGTTCAACATCACAGCAAACATGAGTTACCTCTGTACAGCAATGCACAGATTAATAGTAATAATAATAATAAATCTTCATGAGAAAGTTGTAGATACTTTCACTGTCCATGTTTTATAGGCAAAGAAACTTAGAGAAAGAGCAAATGTAATATTCATCCAAGGTTTCACAGTTAGCCTGTGGCTTTGTCTAATTCAAGAACCCATCACTCTTGTTCACTCTGCATTGTCATTAATCTCAAGCTAGAGGTGGTCCTAGACTGGGCAAGACTCAAGACAAATATAGGAATGCTGCCACTTTTGTCCTTTTGGATAACTGGATTCAAATGGCTTGGCACCATCAGGACATTATCCCACTATAGACACAACAACAATGATTATGAGCTTATTATCAAATGCTTATTGTTGTTGTTGTTAAGTGCGGTCAAGTCGCAGGTGACTCATAACGACCCTGTGAAGGAGAGTCCTAGATGTTTGGGTGCCTTTCATCCTCTCTCCAGGTTCATAGGGTTTCTGGAGGCAAGCTATTATGGAAGTGGATGCCACTCCTCCTTCCAAATCAAATGCTTAGTCACTCATTATGAGATTTTTAAAAAAAAAACCCCAATATATTTCTTAAGTTAATCACCTCAACTGCAAGTCTCAGAGTTCCATTTACTGACTGAAACAATAAACTTTGTGATTGAAGCAATAGATACTGGTTTTCATTTGCTAGAATTTTCCCATCATTTATTGACTGAAGAGTCACTGTTATTCAGCCATGTACAATGATGAGCTGATGCAATGTTTTAAGCGTGTCTGTAGGCTCCATTTGGGTGTTGTCTGTTGTAAATAAATATTATTTAATATCCAAATTCACATGGCCTATATATAAAGTACCCATCTGCCCACTGGTATTTCAAATAGCAGCAGAGTCCCGCAGAGTAGACAAGGTTCAGCAGAGCTTCTGGATTAAGAAAGAGCATGAAGAAAAGTGGTGCACTTCTAAAAATTTGTCAATGAAAATGTCATGGATCCGAAGGGAACATTGTCAAATATAGTTCTGGAGGATGAGCCCCTCAGATTGGAAAGCACCCTGGACATAGTGGAGGGAAGAAGTACCTCCTTCAAGTGCTGACTCATAGCGGTCCTATGAGCGATAGATCTGAACACTGTCCTATATCCTGTGCCATTTTCACAATCTCTGACACTCTCAAGCCATTGCTGCAATCACAGTGCCAGCCCACCTGATTGAGGGTCTCCTCCTCTTTCACCACCCCTCCTAAGCATGATGTCCCTCTTCAAGGAGCAACCTCTCCTAGCAACATGCCCGAAGTATGTGAGGTGAATTTTCACCATCTTTGCCTCCAAGGAGATCTCTGGCTGCAACCTTTTCAAGACATACCTGTTTGTTCTTTTGGCACCTCATGGGATCTTTGGCAGTCTTCTCCAACACTCCAGTCCAAAGACATCAATTCTTCTGTCATCTTCAGCCATCATCCAACTCTCATATGCATAACAAGTGACTGAAAAGACCATGTCCTGCATCGGGCACATCTTAGTCCTCAAACTGACACCGTTACTCCCTAATAGATTGGAGACGTCCCTGACTACAGACTTCCCCAGTGCAATACGACTCCTGATCTCCCTCCTGACTGCTGGTACCAAGTGTATCCTCAGCACTGGACTAATAGGCAACATTATGATGGACAGAGAAATAATTGAGACTGTCAACAACTACATCTTAGTTGGATCCTCAAAGTAGAGTTGACCTTAATGTCACCAGTGGAGTTAAGCCTTTGAGATTTCTATTTAATTATGCCACAACTCAAATTAAGAAGTAACCACTGCAAACATACATTAGTAATCACATCAATATATAACATCAGACCCTTAATGAGATGGATTGACACAGTGACTGCAAGGACTCGAGTGTGTCAGAGATGATGACTGTGGCACAGGACAGGACAGAGTTCAGATCTGTTACTCTTAGGGTCACTGTAAGTCGTACTCAACCTGAGGACACCTACCAACAGCATAATATCAGGGCCATTTCAGAATTCCATCTAGCACAGTGATGAATGGAAATGATAAAGGAGATAGACCTCAAGTTTTCCAAATACTCTCTCTCTCCCTATCCAAGAGCAACGGAATATAGGGAACTCTGGGGAAGAAATGGGAAACGTATTGGTATATTGAGGGAATTGCAACTAATGTGATTACACAAAGTGTGCACACACTTCTATTTTGCTTTGTAAATTTCTACCCAAGCCACAATAAATTAAAAAAAAAATACATTCCTTAAATGTAATCAATAAATAAGGCCTTAATCCACTGAAGCTTGTGAAACCTTGGATGAATTACTGTATTTGCTCTTTCCTTAAGTTTCCTAACCTATAAAACATGGACATTGAAAGTATCTATAACTTTCTCATGAAGATTTATAAGACCTCAGCCCACTGGAAGTCCCTTCCAATTAATGAGACCCCGCAGGACAAAGTTGAACTGCCACATGGTGTTTCCAAGGCTATAATTTTATTGAAGCAGGCTTCCAGAGCTTTCTCCCACAAGAGCAGCAGGTGGGTTTGAATTGTTGACCTTTAGGTTAGCAGTCAAGCAGTTCAACCACAATGCCACTAGGGCCACTACTGCATATCTGAATGACAAGATAAAATACAAGGTCCTTGAGAGGATTAGGGCCTGAAGAGACTCCTCCCTTCAGAATTCCAAGACTGTAAAACTTTAAGGGAACAGATGGCCTCACCTTTTCTCTTGCAGAGAGGCTGGTGGGTTTGAACTGCTAACTTTTTGGTTAGCAGTCCAACATGTAACCCACCATGACAACAGGGCTCCTCACTGAGTATCTATTGTTGTTATTGTTATGTACCATTGAGTCAGAACAGACTCATAGCTGATCCTCTAGAAGATTTTCAGAGGCTGTAAATTGCATAGGAGGAGTGTGCCCATCTTTCTCCTAAGAAGCAACTAGTAGATTCAAACTGCATTCCTTTGTGTTGGCAGCTCAACTCCTTTCCACCAAGCTACCAGATCTGGAGGCCACTAATTGCTAAGAAAGAGGCTAGGAGGAGGTGAAGACAGAGGTTTAAAACATAAAAACGTTTTGTGCCAGTGTCAGGAAGAATGAAAATCACAAGAACACCTGGTTAGTGTGGGAATGGGAAGCACATCTCAATCACCTGCATTGGGGCATGCGTCTCCTCAATTTTCCACCTGTGGACTCATGACTATTAAGAAAATTAGCATTAGTTCAAGGAGAGTGGAGTTGAACCTGTTGGAATGGCCTCTCACATCACCTTTGAACTTGAAGAGTTCTGCCCCCATGAAGATGAAAGCTCCCTTCAGCTCCCTGGGAACGAAACCACTGCTGCTCCCTCCGTGCCTCCTGGGGGTTCTTTGTAGGAGGGGAAGTCAGAGGGAAACACTGACATTTCAAATTACTAAATCTAAATAGATTGGTTATGTCTCCTGCCAAAGATAAACTATGTCTTATGCCATTACAATTCTTGTCATTTTGTCAAGCCTTTTGTGACTTCTGATTTCACATTTGAGCAGGGTGAAGAAGAAGGCTTGAGGACAGGAATAGATAGAAGCAAAACAATACCCATGCTCTGCTTTGAATTGCCATATTTACCAATTAAAAATACAAGAGGCCAGTTTAATGTGAATTTCAGATTGTTGTTGTTATATACTGTTTAGTCAACTCATAGCAAACCTATGAACCCAACACCTCATCATTTTTAGCACACCTACCCCCATTGCCAAAGTCAGTGTCAATCCATCTCATCTGGGTCTTCCTCTCTTGTGCTGACCTTCTACTTTTCTAAACATGATGTCCCTCTCCAAAAACAAGCCCCTTCTGACATCATACTCTACATGTGAGACAGAGCTTCAAAATCCTTGCCTCCAAGGAGCAACCTGGTTTCACCCTCTCCAGCACAGATCAGTTTGTTTTCTTGGCAGTCCATGGGATGATCAATGCTCTTCTCCAGCACCACAACTTAAAGGCATCAATTCTTCTATCATCTTTAATTACTGTCTAACTTTCAAAGGACCACTGCTTGGATCATGCACACCTTAGTCTTTACACTGACATTATTGCCTTTTGGCACTTTCGAGAGGTCCCTGACAGCAGATTTTCCCCAGAGTGGCTCATCTTTTGATTTCCTGACTCTGAGTGCTGGGATGTTGGTTATAAATCCAAGCAAGACGAAATTGTTGACAACATCAATCCTTCTTCCACCCATCATGATGGCCTACTGATGAAGATTTTAATTTTTTTGATGTTGAGATACAATCCGATTGGAGGCTATAGTCCCTGATCTTCAGCACTAAATGCTTCAAGTCTGGCTAACATTGAGAAGAATTTCAGATAAACGAATAATTTTTTGGTGTGGGTGGAACCAGGCTGCTCCTTGGAGGCAAGGATTCTGAAGCTTCATCTGACCTACTTTGGACATATTGCAAGGAGAGACCAGTCCTTGGAGAGGGATGCCATGCTTGGGAGGGTGGAAGGACAGCACAAGAAAGGAAGATCCTCGATGAGATGGATTGATTCAGTGACTGGGGTAAAGGGGATGGGTGTCTCAGGGAAAGCAAGATAGGTACAGGATAGAGCAGGGTTTAGGGCTGTTGTACATAGGGTTGCCATGAGTTGCAGGCACATAACAGCAACTATATCCACCAGGCTTTTGTCAGTTTGCAATACTGTAGTGGCTTGTGTGTTGCTACGATGCCAGAAGCAATGCTATTTATGTTTCAAATACCAACCAAGGCATCCATAGTGGGCGCATGTCAGTGAAGCTTCCAGACTAAGAGATTAGGAAGAAATGCCTGGCAATCTACTTTTGAAAAATAACTCGTGAAGACACTAAAGTTCACAACGAAACACCGTCTGATGTAGTGCTATAAGGTGAAGCCCCCCTAGGTTGAAAGGCACTCAAAATTCACAGTGACAGCAACAATGAACTTGAGCATAAAGATGGCTAGCTCAGAAGCAGGAAACCATTCTACAGTACATGTCCATCATGAACTGGGAACAAGTCTAGGATCACTAAATACAAATGTTTTCCATACTGCATGGGATATACTTAAATTTTTTTTTTAAAAAAACGACCTATTCATTGTTTAAAGATCCTCTGGAGGCATAGCCCACATGGAATTGTTCTGCTTACCCAAACTTTGTGTCTCTGACAATTTTAATTCACCAGGACCTTCTCAGGAGAAAGATGGGCAATCTCCTTCTGTGCAGTGTGCAGCCTTGAAACTCAATTGAGGCTCAGCCATGAGTGGATTTTTACTCAGTGGCAATGAGAAATCAAGAGTCATTGTTTTTCTGAAATGAGAGTTTGAGAATTTCTCTTTTATCTGGCAATTGTATTTCTCTCCAACTCACAGCTGATTCCTTGGTTCCAAAATAGATGTACATTTTTAGTTTATTTTCACCCAAATGGCCAGATCTTGTAGCAAAAAAAAAAAAGTTATGAGTTCCAAATCTCATGTGTTAAAAGAAAGTAACAGCCAGTATTTTGAGGTGCTATGAGCTAAGGGCAGAGGCAAGATGTTTTCCATTGATCGAGTGGTGATTTTTGCAATTTTTTCTGTTGAAATGTAATCCATACTGAAGACTGTAGTCTTTGATCTTCTTCAGTAAGTGCTTCAAGTCTTCTTCACTTAATCATGTGTCATCTTCATAGCCTTGGTTATTGATGAGTCTTTCTCTAATCCTAATCCTATATTCTTCTTCCGCTAGACTCAGATTATTTGCTCAGGATACGGATTAAATAGGTATGATGAAAGGTTACCATCCTAATACACATCTTTCCCGACTTTAACTCATGCAGTAACCCTTTTTTTGTCTTTGGACAACACAGAAGTTGTGATTTACAACATGCAGGATCATCACATTAAATCACTAAATGGAGCATAGTTGTATAATGCTGAGCATCATGGCCTAGCCCCATTGACACAAGTTTTGTAGAGACACAAGTCAATCTAAAGCAGCTCCTAACTTAAAGGTTGGTAGTTTGAAGTGTCTGATAACAAAGGTCTGGTGATCTCAGTTTTAAAGAAGCAACTGTTCCTTTGCCTTAACTACAAAATACACAGTGATTGATCTTTCATTCAACTGGAAAAAACCCCAAACAACTAACCCAATATGGTTTATAAACTTTCACCCAAATTAAAATGTAAAAGGGAAAAAAATTACAAAACCAAAAGAATAAAAAGCACTAGAAAGAAAAATTTCTCAGGTAAACACTATGCCGAGTGAACTAACTCAGTCCCGTAAGGACAAATACTGCATAAAACCATTATTGTAGCATGAGTATGAGGATCCAAGAAGCGAGGAGAAGGTGGAAGCAGAGGGGTGAGGATGGGTGGGGGTGAGGTGTTAATAATAAGGCTGCACAATTCAGTGGGGGTGGTGGTGAAGGATCTTGTGTGAAAAACAATGTTTTCAACCGTGTAAATAAATCAGCATAAAATTTTTAAAAATTTACAATTTCTCAGGTAAATATAAAAGTATCCATTTCATTACTCAACTCTTTAAGAAAGTTATGAAATGATTACATTTATATTTACCTGAGAAAAACCACAGCTCTTTGAATGATAATTGAATGTAATATAAATAATAAAAATGCATAATGGCTTTTACAGCACAGATGAAAATAAAATATGACAATAATAGCATAAAGGCCAGAAGAGTACAAACGGACATTTATTATTAAAATGTTCTTAGTCTGTGCTCAAAATGAGATATGAATTTGACAGTATGCCTCTGATAAGTAATACATTACATGTACTAAAGCAACCACAGAAAAACCAAACAACGAGCTAGGAATAATAACCAAAAGGGATGAGATGGAAAGAAATATTTTCAATCTCAAACACTGCTTAAAAAAGAAAAGAGAACAATCTGTTATTAAAAAGTAAACAACTGTTGGAGACCTCGTGAAGAACTGTTGAAGACAAGGTCTTCTGACGCACATGGAAATACCATGAATCAGAATTGACCCCACAGACATTGAGTTCTACTCTAGACTCCAGCTCTGAGATAAAACAGTCCAGAGAAACCATTTAAAAACCATTTAAGATTCCCTGTCCCCTCCCCGAGACACTTCTGCAGGGAGATGCCACCAATAATGAGACAAGTGTCACCAATTATTATTCTGTGTTTTGGGCAAGGGATAAAAGAAGAGAAAGAAAAAAGTATCTCCAAGACCACAAGAGTGCAAACACAAATAAACAGAAACCAGGCAGATAATTAGGAGACCTGCTTGGATATTTTAAGCTCCACATCCCTCAGTAATGGATTATTTTATACAAACTAAGGATGAAATGGTTCCCTGGGTTATCCCTCCCACCTAAAGAACCAGGATAATATATTTTCTTCTCTACCAAATACACAAAGAAAGCAGGACACCAAAATGGGATATTTTCAGTGGCGAAGAGTCAATTTCCTTCCCAACATGGGACCTCTCAGCGGGTAAATATTGATTACATTTTCCTGGTGCCTCAAGCCATTATTTCTGGTACCACTGCCTACTGCCAGATATGAATTTTCCCCCTTGTCTCCATGGGAATATCAGATAGAGTGAGGAGGAAATTTTCTCTAAAGGAACCTGATAGAAAGGTACCTTCTAATTAGAAGGCTTTCATTTACATGCCAAAGCCAGTATCCTCAGAAAATGACAGCAAGCGTCCACACTGAAGATAACTCTTCACCTATGCCCCCTACAGTGGACGTGAGCAGGGCTGGCCTGACCCTTAAGGGCAGGGAAAATCCCAGAATCTGGTTGGCCACTGGAAGGTTTGCCCTGGTGCCGTTGACTCTTCTGTGCTCTAATCATTGATGCAGCTTCCAGGATCTGTTGGGTAGCAGAAGTGGCAGGAGTGACAACATGGCAGATGTCTTATCTTGCAACTGTCAGAGGATGGTGATTAAGCCTTCAGCCTCATGAGCAGTGCCAACCCTGTTGCCAGCATGCTGGTAGAGGCTTGTGGTTAAATACTGCCTGAAGCAGAGCATGCAGGGTTTGTCTACAATGTCCATGAAGGTCTTCCCTCATTCCAGCTCTGGGTTTGAGAGAGACAGAAGAGGGGCATGGTGAGAGTCCTTCCCAAACTCATCATGAACCTTTCCAGCTGCAGAGCTGAGCTCCGACCAAGTTCCAAACCACCAAGCCCGTTGACTTCAAGTCCATTCCAACTAAGTGGGTTTCTAAGGCTGTAAATCTTTACAGGAGGAAACTACTTATCTTTCTCTCACAGAATAAACTGGTGCATCAGAACTACTTATCTTTTGGTTAGGAGACCAACAAGTAATTCACTATGCCAGCGAGTTTCTCTTCTTTAAATAAAAGGAGCTGGAATTTGATGGAAGTAGCATTTATGCCTTAGTCTGGCATTACTAGAAGTAGCCCCTGAGACAAAGATAGGGGGTGGGGGCTGGTTTACTTACAAATTTTGTATACATTGTTTTTCACATGGGATCTTTTCCCCACCTCTCCCTCTACTCATCAAACCATGCAACTCTATGATTAAACCTCCCCTCTACCACCCTTACTCCCACCCATGCTCACTCCTCCCCTCCCCCCCTCACCTCCCTGTATCCTCATACTCATTCTACAATAATGGTTCTTACACAGTATTTGTCCCCATTAGACTGAGTTAGTTCACTCAGCATAATGCTCTCCAAGTCTCTCCAAAGTTAGGTAATAATGCTGCGTAGTATTCTATTGTGTGAATGGACCATAATTTCTCCATCCATTCCATTGTGGTTGGACATTGTCTACTTGGGAAGTGATCTCAGTGTTGCCCCAGTTGAGGAATGGAGAAATTGAGACAAGAATGAGAAAGAATCCATAAAGGCCACATTTTCAAAGACGTTATTACTCTGGGCAACTAGGAAACAAACCCCTTGGGTACTGTGGAGAGCACCAGAGACATTACATTATCATGAACCTCAGAGGTATTATACAATGCTGAGAATGCAAAGCTGCAACTGTTCATTAACTTCTGGTCATCACTGGTGAGGGACTGCTTTCCATGACATTAACCCTCTGGTGTTTTCAGATTGATATAAGCAAACTTTAGTGCTTAAAGGGAGTGGTCGGGGTTATCAAGGGGGCTGTGAGTGGAGCATCTCGGATAGCACCATGCATATGCTGTCCATGAGTAAACCCCAATGCATTGCGATCCCACGTTCAACAAAACAAAACTACCTGGTCTTGCGCCATCCCCACGATTAGATGTATGTAGATGGAACCATTGTGAGCCACGGAGTTTTCACCGGCTGATTTTTTCAGAAGTAGACCACCAGGCCCTTCTTCCAATTTTGCCTTAGCCTGGAATCTCCTATGGGACAAGTTTGGTATCATAGCAACCTACAAGCCTCCAATGACAGATGGGTGGTGACTGCACAAGGTATGTTGGCTGGAAATCAGACTTGGATTGGTGTTGCTAGGTGTCATCGAGTCAGCTGAGACTTGCAGTGAGCCTATAAATGAAAGGTGGAACCTTGGCCCTATTTCACACCATCCCCATGATCTCCGTCATGCCTGAGCCTACTGTTACTATCACTGTCAATGTGTCTGACTGATGGTCTTCCTCTCTTTGGCTGACCTTCTACGTCTTCAGTTGATGTCTTTCTAAGAACTGGCCGCTCCTGACAGCATGCCCAAATTATGTGAAGTTTCACCGTCTTTGCCTTAATGAACACCCTGATTGGATTTCTCCCAAGACAGACTGGATCAGTAGGGGCAAAAGAAACCTTAACTTGTATTGTGGAAAGAGAGAGAAAGCTTGCAAAAGCTATTTAAACTCTACAGCCCCATCTTTTCATCTGTCACACGAGAAAGCAGTGCCTTCCCACTTACTTCACTGAGTTGTCATGAAGTTGATGGAGTCAGCCCACTCCAGCCTTGCTTAAGCTAGTCAGTAACTTTCAACACTTCTTACAATTAAAACTCAAATCCTGTGTGTGGGCCACAAGGCCTCACATGTTCCCATTCTCGCCCATCCACTTCCTCAGCCCCATTGCCCATTTCTGGAATTTCCCTCTTCTACTCTTTCAACTCAGTTTATGTGGACAAAAGGCAAGGGCCATCTCTCAATTCCTTGAAGGTGCCTTGTCCCCTCCCGCCATGTGCTGCTGCACGTGGTCCCCTCTGCCTGGACTTCTTATCATCATCACCGTCACAATGACCACATTCCCTTTCCCTTGCCTTGTTTAACTCACATCCAGCGTAGAGATTCCTGTGATAACACCACCTTTCCAGAGTAGTCTCACGTCTTGTTGTTGTTGATTGCTGCCGTCCAGTCGAGCGACTCATAGTGACCCTATGAACAAAAGACCTGAAGGCTTTCTATGACTCTCATCCTTTCTCAAAGTTCATATTGTTTCCAGAGGCATCTTGTTCAGGAAGTGGATGCCACTCCTGCTTTCAAATATGTCTTAATCAAGTGTTCTGGGATTCCCATACTTCTCAGAATCAGCCACAGTGTGTTGTGATCCACACAGTCAAATGCATTTGCATAGTCAATGAAACACAGGTAGACATTCCTCTGGCGCTCTCTGCTTTCAGCCAAGACTGCCCATCTTTCTTCTGAGGAGCCAGATTTGAACCACCTGTCTTTGGGTTGGCCAGAGGGCTCAAAACCCCGGGGGGGGGGGGTGCAGATGTAATTCTTTTGACACCCGTGGCCATTTAAACAAATTGTCCTTTTCAGTATTCTGTGTTTTTCCTTGGTTGAGGGGGGTGAGAAGTGAAGTATAGCTGGAGGTGATAAGATGAAGCCAGTTATTCACATCAAGACAAAAGTGGACTAGGGGAAAAGAGGAAATTATGCAACAGTGAATGAATAATTTTTTTTTTTAAAAAAAGAGTGAACTGGGGGGGGGTGGTTAGGGAAGAAAATATGCAACAATAAAGTAATGAAAAGGCCAACTTTTCTGTAAACTTTTGTTAAAATCACAACTTAAAAATGTATATTAAAAAAGACAAAACACAATGTGTTCTCTCTCTTCCCACTTTTTTCGACTTTGATTCATTTCTTTGCCTGGATGACTCCTCCCTTTTACCCTTTCTTGCCTCTCATAATCCTGTGCAAATTCAAGATAAAATTTAAAAAAAACAAACCCATTGCCGTCCAATTCCAACCCATGGAGACCAACTGTTCCACTGAGGTCTTTGTGCGTCTAATCTTTATGGAAGCTGATCATCAACCCTTTTTTTGTATGTTAGGTGTAACCCAATTACCAACTTTTAGGTTAACAATTGATCCAAGGACCAACTCCAAGTTCCATCCAAAGCCAACAATCAAATCTCCAAACCAAAGGTTACTTCACCCTTGGCATTGAGAACAAGTCTCCAAGGTTGTACTTAATATGCAAACCCCAGGATGCAGCTCGCCCAGTAGAGATGCCTTCATTGCTGTCTCCAGGTCAGCACGGTGCAGGAAGGGACAAGGATCAGATCTGTTGTTCAAAGGATCGCTGTGAGTCTATGTTGTACCTGACTCGATGTCACCTAACAACAGCCGCTGGAGTTGCTGTCATCTATCTGATTCACTGTCAGAATTGTCCCAGAGAGTTATCATCTTTTAATAAAGGACCAAGGATTGTTAGAACCAAAAAAAGGGAGATTAGCATATGTTCACGAGAATTGCAAAAAGGAATTGTTCTATATGGAACAGAGTCAAAATAAATCAATAAAAGCCATTTCAGACATGCACTGTGGAGAGAAACTTTAATTACCGGCATTACCACTGATGCCTATTCATTTGAGACTTTTGTGGAGTAAAGGCAATTGCCTTGCCCTGTTATATAACTCACATCAGGAGAATTTACAAAGAGAAAAATAAAAAAAAAATCTCAGCTCCAACTCAGACAAAAGGATTGAAGGGAAATGAGACAAGTGTTATTTTCTAGGGATTCACAAAGACAAATGGGCTCAGAGAATGATAAGAATCTGAACCTGCCTGGCTTCATCCAAATATCAACCATTCCCACTTTTGTATGCATTTGCTGCATGTAAATTTCAAGACTAAGAGTGATGGACATTTTTTTCAAAGATACATCTTCACTGTCAAAGGGTTTCCTCCTTATCAAAAGGAATTAATGTTTCTGGTCAAGTCCTCTGAGCATATATCTAACCTGAAAGCCACAGAGCTTAATGGTCAAGAGTAAGGGCTCTAAGATTTATGTTAAAGACCCATGTCTACTACACCATAGTTAAGATACACTTGGCAGGTTATTGAAGAATTTTAAGCATCTCTCCTCATGTGTAAACTGAATAATATTAGTTCCAGCCCCATATAGTCCATATGAGTCATTCTATCAACAAGTGTCTAACCAGAGAAGAGAAGCCGCTTAGAGATCTAAAACAGCAGGCTTTTAAAAGCAGGGAGTTAGGTACCTGGGTAGCAAGGGCCTAAAATACTTAGGGGACAAAGAAGCAATTCAACCAGGATTGGCACAAAGGGAGTACCAGGGTAATCTTGGTAATCAAGATCAAGAAATAACCTAATGACGTGTTTTACAATTCAGAATGAATGCAGAAAAAGTCCACAGTGGGTGAAAGATGAAGACAGTTTGAAGCAAGACAGTATCTGACTCTACACTTCACAACTCAGTCTCACTCACCTCATCCTTCACCCCAGCTCTGCAAATGATGACCCCCAGGACAAAAGACAAAGAGGAGACAGTGCTGGAGGGCAGAGCAAGGACAGAGCTTGTCCTGTGAGATCTGGAGCCACTAAACGAGGTACAGCCCCTGCTGGAGATGCCTCAGGAGTCAGAGAGAAAAGGAATATGGCAATTTCTCCCTCCCTTGCACCTACCTTTCAGTGGCCCATTAGCTCCTCATCTTGACCAAACCCAAACAAAGGTCAGCTGTTGTGGGAGCCTAGGAAAGATGGTCTGCAGGGGCATAAGGCCCCCTGAGAAGTAGGGAAGTGTAGAATGGATCTATGGCTAAGCAGGCCAGTGTGACCAGTTGCTTCTCTGGCTTCATGATGATAGATAGATAGATGATAGATAGATAGATAGATAGATGATAGATAGATAGATAGATAGATAGATAGATAGATAGAATAAAATATCATGCAAAATGCTAATCAAAACTAGGTGTAAAATATAGTTATGGGTAACTCGGACTCTTAAATAAAACCACTTTCCAAGTAAAATTAACTGCTCAGTAGCAAGCCCAGGGCACAAGGAACAGTGATAGATACTACAGAACAGAGATAGAAATCAGACTAATACATTATCACTACAGGAAATCTCCTTAGTGTAAGGCAAACAGACACTCGCAAATGTAAAGGTAGTTTCTGCTACCTGCCAGGAATTATTAAATTCACTTTTGAGACCTTTGGGGAGAAAGTAGCCTCTTAGCTGGTCCCGATCAAGGAGTTCAAGTTGAGAAAAGAACAACAAAGGATGGGGTTAAAAGAGCACAACATCAAACTAAACCCTTTGCCATTGAGTCAAGTCCAACTCCGTGGAGTTTTTAAGGCTGTAAACCCTTCAGAAGTAGGTCACCAGACTTTTCTTCCAAGATGCCTCTAGGTGGGTTCAAACCGCTCACCTTGTGATAAATAGTTGAGTGCTGAACTGTTTGTGCCATGCAGAGACTCCTTACCAAGCACACAGCCTTGCTCATTTTTTTTTTGTGAGGACAGTCAGGTTGTCTGGTCTTGGAAGTATTTTGTTTCCACATGAGTCAAGAGCATTATCTCTCAGCAGGACGTGGGTTCCCCTTTAAGGGGGGAGAGAAGTCTCTAAGTAAATACATGGAGAAGACATGTCCTGTACCACAACGGGTGACAAGAGACGGAGGTTCAGCCTCGCTAAGCAGGAACACACTTCAGTCTGAGATTTCATCTCTTGACATCTTTATCTGCTTTTGGCACACTTTGCGTCCTCAAAGACTATTTGAGGTCATTATGGATAAAGCTGAGTCAGTGAGGAGGGAAAATTGTGAGAAATCAGGTAACAGAGGGACAGACTCGTGCAGGGCCCCGTTAAGTCATGGGAAAGCCTCTGACCTTGATCTCAGTGAAGTGGAGCACTCAAATTCTGAGCAGATGGTGATATGATCTGACTTACTTTCTAACAGGATCACTCGGGCTGCTGTGAGAATGGGCTCGGAAGTGACAAAGGGGGAAGCAGCAATACAAATTAGGAGGGTTTTGCAATTATTCCAGGCAAGAGGGGACAAAATCGTTGCCACTTTTGGTACCAGTGAAGGTGAAGAAAAGGCATAAGATTCTTGATATATTTTGAAGTTCTAACTGAGAAGATATGCTGATATGTAGTAAGAGGATGGAGCTTGCTCCTCCAGAAGGCTGGTTGTTGTTGTTGTTGTTACGTGCTGTTAAGTCAGCTATGATGATGAACAACAAAAGGTCAGAATCGTGCCCTATCCTGCGCCATCTTCATGACTTCCACCATGGTGGGGGCCACTGTTAGATTGACCACCAAGTCAATGCATCTCATTGAGGATTTTCCTTTCTTTTGATGATCCCCTACCTTTCCCGGCATGATGTCTTCTTGTTGCCAGCTGAAACTAGATAAATTGTGAAGGTGTGAACTCACAAAAGTGAAATTATAATCATTGCTGTATATGAGCTCATTGTTGTAACTGCTGAGCCAACCCATCCCATAGAGGATGCCCTTGATTTTAACCAACCCTCTACCAAGCAAAATGTCTTTTCCAGCAACTGGTCTTTCCTGATGAAATATCCATGCATCCACACCATATCCATACTGTATGTATTTACAATTCAACAAACTCAACTCATTGTCATTTCGTCACAACTGACTCATAGTTGACCCTCTAACAGGGTTTTGGAGACTAAATCATGGAAGGAGAAGGCCATCTATCTCCTTTGACGTTACTAGTGGATTTGAACCATCAGAGAAGTCCAGCCTTTGGGTTAGCAATCCAACTCCCTATGGACTACACCATCATCAGAGCTCCATACAAGTAGTTAGTTCCATCCATATTGTCTCCATCAAAACTCAAGCTAGTTTAATCCAAAGCAGGACATCAATTAGACCACAGCTCTTAAATGTGTAGGTATAATAACTTCGAACACAGTTGGATCTTGGAGCTCAAATATTGTCAGGAGTACTCTTTTTCCATCATTCAGCTCTGTTTTTCTCTTTGTTCATTTTCTTTTTCTAACAGTCCCCGTGTTTGTCTTGTCATGGGGAAACAAGCCTTCTCATCCTGTCGTGGTAGGAAGCATGGTTACAAGAATCTCTAACCTAGTCCTAGCAACCTTTAGAGGACTAGAGTTTCTCCATCAGAAGGAACCAGAAAGTGCTAAGATTGGGTGTCACAGACCTATCTTGCATCACGTGTCCATTCCTGAACCAATCACTGTGGGCAAGAGGAAGGGATACTCTGATTCAAAGGTGTGTCTATCTCTGGTGCAAAGAAATGGCTGTACTCAAATCATCCTGCACTGAGAAGAGGGAATTGGTGGTTTTCTCAAAGGAAAAACAAAGTAGTGTAAGCAGATGAGGGAAGTAAGACTGGGAAATAAAATATGTTCACTCCACCAAGTAAGCAATAACAAAATAACTGACTTTATCCTAATGTGGGAATGTATGATGGAGTTTTATCGAGCACCTATTGTATGTTGGAAAGTGCCTTGATAGTACCTACAGCTAAATTCTCAGCTCTTACCCAGAAGGTTAGTGGTTCAAACTTACTGAGCTACTCTGTGGAATAAAGACCTTCCCAAGAAAAAGCTCTTTGTTATAATTTGAAGAATGCAATATATATAAAAATTACCAGAACCCCAGGAAACCATTCTGATTGCTTCTCCAGTGTGCAATGGACTTTATCGTAAACAAAGTTTTTAAACAGAGTTTTGTGATATGTTTCCATAAATTCTGCAACCCAAAAAACTCTATGGATCAGCTCTCTTCTGACACGTGTAGTTACTACGAGTCAAAATCAACTCAGCAATACCCTACAACCACACTACCACAATGCATGCCAGACATTGTCCTCAGCACCCTACAGAGAACTTTAGTATCCTCCTTGCACAGATGAAAAAGCAAGACTCAAAGAAGTTAAGTAAATTGTCCAAGGTCACACTGCTAGAATGTGTTTGAGCTGGGACTTGAATCCGCTCACATCTCTCTAATACTAAAACCACTTAAACTCAAATCTCTTTACTAGCAAATTACTCTTCTTTCACACACCCCCCCCCATGGTGGCACTTTACTGAATGGCAGATATCAGGCATAAAATAATATAGGTGAAGAATGTCTGCATCAGTATACGGTGGTGCTGGAGAAGAGTCTTGAACATCCCATGGACTGCCAAGAGAACAAACAGGTCTGTTGGGGAGAGAGTTTCTCCTTGGAGGCTAGGATTTTGAAGCTTCCTTTCACATATTTTGGGCACATGGTAAGGAGGGACCAGTCCTTGAAGAAGGACATATGCTTGGAATGGTGGAGCACAGGAAAGGAAGACCCCGAATGAGAGGGGATGACATGGTATCAGGGCAATGAGGGTAAGTGTATCGGAGTCAGTGAGACTGGCCCAGGAGAGGGCAGGGTTCAGAGCTGTTGTACATAGGATAGCTATGAGCCACAGGCGACTGGACAGCACACAGCAACAACATGATCAGGATAAAAGTCTACAGATTCAGGTGTACAGATGTACACACAATGCACTCTCTCTCCGTCTCTGTCTCTCTCTCCCTCTCTACCTCTGTTTCTCTCTCAACATACATAGATCCCTTTCTTATGATATGGATGGAATCTGTATAACCCTTCATTCTCCATCACATGACACATAAAGTGGAAATAAAGGCAATGTCATTTTTCCTCTTCTTTGCCATTAGACCAGAAAAACTAGGTGATGATACCCAGATATCAATACTGAACAATTTGATCAAAGATCCTGTAGAAGAATCCTGATCAAAAGGGGAGGGATGTAAAACAGAAGTGAAAATTCTAATAGAATCCAGAATTTCTGAAGCCAATAAGACTGGATGAATATTCCTCCTCAACTCCAAAGAAAAATTTTTGGATTCCAGAAATATTTAAATCTTAAACAAATTTCATGTAGCCATCTTGAAATTAGATGTTGTTGTTGTTGTCATGTGTCATTGAATCAGAATCAACACATAGCTGACCCTGCAACAAGTTCTCAGAGACAGTAAATCACATGGGAGGAGACCACTCATCTTTCTCCTTTCAAGCAACTGATGGATTTGAAGTATGTGCCTTTGGATTAGCAGTGCAATTCCTTACCACTAGGCCATCAGAACTCAAAATCAGATAGTATTAACTTAGTTTAATTGTTGCTGTTGTTGTTGTTATGTGCCCTCGAGTCGTTTTCGACTCATAGCAACCCTATGCACAGCAGCCCTAAACCCTGCTCTATCCTGCGCCAACCACACCGCCTCTGACACACCCATCCCGATTACCCCAGTCACCGAATCAATCCATCTCATAGAGGGTCTTCCCCT
>NW_006399895.1:2777719-2804234 GCF_000299155.1 Elephantulus edwardii
AGTATCTGACAGACAAGCAATTTGTGGAGCAGTGAAAGATAAATCCCTTATTGTGGAGTTAAGCATTAGTTACAGTGTTGACCCCACCCCTAGCCCAGTGCCTTGACCCACTTACTTTCCAGCTCCACCCTCCACCAGGATAACCCTTCACATCTGCCAAGTCCCTTCAAAAAAGAGATTATTTTGAATGGGATCACAGAAGATGCCTGGTAGGTAGAGTGGGAGGGGGAAGTGTAAGACAAAAACCAAAACAATAAAAAAGCACAGCATAATTTCTCAATCCATTTGTGGTTGGGTGTTTGGGCTGTTTCCATGTATACAATGGAATACTATACAGCACACCGGAACAATGCTAAATCACTGCCTAACTTGGGAGGAACTGAAGAGTTTATGCTAAGTGAACTAACTCAGTCCTGTAAGGAGAAATACTGCATAAGACCATTATTGTTGAAATAGATAATGATAAGAATCCACTAGGGAGGGTGGGAACATGGGTGAGGATGGGGGTGGGTGACATAATCATAGAGTCTCACAATTTGATGGGTAGAGGGTTAGATTAAGGAAATGGGAAGGATCAGTATAAAATAAAAAGTTTCTATTTAAAAAACAACACCAAAAAAATCCTCCAGGCTTGTGGGGCAGACAGGTTGCTGGAATTCCTGGCAGGAATCCTGAAGACTATTGCCCTTGGGCATCCTTCATGATGAATACCGATCATGACTCTTTCAGCCAAACAATAAAGAGGCCTACATTGTGATCAGTTAACACCTCACTCCTTAGAACAATCTACCAGATAATATCAAAAGGGCAGTGCTTGCTCAGAGATAAAGATCAGAAGACAAGAAAGGACAGGGTGAAAAGGATAGAATGGATGGGGGGGGGCGGGGAATGAGATATACAGGAAGAACTGGGCTGAGTACTGTTGCAGTGGGGAAATTCCGATCAATACCATACCACAATACTGTGTATAAATTAGTAAATGGAAGTTAATTTGCAAACTCATTGAAATCACAGCCTAAGTTTGGGGTTGGATTTAAAAAAAAAAAAAAAAAAAAAGACCATCCTCCTTGAGCAGTGTGTGTTCTGGTAAAGAATTATCAGCACAAGGTGAAATTGACAATAGCTACGTGAAAGATGCGATGAGAGGTTTAGGGGTTTAACGATTGAGCTGATACTGGTAAAACAGTAAGCAAGCGGATGCTGTCACCACCACTTATTGCCTTAGAGGCAGAACCATTTCGTAAGTGACCTTCCAGCAGGTTTTTCAGACACTGTAAATCCCATGGGAAGAGATTATCCATCTTTCTCTCAAAGAGCAGCAGGTGAATTTGAACCGCCTGATTTTGGATTGTCAATGCAAAACTTTACCCACTAGGCTCCCAGAGCTCCTTGTCATCATTTGTAGAATGTAGTATATACCAAAATTGCCCGAACCCCAGGAAACCATTCTGGTTGCCTCTCCACTGTACAATGAATGGACTTTGTCATCTCTTTAAGGACTATGGCAAGTAAATGTAGGTATCAAAAGCTTCCCAACTTCATCAGAAATGGAACTTCATTCGTTGAGCCTGTGACATCCCTGGAATACCAAAACTTATTCTTTCCTCCTCAAGCATTTAATTTGATTCAACCCCAAAGGATTGCTTTTCAATAACGTCAGGGATCCGCTGGTCTCTCAGGGCTGACGTGGAACCTCGGGCCCGTTGTGAGCACAGAGCCTTGTCTCCCTCCTCTGTCTGAGCTGGGAACAAGAGGAAACCTTTACAATGATAGCCTCATAATAGGATTGTACTTTTTTCCCCTGCCTATTACATCTTAGGGGGATCATTGTCATTTATCTCCTGCAAATGACAAGCCGGCTTCCCTGGGCCCCCTCGTTGCTTGGGGATAAATGTTACTGCACAGCTTGCCTCTGACGATGTTTCATAATTGTAGCAGAAACTCAGTGTTAATACAGCTGTCTTGCTGGAGAGGTCGGTGGGTCTCTGTGTATCACATCAGGCGTCCAAGTGCTTTTAAAAACCCCAAAAACAAAACCGTGTCTGATGTATCTCCATTCTGGCAACATCCTATATACCTACATTTAAAAAAATAAAATAAAGAATCAAACTTGATCTGCAAATACAAGTCTCCTATAGTCTCCAGGGAAGAAGTCTGTCTATTTATTTCCACTGTGCATTTTATAGCTTCCTAGCTCTGATTTTTTTTTTCCCTTTGTGCCTTTACTTTGTTTTCCCTAAAGTATCGCCCCTCTATCTCCTCTCATCCAAATGCATCCTTCAGTTGTCTTCCGGGACCACGCTAACTCACGATGATTTCACCCTCCGATGCCATTTGTCTGCACTAGCCATCTGACAATTAATCATGAACGTCCTGTGGCACTGGCTGTATTCTTGAGTTGAACTGTTTTAACTGTTCGTATTTCTTGTCAGGTCCCCCGGCTGTCGTTTTAACCTCACTCAACTTGGAGGAAATGGGCTGTTGGAGGACAAACCAGCTGATTTAGAGGGCTGAGAATTCTTCCCTTTTTACCCCTCCTAACACTCAACCCTCCTCCTGAAAGCCGCACTGGAAGCTCATATCTCCATGGGAGCCCTGAGCAACGTCTCCAGACAGCTACAGGCATCAGGCGCTTTTGAGGGTAGAAGATCTTTGCCTGATTAATTGTTGCCAAGTGAAAAGAGTACTGAGCATAACATGGACCACTGAAAGAATCAACACATCTGTCACAGTGAGGGTGAAACCAAGTTTGTCCTTGGAGGCGAGGATTTTGAAGCTCCATCTCACATACTTTGGACACGTGGCCAGAAGGGACTGGTCCTTGGAAAAAGATACCATGCTTGGAATGGTGGTGGGACAACACAGGAGAGCAAGTCCCCAGAGGAGATGGATTGATCAGTAACCAGGGCAACGGGGGGTAGGTGTGTTGGAGTCGGAGAGACTAGCTCAGGACAGGGCAGCTTCAGGGCTGCCATATGTAGTAGGGTTGCTATAGGTCATGGGTGACTCGACAGCACATAACAACAATAAAAAGTTGACTCACATACTGTGGGCATGTTGTCAGGAGGTGCTAGTCCTTGGAGAAAGAAATGCTTGCAAAGGCAGAGGGTCAGAGGAAAAGAGGAAGTTCCTCCGTAAGATTGGTAGACATCATGACTGCAATGATGAGTTCAAACATGATGGAGATTGCAACATTCTGCTGAGTGAAATATCTCGGTCACAAAAGGACAAATACTATATAGTGCCATTGTTGTAGAATGAGGCTGACATCAGGGTGGGGGTAAGACTGAGAAAAACTGGATAAATTATGTTTACTGTGTTGAAGTCAATGAGGGAGAGAATAGTTTAAAAGTAATATATTTTAGGGCATTATGATTATCATAAGAGTCTGGAATGAGGGTTGCAGAGTGGAGTATACTCGGGATGGGGGTGGGGGTGTGACGGAGGATTGTATACCAATGAAGGAGTTTTTTCTTTTGCTTTTCAAGGAGAAGAGAGAACTGGGCGTGGGGGGTGGGGTGGACAGGGAGAAAAGTGCAACAATGAATGAATGGAAATAAAAAATCTTTGTAGATGTTCATTGAAATTAATAAAAAACAAAGAAACAACAACAACAACAAAACCATGATGGAAATTACAAAGATGGCACAGGACATGACAGTGTTTGGCTCTACTGCTCAGAGGATCCCTATGAGTTGTAGCTGACTCAATGGCACCCAACAACAACAGCAAGTTGATGTCTATTCACGCCAACCTAATGCACAGCAGAACGAAACGCTGCCCAGTTCTGCACTGTTTTCATTGTCATTGTCACGTTTGCATTCACTGTTACAACTCTCATGTCAGTTCATCTCACGGAGCGTGTCCCCTCCCACCTTGTCCTGAGCCTCTGCTTTACCAAGCACGATGCCTTCTTTCTAATCATCAGTCTGAGTAACGTGTCCAAAGTCAGCAAGATGAAGTCTCGCCATCTCACTTCTGTGAAGCTGTCTGGCTGTATTTCCTCTAAGAATGATCTGTTCCTTCTTCTAGCAGTCCACGGCACGCTTTATATTCTTGCTCAGCACCACAATTTGGATGCATCGATTTTTCTTCTGCCTTCCTCTTTCATGGTCCACCTCTTGCATGCATATGAGGCGATTGAGAAAGACCATGGCTTCGGCAGGCCCGTGACAGTCATCAGGGCTGCGCTTCTTAGAACTTTAGACGAAGCATAAAAGCACTTCTCTGGGTAGCTGTTTGCAATTCTGGAAGTTCTTCTGTAATGGACATTACACTGCCTTGACCTTCACTTCCTGCTAACTGCAGCCAGCATTGTTCCTCTGCACGTGATCTGACCTCTTACTCAGCCTGGCTTCAACTAACTTGTCTTCTGACCAATCTGTGCTGTAAAGTATTGGTGATGAAGAGTATGGACCTTGGAGTCAAACTGCCTTAGTTTGGAGACCAGATCCATCATAGGAAGGAAACTGTTTATATTCACCTGACAGCTGGAGACGGTAGGTAAATGCCACAGTCTTGTTGAGAGAATGAAACAAGAATGTCTACATGGGAGTTTTGCGGGTCTCTCCTTGCCGCGGCATAGCGGGAGTAAGGTGCAAGCTGCAACGATCAGAATCATGGCAGGACAGGCATTTAGAAAGTTTGTTCCCCTCTTTGACCGAGTATTGGTGGAACGGAGTGCAGCTGAAACTGTAACCAAAGGAAGCATTATGCTTCCAGAAAAATCTCAAGGAAAAGTATTGCAAGCAACAGTAGTAGCTGTTGGATCCGGATCTAAAGGAAAGGGTGGAGAAATTCAGCCCGTCAGTGTGAAAGTAGGAGACAAAGTTCTTCTTCCAGAATATGGGGGCACCAAAGTAGTTATAGATGACAAGAATTATTTCTTCTTTAGAGATGGTGATATTCTTGGGAAGTATGTGGACTGAAATAAATCACTGTTGAAATGGCATCATGTGAAACTGCCCATTCCACTGAAGTTCATCTGAAATCTTCCATCATGTAAATAATCTCTATGTCTCTCTTTTGTAATAAACTAATGATATCCAAACTTATATGCACCGTCTCCAAATTTAGTTTTGTTGTACTCATACAAACATTTCCAAATAAAAAAAAACCTGTAAATTGCTGGTTTATTTTTGTTTAATGATTAAAAGGTTCTCTGAAGTAAAAAAAAAAAAGAAAGAAAGAAAAAGAAATGTCTACATGGAAAGCTTAGCACTGTCCCTAACCCATTTTAAGTTCCCAATAAATGTAACCTTTTATTGTTATGGTGTGATAACTAGGATTTTTGTTGGTTGGTTTGTTCTTTTATTTTTCTTTTTTTTTCTTTTTTGGATTCTTAACCTCCACAACAGGTTTAAAGAAAGGGGTTGAATTTTTTTCCCCTTCATGTTACCCCAGAGAAGCTGTGTTGTACTGGGAGGTGGACGAAGCTTTGAAGTCCTTCAGATCGAGTTCATATCCAGCTCCACAACATAATAGAAATTGAGAAACTAAACAAACTGCTGTCTAGTTGATTCTGAGGGAGCTCTGGTGGCCTGGTCCATAGTGGGTGGTGCTGCTGAAACGAAAGTTTCACTTCTCTGGAAGTTGTGATTAACCAGGGGCTCCCTGGGAGAAACCTGGGCGATCCCCTGTGTGATGGACAGCCTCAGAAAGCCAATGGAGCTTCTGCTGTGGGTAGGTTCTGATTACGGCAACGGCTGACTTCTCTCCACGTTGCCGAGTTGAACTGACTCTTTGTACGCCTTGGCTGTAATCTTTATGGAAGCAGATCACCAGGCCTTTCTACTGTAGCTCCAGTGAAGTTTGCAATTGCCCACCTTTCAATTAGTGGTCAGGTACACGCTGTGTGTTCCCTCCAGGGATCCCAGACAACATGCAGCTGCATGATTGAGGAAATGTACTTAACCTCACTCTCTCTTTCCTAACTGGTGGAGAGAGCAGGATCCATTTGTCAGCATTGCAAACATTCTCGAAGCATACTGTTAACATAGGTATACGATAAATAACAATCATTGCGTCTATGGCAATGAGCCTGAGAGGAATGCAGGGCAAGGTCCTTGTTCCTGCTCACCTGTCACAGACAATCTATAAGCAAGAAGGGGGGGTAAACGAACTACCTCAGGCCCATAAGGACAAATATTGTATAAGATCATTGTAGAATGAGTATAAGGATCCAAGGTGGGGGAGTGGGGGTGGGAACAGACAGCTGAAGATAGGATGGGGCATTAATCATAGGGTTGAGCAATTTGATGGGTGGAGTTGGGGGTGTCAAGGAAATGGGAAAGATCTGGTGTGAAAAACAATTTTTATATCTATATATCTATATCTATATATCTCTATCTGTATCATCTATATCTGTATCTATATATATATAGTAAATAAACCAGTATTTTTAAAAATCACAATTAAAATAAACTTTTTTTTTTTTTCCTTTCAGAGCAAGTTTTATTTTCCCTTAGCCTCAAAGGAAAAATCGGAAATAATTTGTATTTTGACTATGATACAGCCAGTCCCTGAATTACGAATATTTTGAGGTACCAGACATCTGAGGTACCTGAAATGACTCCTGGTAACAAACAGGTGCTACTGTTTTACGTGCATGAAAATAGTATTATTCTACTGTATTAATAAGGAGACCTTGTCCTGTGGTAGTTACAGTGACTGGCTAATAACCAAAGGCTTGCAGGTTTGAACCCACCAGATACTCTATGAGAGAAGATGTGGCAGTCTTTTCCATGAAAGATTTACAGTCGAGGCCCAGTAAACTTGATGGGAAATTTCATTCCTGTTAGTTCTGTATAAATGTACACTATGTATGATATACTAACACAAACATTTTACTAAATTTAGATACTAACTGTTATGACTAACGTACAACAATTCAATGGAAAAGCAGACAGGAATGGAACTCTTTTGTAATAAAGGGCTATTTATACTTAAAATGTTTCGTATACCTCTTTGGGTTTTTACGGACAGACACATTTCAAAAATTATCTTTTGCAAAGTTGCTTGGAATCTCATGTGCATCCTGGTGACTAGTACTATTAAAATAAACTTTTTAAAAAAAGATTTAATTACCCACATATTTTTTTTAAAAAAAATACAGGAATAATCTAAAAGAAACATAATGAAAATATAGAATGAGGGGTTTTTTATTAATTTAAATTAAAGTTTATAGAGACTTAGGATTTCCAGTCATTGAATGAGTATTTTTTAAAAAAGAAATCAAAAGACATATTGCATTGGGAATATCTGCTGTCAAGGACCTCCCCAAAGTGTTACGGACCAATGATGATGGTTAAAAGTCCAACATGCACCTGATTCAAGCCGTGATCTTTTCAAGCACTTGCTATGCTTCTGAAAGTTGGACCACGACTATGAATGATGGAATAATTGATGCCTTTGAATTGTGGTGTTGGAGAAGAGTGCTGAATATCCCACAGACTGCCAAGAGAACTAATAAACGTGTCTTGGAGAAAGTGCAACCAGGGTGTTCCTTGGAGGCAAAGATAATGACATTTTGTCTCACATAGTTTGGGCATGTTGTTAGGAGAGGCTACTCCTTGGAAAGGGGAACGATTCTTGGCAAGGTGGAGAGTCAGTGAAAGAGAGGAAGGTCCTCAATGAGAAGGACTGACACAGTGACTGTAACAATGGACTCAAGTGTATCAGAGACCGTGAAAACGACACATGATAGAGCAAGATTCAGATCCATTGGTCTCAGGGTCACTACGACTTACATACAGTCAATGTGATAGCACATATTTTATAACGACAGCAACAATTAAATACAAGTAGTTGAGCAAGACTCCTGTTTCAGGATGGGGAGGGTTTGGAAGACAATCTGGAGACTGACTGAAGTATATCTGCAGATTCCAACTCCTGGAATCAGTCCAGTGCCTATAAAAGCCCTCACGGTGTACCATCCCTGCAGACAGTCCTTCGGTGTTCCAGCTGTGAGGTAATTAGGACCAGATGGGAAATTACAAGGAAAAATGAGGACGAGTCGTCTCTTCTTGGTGGACTATATGTCAGGTGCAGGAGATTCTCAGAAGGATCCAATGCGATGCACAGTGTCATTTTTCTTGTCTAGGGCACACCCTTCCAGCTGTCAAGCCTAGCTAAAGAATAAACTTGAGACGTGTTCTGAAATAGTAAGTCTTCAGAAAGGGTTCCTGTTGGTCACTCTGAATCCTCAAAATATCCAATCCTTCTTCAGATCTAGGGGAAGAATGGTGCCACTCTGTGCTCACACATAGTGTCTGCTCCACACGTAAATATAATTTTAAATGCCTCAGATGCCAGTCAGGTAAGAGTGACCCCTTTAGGAGTTGTCTGCCAAAATATTTTTTTGCTACTTTAGGTACCTTGATGGTAGTTTGTTGTTGTTTTTATTGTTGTGTGCTGTCGAGTCAGAATCAACTCATAGCTGATCCTCTAATGGGTTTTCAGTGGCAGAACTGCACAGAAAGAGATTGCCCAACCTTCTCCCACAGAGCAGCTGGTGGATTCGAACCTTATGCCTTTGAGATTGCATTGCTGCTTTTTACCACTGGGCCACCAGAGCTCCTGGATAGTTTGTTGTTGTTGGCAAGTGCTGTCGAATCATAGATGACTCATAGTGACCCTATGAAAGAAAAACCTGAACACTTACATAACTTTCATCGTTTCTCCAAGTTCATATCATTTCCAGAGGCAAGCTATTTCAGAAACGGTTGCCACTCCTGCTTCCAAGTTTATTTTAATTGGAGAGCTCCAGCAAACACTGTCCACCTTGGGTAACCATTATCTCATTTGACACATATGTGTCACAGTGTTCAGCATCACAGCAACAACGAGTTACCGCTATACAGCAAATGGACAGACCAGTGCTATACCACTTAGAAGAATGTTTGACCAAAAACAATTAAAACCAGGCCTGAGAGCCGCAGATTAAAATCAACCACCTTTGGCTTGGTAGCATAACGTTCTATCCACTAGGCCAACTGAGCTCTCTCATTGTTCTTGTTGTTGTTGTTAAGTCTGTGGAATCGTAGATAACTCATAGTGACCCTATAAACAAAAGACCTGGACATTTGTATAACTTTCATTGTTTCTCAATGTTCATAGAGTTTCCGGAGGCAAGCTATTTTGGAAGTGGATGCCACTCCTGCTTCTAAGCTGTTTTAGGACCTCTAAAATGCATAAGCTGAGAGTAATATTGGGCATGCAATTCCTCCATATGCTAATAAATCCCCAAACTTATTTCTAAATTCCACAGTGGAAAGAAAGAATTGATGCCACTGAGTGGCGGCATTGGAGAGGAGTTCTAAATATCCTGTGAACTGTCAAAAGAGTAACAACAACAAAAATCTGTCTTGTGTCTTGAAGGAAGTACAACCACTCTAAGTGCTCCTTAGAGGTAAGTGTGGTGAAACTTCATCTCACTTACATCGGGCGTGTTCTCAGGAGGAGACAGACTTGGAAAACGAGGAAGACCCTCAGCAGGATAGGTTGGCACAGAGACTGGCACAGTGGGCTTGATCGTGTGGGAGACAATGACAATGGTGCAGGATGGGAAACGGTTCTGATCTGTTGTTCTTAGGATCTCTACGAGTCGCAGCCAACTCAACCTCACTCAACAACAGCAAGGATAAAAAGGCTGCATGTCAATGGTGATCAGTCTCCTCTGATGGGATTTACAGCCTTAGAAACCTACTGGAAGGTCAGTTATGAGTCTGAACTGACTCCGTGGCAATGACAGAAATACAATGAAAATGAAAGAGAGCACAGTAATGAAGTTAAGAGCTTGGCCTGTGAGCTATAATAGTCTAGTTAACTGTGTGTGTGTGTGTGTGTGTGTGTGTGTGTGTGTGTGTGTGTGTGCTGAAATGTGGGAATTTGACTGTATTCTTTTGTAATTAACACTGGTTATATTCTACCCTGAAATTGTTACACATTCTGTTTGCTCTTTGAGAGATTCCGATTTTCTTTTGGATTTATGATAACTTGAAGAATAGTGTGAAACAAAATGTAGATGAACTTTGTAAGCAAACCAATATAAAATTTTTTAAAAGTCTCGTAAACTTTAACAGTTACTAATTGGTTGAGTTAGCCAAAGAGGTCTCAGTTTATATTCCATTGTTAACTATCTCTTGACTGTGTTGAGTTATGTATGACTTTCTCCTATTAAATGAGAATGATAATACTTGACTCCAACCCCTGATATACCACCTTCACTGAAGGATTGATTTCCCCACATCAAGAAGCCAAGGGTAGAAATGCTCACTCAGACCTCCAAGTTGCAAAATGGAAGCACATATTAAACATTCATAAAATGTTACCTGGAGCTCTGGTGGCCTAGTGGCAAGAAACTACACTACAATCCCAAAGATGTGCAGTTTGAATCCACCAGATGTTCTGTTGGAGAAGGAGGGGCAATCTCCTCCTGTGCCAGTCAGATCTGATTCGATGGTACACATCAACAACAACAACAACAAAGAACCAAACACATTAAAATGTTACCTTACACGTCTTACCACCTCCAGAGCACAGGGGCAAATGTCAGCCTATTCAGGGGAAAAGACTTCAGGGTCCTAACATTTGCAAATGTAAAATTGTGTATTTTCCTAAAGCAGAGATCCTAGAGATAATCATTTGTGGATACCAACTTTGTCTTTCAAGGGCATAGCGTAGTTCTGGAGGAGAGAGGGGGGATGAATTCACACTGAGAGTATAGCAAAGGTTAGACGTGTTTCAGACACATCACAGGCCTCACGACTTCATCCATCAAATCGCACTAAGAGATGAGGATTCTTTTTTTTTTATTTAAATTTGTTATTAATTTCAGTGAAAATTTACAGAGGCTTTGGATTTCCATTCATTCATTGTTGTAGATTTGTCCCCTCCCAAGGCCCCCCCCCCAGACATTACCCTCTTGGAAAAGTAAAAGAAAAGATTCTTTCATTATTTTACAAACCCTCCCCCAGGTCCACTCCACCATGTAGCCATCGCTCTAGACTCCTGTCATGACAGAAATACCTAATCACATATCTCTTTTAAACAGTTTTCTCCCTCCTCTGTTTCAGAGCAGCATACATTATTGAACCCATCTTACTCAGTCTCTCCCCAACCCCAAGGACAGTCCCATTCTACAACAGTGGCACCATGCAATATTTGTCCCTTTGTGACTGGGACATTTCACTCAGCATAATGTTCTCCAGAGTCAACCATTTTGAGTAATATTGCATGAGTTCCTTGTTTTTTAATGCAGCATAGTATTCCACTGTGCAAATATACCACAGCTTCTCTAGTCATTCATTTGTTGATGGGCACTTAGGTTGTTTCCAACTCCTTGCTATTGTGAACAAAGCTGCAATAAACATGGGTGTACATATATCTGCTTGGGTGTCAGTTATGGTCTCTTCTGGGTATATTCCCAGTAGTGGTATTGCGGGGTCAAATGGTATCTCCATTTGCAACTTTTTGAGAAAGCGCCATACCGTTTTCCACAGGGGTTACACCATTTTACACTCCCACCAACAGTGAATAAGGGTTCCAGTTTCTCCACAACCTCGCCAGCATTTATTGCTTGCTGTTCTGTTAAATTTTACTATTTTGACTGGGGTGAGATGATATCTCATAGTTGTTTTAATTTGCATCTCTCTTAGGGCTAGGTATTTTGAGCATTTCTTCATGTGCTTGTTAGCCATCTGAAGTTAGAGTAAGGATGGCAATGGAACCACCTTACCTCTGTAACTTGATTTGTGCCACTATTAGAACCTCTACTTAGAATATTATTGCTTTTCAATTTTTTACTCATGCACTTTTAACTTGTTAGTTAAATTTGTATCTTCTAGGCTGCAACACTTCCATGATACATCTTCAAGGATATGAACATGTACGGCTAAGCACAATTGATAACAGTGCTTCTAAATTCCAAAATCAACCTCCATAACAGTCTATGTGTTTCCTACTATCAATGGGGGCCCTTTAGAGTAGTGAGAGAAGACATTCACCCTGAAACCCACAGCGTCCCTTTTCAGCAGGAAGTAGCTAAGAGAATACGCCATCCCCTTTTCCTTATGAATCAGCGTGAAGTCTCTCTCAGGGAGGAGTGATAGGGAATGGCAAAGGGACACACTGACAAAGGAGATTAATCAGAACTGGCTTTGACAAGCACTGTGGCAATTGGACAATTAAAACAGACACTGGGTGGGGGGAGAACGAACTGGGGATGAGGGTGGAGAAAACAGTGCAACAATGAATGAATGAAAACCCAAAATTCTCTCTAAATGTTCATTAAAACTAGTAAAATTTAATAAATAAAAAAAAGAACAATTAAAAAAAAGAGATGAGGATTAATGTCACAGGTAGTTTTGTTTCACCGTCAAGTGAATTGAGAGTCAGAAAAGTTAAGGTTTTGCTCAGGTCATGCAAAGGGAAAATCAGCATTTAAACCCAAGTCTGTTTGAGAGCCAACCCGATCACCAAGTCATTGGCAACATTCGTGTAGTAGACGATGTTAAGGGAGGCTCTCGCATAGTCTCTTGATGGGAATGGTAGAGCTTTCATAGTAGAGAGTGGGAACAGTACCCATCCCATAGTCTATGATGAAGATGCCCACTCACAGTCTATTACAGACTAGCTGGCCTTCCTATAGTCGATGATAAGAACAGGGCACCTTCCAGAGCTATGATGAGAATGGAAGCATGAAGTGGTTTCATAACTGAAACAGCACCTAAGCTTTGATAGTCTATGATAAGAGAGCCACTCATTAGTCTTTAATGGGGATGGTGACATCTCCATAGCTTTGTATCTCCAGATACATATATTCCTCCCTTGAAAACTCAGACTTCCATACCCACAGAGCACAAAATTGCAGGAATATAGAGCAAAAAAATTGTGAATGGGCCCTTCCAGGTAATAATGATGAGAAAGGCCACTCTCATTTCTACGACTTGGTTCATGGACCGTGAAGCTCAGCTGTTAGAGAAATAGCTGTACATGTTGGACAGTGGCTTAAAGTATACATAGGCTCCTGAAGAACATTGTCCCAATCCTGCAAAATATTGCCACCTATCTGGTGCTGTCAGTGTGTCTTTGGAAGGCCATCCCATCATTCTATCAAGTTTGCTGCTTCAGGATTGTGTGGGACAGGGTATAAGACTGGTGAATTCCATGAGCATGAAGCATTTCATGCCATAATGGGTGTCTCTTGATCAAGACAATGCTGTGTGACAAACCATGACAGTAGATAAGATGTTAGTTCATGAATGGTCATCTTGATAGAATTATTCTGTTCAGAGAAGGCAGATTCATATCCAGAGTGTCTATACCAACAAGAGTAAAACCCTGTCCTTTTCAGGGTAGAAGCTCAAACTTATTCTTGTGAAGTCAGGACTAACTCAGAGCTGACCCTCCAGTGGGTTTTCAGAGGCTGTAAGTTGTATGGAAGAATATTGCCCATCTCTCTCCAAAGGGGCAGCTGGTGGATTCGAACTGAATGGCTTTGGGATGACAGTGCAACTTCCTACCCACTACTTTACCAGAGCTCCCTTATGATGGACAGAGTCCAATGTAAGAGATCTGCTGCCAAGTTGCTTCCTGAGCATCCTGAAGAATGGTCCTATACTGTCTCAGCTTGGTTTTTCCTACCAAATCATTATTTCCCTTACTTCACATTCAAGGGACTCTTTCATTATGCTGAGAACAGTAATTGATGTCTCACCTATCTTCCTGAAACTGGGGAATTCTCTATAGGATGGATTCAGGGATCCACTGGGCCATTGTGAAACAGGCTTGAACTCGATAATTTGACCCCATATGCCCCTACTCTGACTGGTGGACCAGTCAGAGCTGATGTTTTGCATCTCCTAGAATTAGTGTCAGTTCACAAGCAGAGTCAGTTCTGTCAGTGACCCTCTATTAAGTTTCCTGTTAGTGACCCTCCACTGGGTTTCCTATGTTAGTGACCCTCCACTGGGCTTGCTATGTTAGTGACCTGCTATTGGGTTTCCTATGTTAGTGACCTGCCATTGGGTTTCCTATGTTAGTGACCCTCCATTGGGCTTGCTATGTTAGTGACCCTCCATTGAGCTTGCTATGTTAGTGACCTTCCAATGGGTTTGCTATGTTAGTGACCCTCCATTGGGCTTGTTATGTTAGTGACTCTCCATTAGATTTACACTGTTAGTGACCCTCCATTAGATTTGCTATGTTAGTGACTCTCTATTGCGTTTCCGAGGCTGTTAATATATTTTTCCACACGATCATGCATATTCATTGTATTTTGTTCATGTACATTGTGTTTTGTACAATCATTCATATGTATTGTGTTTTCTATAGTTCAATCCTAGGGATCAATGCCTTCCTCATCAAATTCCCATTGTGTCTGGCCTATTCCTTTACTCCACCATCATCCACTAATCTCTGCTGCTTTAGGAGGGTTTTCCCCTACTCTATCCTGTGCCAATCTTTTTGTCTTTGATACACCTACCCCCATTACCCCAGTCACTGAATCAATCCATTTCATTGAGGGTTTTCCTTCCTGTGCTGTCCCTTCACCCTCTCAAGAGTGATGTCACTCAGTCATGATAAGATAAATTATGTGTAAGATTTTTAATGGGAAAATAGGAGGAAAATAAGATACTGCTCCTATTTGTTAATTGAAGTAGCCATATTGTCTTTTTATCAATTCTTCCCAGGTTGATCTTCCCCTTGTCCTGAACCTTAAACTGTTCTCATTGACTGTACATTGTATTTCTGCTCTCCCAGTTCCCTCTACTCCATAATCGCCCTCTTATTTTCACACTAAAAGTCTTACACAGTATTTATCCTTTCAAAACCGAGGTATTTCACTTAGCATGTCCTTTAGACTTGCCTATTGTTGTACAGTATTTTATTAAATCATTGTTCCTTAGTGCTGCATAATATTCCATTGTGTAAATGTACTACAGTTTCTCTATTCATTCATTTGTTCATGAGCATTTAGACTGTTTCCATTTTCTTTCTATTGTGAATAATGCTGAGATGAACATAGGTGTACCTAGCTACATTTGTTCTTGGCTTTAATTTCCTTAGGGAAGAGATTGAGATTGTTTACAGCTTTAGTGTGTTTTGCTCCACAGTCAACAATCTTGGCACCAGCAGCCAGGAAATTAAAAGACTTATTATAACGGGAAAGTCTGCTGTTAGGGACCTCTTCAAAGTACTGAAGAGCAATAGTGTCCCTCTTTGCAATCACTTGCTGGAGCTGGACAGTGATGCTTTTGAGCTGTGGTGTTAGACTGCTAAGAAAATGAACATGTTCATCCTAGAGAGGATTAAACCAGGCTGCTCCTTGGAGGCAAGGATTCTGAAGCTTCATCTGACATACTTTGGACATATTGCAAGGAGGGACCAATCCTTTGAGAAGGACATCATGCTTGGGAGGGTGGAGGGACAGCACAGGAGAGGAAGACTGTCTATGAGGTGGACTGATTCAGTGTCTGGGGTAATTGGGGTAGGTGTATCGAAGACACTGAGATTGGCACAGGATAGAGCAGGGTTTAGGGTTTTTGTACATAGGGTTGCTATGAGTCACATGCAACTCAATGGCACATAACAACAGAATAACATATTCCTAGTAGTGGAATAGCTGGGTCATATGGAATTTTTATATTCACCTTTTCAAGGAAACACCAAACAGCCTTCCATAATGGTTGGACCATTTTACAATCCCACCAACAGTGCATGAGAGTTCCAATCTCTCTGCATTTTGAGGTTATAAACCTTTACCAAAAAATACTACTCATCTTTCTCCTGTGTAGCAGATAGTAGATTTGAACTGCTGATCTTTTCATTAACAATCCAAAGAGCTAGTCACTATGCTTCCAGGGTTCCTAACACTGAGCACAGAAGGTTATTCTAAAGGATTGCTATTGTTACGTATCATCAAGTCAGAGCTGACTCAGAAAGGCTTCTAAGAGCGGCTTCTCAGAGGCAGTAAATTGCCTGAAAGGAAATTGTCCATTCTGCCATGGAGAAGCTGGTGGATTCAAACTGTGTGCCTTTGGGTTGGCAGTGTAACCCCTTACCACTAAGCCATCAGAGCTCTCTAATGGGCTGTACTACCTAGAAGGTTATACCTGAGGAGTTGCCAGTGCAAAGGAGAGAGGGATACCACATCGCAGAACAGCAGTATCCTCTGTTAGAGCAGTGAGATTATGGAAGAAATTGCAGTGAAACAAATGATGCCATTCCAGGGAAAGATGCATATCAGCACTTTCTGGATAAATTTGCTTTATTATGTTAGATGTGAAAATTTGCACTGAGGTAAAACTTGGCTTGCAAAAGATTGTTTTCAAGTTATGCATCCTTTAAGAACACAAATCAATCCTTTGTGGCATTCACCAAAGTAAATCCCCTTCTCTTTTTTAATTAAAGTAACTTTATATTTCATATAATGCTGAGGTGACCTCTTCTACATTGAGAATATGCAAAAATACTTTTAAGGGGAAAAAATATATATTAAATGATCAGTCATGCCGAGTTCCACTTCCAGGAGGGGTTAAAAATCTGGAAAGAGTTCCATTCCCACCCTGACAACAAGGTAACATCAGAAAAACTACAAAATCTTAGCTTTTCTTGAGTGCATTCAACAGCTGAGATTGTAGGTAAGCTAAGCAACCCAAGCTCAAGGGAAGGAGACTTAGAGAGACAAGAGTTAAGTATTTTTCAAGGCCAGCCAAGGTCATTCAAAGACTAAGGTACATGTGACCCAAAACATTGTCTTTTCAATCACTTCATATGCAGGTGAAAGTCGAACAATGGATAAAGAAGACCAAGGTGGAACTGAATTTGAATTTTGATACTGATCAAGAGTATTCATATGTAATATACTATAATAACACACTGCCAAAACAGCTAATTAACCTACCTTGCTTTTTGAAGGCAAGGAGGGTGAAACTTCATCTCACATGCTTTGAGCACTTTATCAAGAGAATCCAATCTTTGGGAAAAGGTATCATGCTAGGAAAAGGAGAAGGCCAAGGAGAAGACTCTTAATGAGATGGATTAACACGGTGACTGTAATAATGGACTTGAGTTTGGCAAATAATATAAAGATGGTGCGGAAGAGGACAGGGTGTCGAGCTGCTGTTCATAGGGTCGCTATGAGTGGTAGTCAACTCAACAGCCGAATTTAACAACAAGATCACTAAGATCCCTTAAAAACAACCCACGACAGTTCATAGGAGAGACACTGACCCAATCAATATATTCATGGAAACCAAACGTTTGAACAAATTGCTAACCGCCACATTTGGGGTAGCATGAGATGACTGAACTCCTAGAGTCACAGACACAGGGCAGCTAGTAAACACACTCATACACACACACACACACACACACACACACACACACACTCTCTTCTATCCAGATTTCTGGAGTGTGCTTAGGAGAAGATTGGGAGATGGTGGGACACTGCGATAGCCCCCTTGGTGGTACTAGTCGATGATGTCTGTGGTAAATGCAAATATCTCCACTTAAGACCTTCTCAGCAACAGAGAAATAAACAATTTAGGATGATGAGGCAACTAAACCTAAGTGGTCAGAAGATGAATAGATAATACACTGCAATCTATCCCCTCAGCACAGTGTTGTTGGTAAATACCATTGAGTCCACTATGATTTCTAGTGACTCTGTGAACAACAGATCTGAACCCTGGCTTATCCTGCGCCACCATCACACACTCTGTCAAGTTCAAGTCCATTGGTGCAGTCTCTGTGTTAATCCATCTTGAGGGTCTTCCTCTCGTTCTCTGAGTTAATCATCACACACCATCATCACACTCTCTGTCGAGTTCAAGTCCATCGTTACAGTCATTATTAATCCATCTTGAGGGTCTTCCTCTCGTTCTCTGAGTTAATCATCACACACCATCATCACACTCTCTGTCGAGTTCAAGTCCATCGTTACAGTCATTATTAATCCATCTTGAGGGTCTTCCTCTCGTTCTCTGGCCCTCTACCTTTCCCAGCACGTTGACTTTGTCTCCTCCTGACAACATGTCCAAAATACATGAGATGAAGCCTCACCATCCTTGCCTCTAAGGAGCACCCTGGCTGCATTCTCCCCACGACAGATTTGTTTATCCTTTTGGCAGCCCGTGGAACTCCCACCAGCCCCACAATTCAAAAGCGCTCATCCACTCAACCATCAGTTTGCTATACTGTGGTGGCTTCTGTGTTTCTCTGATGCTGAAAGCTATGCCACCAGTATTTGAAATACCAGCTGGAGCACCCATGGAGAACAGATTTCAACAGAACGTTCAGACGGAGAATCTAGAATGGCCACTGACTTCTGAAATAACAGACTTTCAAAAACCTTATAAATAACAGACTAAGAGTGAATTACGCATTGTTGTTGCTATTGTTATGTACCATCATGTTGAAGCTGACTTAGAGCTGATCCTCCAGCGAGTTTTCAGAGGCTGTAAATCACGCGGGAGGAGATTGCCCATATTTCTCTCATGGAGGAACTGGTGGCCTTGAATCATGTGCCTTCGGGATGGCAGCACAGCTTCTTGCCTCTAGGCCACCAGAGCTCCCTGATAATAATAGAATTGTTGTTGTTGTTGTTGTTGTTGTTGATCGTTGTCGAGTAGAATATGACTTATAGCGACCTTATGAACAAAAGGCCTGAAGCCTTTCTATAACTATCATCACTTATCAAAGTTCATAGATTTTCCAGAGGCATGTTGTTTAGGAAGTGGATACAAGTAGAGTATTTAAATTAAAATCACATACAAATAATTTTTAAAAAATCACTGTGGGATATAATATAATTCTCTTAAGAAGACTTAAATTTAGTGCTGTCAAACTGATTTCAACTCCTAGTGGTCTTATAGGACAGGGTGAAACTGTCCCATAGAGTCTAAGGCTGTGATCTTCACCAAAGGAGGCCTTGTGGTGCAGTAGGTTGTGTGCTGGGCTGGTAATTGAAAGGTCTGTGGTTTGAGTCCACCAGCTGCTCCAGGAGAGAAAGGCTGGGATTCTCCTCTCATAGAGATTTACAGCCTCAGAAACCCAATGGAGGGTCACTATGGGTCTGAATGAACTTGACTATAGTGAGGTAATCCTTACAGAAGCAGTTCCTAGTGAATGAACATCTTATGGATTTGAACTCCTGGCCTTTCAATTAGCACTCATGCACTCTAGTCACTGCACTAATAAGACTTCTTTTTCTCAACTAAACAACAACAACAAAAAAGGCAAAAATCCTAATAATACTTAATGTTTCAATTCACCATTTGCGGAAATGCAAAGTGGCACAGCCATATGGGGAAATAATTTTGTAATTTCTTTAAAAGTTCACTATGTCGACACCACAAAATCCAGCTATTTTCTCCAAGAGACATGAAATCTGGCATTCACAGAAAACTTATATGTGAATTTCTATAATGGTTTTATTTGTCATTGTCTCTCACTGAAAGCAATGCAAATATCCTTCAAATGGTGGTGAGTCTCATTCAATAGAAAAATACTCAGCTATAATTAATTACTAATTAATTACTGATGCAAACAACAAGAAGGATGAATTTAGTCTTCCTGGTGATAAGTCAGAGAGCACTGGTGGCCTAGTGGCAAGAAGTTGCACTGCAATCCTGAAGGCACACGGTTCACATCCACCAGCTGCTCTGTGGGAGGATGGGCACTCTCCCCATGTGAGATTAACTGCCTTGGAAAACCCTCCAGAGGGTCAGTTATGGGTCAAGTCCAACTCAACCGTACACAACAACAACAGTGTTAAGTCAGAGTTCTGGTGGCATGGTATATAGGTTTTTGTGCAGCCAACCCAAGGCAGGCAGTTCAAATCCACAAGATGCTCCTTGGGAGAAAAATGGAAAGTTTCCTCCCATGAGATTTAAAGCCTATAAAGACATATTAGTGAGCTGTGAGTCAATTTGAGGGATATAAGTCAAGGTGCTCTGGTGGCATAACACATGACTTGTCTGGCTGCCAACATAAAGACAGGTGGTTTGAATCCCTCATCCTCTCTGAGGGAGAAAGATAGCCATTTAGTTTTATCCTGTAAAGATTTACAGCCTCAGAAACTCAGTGGAGGGTTACTGTGTGTTGGGCCCAACTCAATGGCAGGAGGTTAGGTTAGTGTTATGTTAAAGAAATTATAACACAGGGAGCTCTGGTGGTCCAATGGCAAGAAGCTGCACTGCAGTCCCAGAGGTGCGCAGTTCAAATCTACCAGATGCTCTGCTGGAGAAGGAGGGGTAATCTCCTCCTATACCAGTCAGATCTGACCAATATGATGGTACACACACACAAAATAATAAAATTTTTTTTTAAAAAATTATAACAAAAAGACTACACGTTGTGTCATTTAAATTTATCATTCAAGTTGGGACTCTCTGGTGTGGGATCCAAGTTAACATTGTGGGTTTTTTTAATTACTATTTTTATCATTCATCAATGTTGCATCTCATGCATGTATTTTGTTGTTTTTATATGCCGTCGAGTCACCTGCTACTCAGAGCAACCCTATGTACAATAACTCTGAAGTCGGCCCTGTCCTGAGCCAGTTTCACTGACTCTGAGACACCTACCCTCATTGCCCCAATTACTCTATCAATCTATCTCATCCAGTGTCTTCCTCTCCTGCAATGTCCCACCACTCTTCCAAACACGATATCCTTCTCCAAGGACTGGTCCCTTCTGGCCACATATCCTAAGTATGTGAGACTGAGCTTCAAAATTCTAGCCTCCAAGAAGAAACTTGGTTTCATTCTCTCCAAGACAGACTTATTTGTTTTCTTGGTGGTCCGTAGTCCATGGTATGTATGTTCAAGACTCTTATCCAGCACCACAACTCAAAGGCATTAATTGTTCTTCTGTCATCCTTAGCCACTGTCCAGCTCTCTGATGCATAGCAAGTAATTGCAAACTCCATGGCTTGAATCAGGCACACCTTAGTCTCTAGACTGACATCGTTGCTTCCCAGTACTCTGGAGAGGTTCCTGACAGCAGATTTTCCCAATGCAATTCATCTTTTAATTTCCTGACTACTAGTGCCAAGAGTGTTGATTGTGGAGCCAAGCAAGCTGTAATTGTTAACAACTTCAATCTCTTCTCCATCCATCATGGTGCTGACAATTGACCCAGTGGTGAGAATCTATGTCCTCTTGATGTTGAGTTTCAATCCATATTGAAGACTACAGTCCTTGATCTTCTGTAGTAAGCACATTATGCTACATAAATTCTTTCATTTACATTAAATTTTGTTCTTTTACATTGTGAGTTTATCATCACACCAATAACTACTTTTGTGAACGCATATAAGCTAGCTACTTCAAACTTCATGTCCAGTATCCCCTCTTTCAGATAGCCAATTCTGCAAGTATTAATGTTTTTTAAAAGCTCATAAATGCAGCCAAGAGTGACAGCCACTAACCTTAAAAAGACAAAGAATTAGCATTTCATCAAGCTACATAATGGGCTTGAGTTTTGGTGCTTATTTTCTAAAAATGTTTACTCAATAAATATCTTCAAGTGTAGCAGAAAAGAAATCAATTGTGCAGATCATATATAACTGCACACTCTCCCTCTCTCCTTTACCATTTGAAATATCTGTCCCTGGGACCCCAGCCCCAGTTAGCAGCATGAATGGCACAAGATAATTGGATGTCTGTGCAAGAGGAAAATTCTGCTGCTTCCCTTTCTTATATACCCCATCCTCCACACAATAAATAAAGTTCAAATGAGTTTCTGTCTCTAGTCCCTCTCCTTGGCATGCCATAAATCTTTGAGTCAGAATGTCTGACTAAGTCATCTGGCCCGAGTTCTGCAAGCTAAATAAAACCTTGATCTTTCCTCTCCCCCAACATGATTATTATTTGACATCTCCTTTGTCTCTCACGTAGAAATCTAAGCTAGAGTGCATCTGTCTTCCTTCCACACACAGAAGGTAGGCAGTGTGCTTGTTTGTTGACGTTCTTGTTTGTGGAGGTCCTTAACTCAGACATGAGAGGATTGTGGCTCTCAGATCCCATTCCCCAGAGACAAGGATTCACGTGGAAGGGATTTCTTAGAAAAACACATGAGCTATTTTGTGAGAATTAAAGGAGGGTGAAAGTGTAGGATAGGGGAAGGACGGTCTCATAGAAAGGAGACTGAACCTCAGAGGACTTCTACAGCGTGAGGTCATGGCAAGAGGGCTGGACTTTCAGAGAGGTATCCATCCCTCTTGATGTGTTAGATGATCTCAAACTTTGTCATCGGGAAAATCTGCTGTCAGGGATCACTCCAAATTACAGAGGAGCAACGATGTCAGTTTGAAGACTAAGGTGTGCCTGATTCATGCCATGGTCTTTCACTCACTTGCTATGCATCTGAAAGCTGAACAATGAATACGGAAGAGAGAAGAACTTTGCATTGTGGCATTGGAGAAGAGCACTGACTATCCCATGGATTGCCAAAAAAACAGATAAGTCTTAGAAAAGGTGCAACCAGGGTGCTCCTTGGAGGCAAGGATGACGATACTTGGTCTCATATATTTGGGACATGTTGTTGGAGAGGCTATTCCTTGGAAAGAGATATCAAGCTTGGGAAGGTAGAAACATCAGCTGAAGATAGGAAGACCCTCACCGAGATGAATTGATGCAGTGACTGCACCAATGGGTGTAAGTGTGTCAGAGATGTAGAGGATGACACAGGACAGGACAGGGTTCAGATCTATAGTTCATATGATAGCTATGAGTCATACTCGACTCAACAGCACCTTACAACAATTCAAGGTATTTGTCATTCATCAGAATTGCTACTGACATCAAAGGCTCTGTTGCTCTTTAGAGCTGAGTGTTATTCCAATATGTAAATTTGCCACTATTTGAAAGACATGTGAATCATTTTCCTTATGGAAAATCATTGATAAAATGATTATGCAAATTTACATACAAGCTTCTTGTGAATGTCAGCTTTCATTTCTTACCTAGGAGAGGAACAACTGGATTTTATGGTATCAATATACTTCATTTTATCAGAAATCACAATACTACTTTCCAATGTGGCTGTACCATTTTCCATTCCTAAGAGCAATGAATGAGAACATTTGGTATTGTCAGTTTAAACAAAGAAAACAAACACAAGCCACTCTAATGTATCTACCTGCTATCTCTTAAACTTACTGCTAGGAGTTCAGTTCTGACTCTTAGCACTCCTATAGGCGTGTTGTTGTTGTTGTTAAGTGTCGTCGAGTCGTAGGTGACTCGTGGCGACCCTATGAACAAAGTCTTCAACACTTGCATGACTTTCATCTTTTCTCCATGTTCATAGGGTTTCCGGAGGCAAGCTATTAACGGAAGTGGATGTCACTCCTGCTTCCAAGCTTGTTTTAATTGGGGAGCTCCACCAAACACTGTCTGCCATGGATAACCAATAATGCATTTGACACATCAGGATCACAGGGTTCAGTTTCACAGCAACCACAAGTTACCGCTGTACAGCAAGTAGACACACCAAGGCTATATGACCTAGAAGAATGTTTGAACAAAACGTAGCAGAACCTAAATGTTTCCTATACTGTAATCTTTTTTTAATTTTTTTTATTATTTCAGATTTTATTAAATCAGATCTGACTGGTACAGGAGGAGATTGTCCCTCCTTCTCCAGCAGAGCATCTAGTGGATTTGAACTGCTCACCTCTGAGATCGCAGTGCAGCTTCTTGCCACTAGGCCACCAGAGCTCCCTTTATACTGTAATCTTTAAGGAAGCAACTGACATGACTTGTCAACAGGCTAGGGGCTTCAAACCGGTGACCTTTCAATTAGTAGCTGATCATTAAATCACTGCACCATCAGGGGTCCTATGCTATCTCATTTACATTTTAATTCTTCTAAAAATAAAGAGAGCTCTGGTGGCATGGTCTCTAGAGTGTTGTGTTGGTAACCCAGAGGCTGTGCCTCTCTGGTGGTTCAAATCCAGGACTCCGGCTGTAGGATAAAGATATCTGGGCAATCTCCTCCCACGCAGTTTACCGCCTCAGGTTCGCAGTGGAGGATCAGTGGTGAGTCCGTTCTGACTTGATGGTAATGAATGATGAGACTGAATATTGATGCTGGGCATCTGTTCATAAACTCATTTGTCACTTAATAGTGACTGTTGTATGTAATAAGAACTATACAGCTCTTCCAGAAAAGCACTTCTCTGATTGCCAGCTGATGATAGATAGATGATAGATAGATAGATTAGATAGACGATAGATAGATAGATTAGATAGACGATAGATAGATAGATAGATAGATAGATAGGTAGATAGATAGATGTCTTCATCTTCAAGCCATCATGAAGAACTAAAAACATCATTTAGATTTCTATCTTTTTCATCCTTGATCAATTTGTCCAATCAATATTCTTTGTTGTTCTAAGGTGCCATCAAGTCGACTACGACTCATAGAGATCCTAGGAGCAAACAGATCAGAACCTTGCCGTATCCTCTGCCATCATCATCATCTCTGATATAGCTAAGCCCACTGTTCTAGTCACTGGGCACTGTGTCATTTCATCTTGTTGAAGGTCTTTCTCTCTTCTACCGACCTTCCTATTGTTGTTGTTATGTACTGTCGAGTCACCTGTGACTCATTGAGAACCTAGTACAATCGCCCTAAACCCTGCTCTGTTCTGCACCAACCTTATTATCTCTGACACACCTACCCCCATTACCCCAGTCACTGAATCAATCCATCTCCTCCAGGGTTTTCCTCTCCTGCGCTGTCCCTCCATCCTCCCAAGCATGATGTCCCTCTCCAAGGACTGGTCCCTCCTTACAACACGTTCAGAGTATGTCAGATGAAGCTTCAGAATCCTTCCCTCCAAGGAGTAGCCTACTTTCACCCTCTTTTGGATGAATCTGTTGGTTCTCCTTGCAGTCCATTGTATATTCAATACTCTTCTCCAGCAACAAAGCTCAAAGACATCAATTCTCCTGCTATCATCTCTAGTCATTGTCCAGCTTTCTGATGCATAGCAAGTAATTGCAAAGACTATGTCTGTATCAGGTGCACCTTAGTCTCCAGTGCTCTGCAGTACTTTGGTGAGGGCTCTACAAGGACATTCCTTATAGATTATATTAATATTTCACAGAGCTCCTCCATGGGAGAAAGATGGACAACCTCCTTCTGTGTAATTTACAGCTCCCAAAGACCCACTGGACGGTCAGTTATAAGTCAGGTCTGCCTCAACAGCTATGAGAGTTTAATAAATTCTAAGTATGGAGCTCAAGATTTGAGACAAAGCCTTTGGATAAATAAAATAACTGCATTAACGTGACTAGCAGTCAAGTTAAAACAGGTATTGCATTGGGTCAATCTGCTGTTAAGGATCTCTCTACGGTGTTAAGGAGTAATTATGTCAGTTTAAAGACTAAGGGGCATCTGATTCAAGCCATGGGGTTTTTAAAAAAAATTAGTTGTTATGCATCTGAAAGTTGAACAAGGACTAAGGATGACCGAAGAATTGATGGCTTTCAGTTGTCTTGTTGGAGAAGAGTATGGAATATCCCATGGATTGCCAAAAAACAAATAAAATGTCTTAGAGAAAATGTAACCAGGGTGCTTCTTGGATGCAAGGATGGTGAAACTTCATTTCACATATTTTGATCATGTCAGTTGGAGAGGCCAGTCCTTGGAAAAGGACATCGTGCTGAGACAGGTCAGCAAAAAAGAGGAAGACCCTCAGTGAGATAGACGGACACAGTGACTGTAACAAGTGTGTCAGAGATGCTGAGGACGGCACAGGACAGGGCAAGGTTCAGGTCCATTGTTCATAGGATCTCTATGAGTCGTAGTTGACTCTACGGCATATAGAAGCAACGAGACAATCAATTTTTTCTTTTTGCACCATGCAGACCAGTGCACTGGGATGTCCCTGTGCGGAGGCTGTTCCACGTGCCCACGTTGGTCCGACTGCTCGCCTACTTCCCTCTGAACTGGCAGGCTTTCCCCATGTGGTCAACAGCTGCTCCTCAGCTGCATCAAGTTCCGGCCAGCTGGCGTGCGCTTTCCTGCTTGAATCAGCAGTTTTACTTCTATCCTCCCTGGTCCCCCAACTGCACCAGCTCCTCTAGTGGGTCCAGAGGTAAGCACTTTCAAGTCTTCCATTATTTATGACCCACAAACTCTGAGGGTGTCACCTCCCTTTCAGTCACGTCAACAACCAAGGCCATAAGCATAACATTCTTCCCTCCTGTCAGAAGTGACCTGCGTCCTCTGACAAATTAGGGGAAACTTGCATCAGGAGAGAAAAAGAGGTGTGTGCAATTTTTTTTTCTCCTCCATTTTTCACTGCCTAAGGAAAAAAAAAATAGAGCCTTATTTTGACTGGACTGTTCACTTAAGATGTCCAGGAGGAAAGGGGTGGAGGAAGAAGAGGTGGATGTGATAGAAATGTGTGGGGTTGTTCAGAGGAAGGGAGAATATATGTATATGTACTGAAGAGCAATGGTGTCACTCTGGAGACTAAGGTGCATCTGATACA
>NW_006399895.1:2804694-2806711 GCF_000299155.1 Elephantulus edwardii
GATTAAAAATCACCCACCTTTGGCTTGGTGGCATCACTTTCTGTCCACTGGGCCAACCGATCTCTCTCTATGTTGATGTTATTATTGTTAAGTGCCGTCGAGTCGCAGGCGACTCATAGCGACCCTGTGAAGCAGAGTCCTCAATGCTTGTGTGTCTTTCATCCTCTCTCCAGGTTCATAGGGTTTCCCAGAGGCAAGCCATTATGGAAGTAGATGCCCCTCCTGCTTCCAAAAAGGGCACCTAAAGTCATTAATAATATTGATTGATCATAATTTATGAGGTTCCCAGTTAATACTACCTTATCCAGTATTGTGTATATCAGGTTAAAGACTAAGGTGCACTTGATCCAAGCCATGGTATTTTCAATGCATCTGAAAGTTAGATGATGAATAGTGGTGGCAGAAGGATAATCACGGTCTTTAAATTGTGGTGTTGGAGAAGAGTACTAAATATACCATCGAGTGTGAAAAGAGCAAACAAGAAGAAAAGGATCCAAGGGGCTCCTTGGAGGCAAGGATGGTGAAACTTCATCTCTCATTCTTTGGGCATGTTGTCAGGAGGGACCAGTCCTTGGAAAAGGACATCATGCTGTGGTAAGTGGAGGATCAAAGAAAGGAAGGAAGGTCCTTGACAAGGTGGATTGACAAAGTGACTATAACAATGGGCTTCTGCTTGTTCTATTAGGGATCACGAGGATGGCTCAGGATAGAGCAAGGTTCCCATCTATTGTTCTCAGGGTTGCTATGAGTCACAATCTGTTCAACAGCACTCAATGATGTCTTACTCTTCTAAGATAGTCCTATATCTGGGTGGTATAAACACTTAAGATCTTGGTTGCAAACCAAAAGGCTGGTGGTTCATTTCTAAACCGCTTGGAAAGAATGTCTGGTGGTCTATTTCTAAAACACCAGACACTCAAAGTGTTCTGATGAGTATGAACACCAGGCATAGTGGACAAGAGGCATCTGGAAGAGTGAGGCCACTGGTGTTGTCCCTGTCGTCTGGTCAGCATCTCTTGGGGACTTCCACTCACGCTGCTCACACCGACTTGACCCCCCATGTGGTGCCCAGTGTCACTTGATAATAACCTGAGCACATCATCTCCATACCCCATCTCTCCATCTTCGAGAAGCTTCCCCCACTCTTTAGAGCCCACACATCTTCCCCTTGTTCCTTCCCCAAGCCATGCCCGCACCTTCCTCTCTGGGGTCTTTTCCAGCCAATATCCTTGATGCTAGCCCACATGCAGACCAGCATCCAGTCCTGGCTTCCCTCCTGGTCAGTGCTTCTGAGCTCAGGCCAAGGCCTCCCCAGGGTGGACCTCTGTAGCTACTACACAAAAGGCACCTAATAAATGCATGTTGAACAAAAAAGGAAAACACACACCAGACTTTGAACACCGTATGGAGCACAATTGTACTCTGGGAATATGGAGTTTTCATGGGTCAGAATCAACTTGCTGAAAAACTTACAACTTTTTCACTTGTACTATCATGGAAGGATGGCGTGGTAAAATACTGAAAGAAAAAGCAATCACAATGCAGAGCATGAACAAGGAAGACCTATTGTGGTAGAGTTGATTCCAGCACACAGTAACCTTGTGAGACAGAGAACATTCCCAGTTGGCTACATCTCTTTCTTGCAAAATGGTTAGTAGATTTGAATACCAATCTTACAGATAGCAGCTGAACTCTATCTGTGCTGCCAGAGCTCCCTGTAACAAAAATAAACCCCAAAACACAAAACCTATGTATTCAAATTGATTCCAACTCTTGAAGACCTTCCGTCAGGTTCTTGTGGCAGCAAATGTTTATGGGAGGAGATTGCCCATCTTTCCCCATAGAGCAGTTGGTGGAATTGAACCAGTAAGCTTTTGTTTAGTTGTTGTTGTTGTTATGTGCCATTGAGTCTGAATCGCTTGCGACTCATAGCGACCTATGTACAACAGCCCTAAACCCTGCTCTGTCCTGTGCCAATCTCACTGCCTCTGACACACCCATCCCGATTACCCCAGTC
>NW_006399895.1:2806851-2822686 GCF_000299155.1 Elephantulus edwardii
CCAAGGCGCAGCCTGGTTTAACCCTCTCCAGGATGAATCTGTTTGTTTTCTTGGCAGTCCAGGGTAACAACACACAATGCCTCCAGGCATCTTGTGACAAAAAAAAAAAAAAAAAAAAAAAAACAAACAACCACAAAACCAAAACTTGACAGTTACTGAGTACTTGCTAACAAGCGAGAACTGAGGCAAGCAAGGGCCACACCTCATCTCATTGTGACTTCTCTTGATAACATCTTGACCCAGGCAATGTTGCTATCTCTATTTTATACACTATTGGAGCGAAGTGTGGGGAGGTGGAGTAACTTTCCCAAGGTCACAGACCTGGCAGGTGATGGAGCAGCCAGGCAGAGTCAGCCAGGCTGTCTCCACAGCTTGTGCTTATTAACACCGCTGATCCAGAATTTACAGCTAAGCTTTTACTACTCGGTGTCTATGTATGTGGACATATACCCCCACATAGTGAGCTGGGAGTTATACGGACGAGACCCCTAGGCCGTGACCTCCAATGAGAAGACTAGGGAAAAGCAGAAATGAGAGAGACCATCTGTGGGGTGGCTTTGGTCAAAAGACTGTTGGTTTCACAGAAGCCCAAGAAGACACTGCCAGATGACGAAGATGACTTTTCCCCAAGACAGTAGGGGAAAGTATTAAGACCCAAAGTGCCACTTAAGAGGACATCTTTTTAATCATATATTAAGAAACCACAAGGTTTTCCTCCTGGCTCTTAGAACGATGCAAAGGAAGCTCTGGTGGCCAAGTGGCAAGAAGCTGTGCTGCAATCTTGAAGGCGTGCGGTTCAAATCTACCAGCTGTTCCACAGAAGAAGGATGGGCAATCTTCTCCCGTGCGATTAACTGTCTCTGAAAACCTGCAGGAGGGTCAGCTAGTGGTGGGCTCCAACTCTACGGTACACAACAGCAACAACAACAACAGAGCAATGCAAGGGGACAATGTCCTCTCCTCAGTATTGAAGACAGTCTCGTAGGTGAGAAGTAATTTTCTCAACCTGGCAAGGCTGGTCGGTGGTGCCATGACTCCAGTCTAGTCTAATATCTGCCTGTGAGAGAAAGAGCCCAAGAAATGTCATTGTCACATTGCAGCCTGTCCTAATTAATGACACCCCATGAAGACCCCAATAGGCTCTTCTTGGCTATAAACTTTCTGGACGCAGTTCATGAGGCAGGGCTGTCTTTGTTTCATGGAACTCCAACCTTCAGGCTACAGCTGATTGCAAACTACCGCACTATCCTACCTCCTTCCCAAGAAACGAAATGGAGAAAGCAGACCATCTGTCTCACAAAGGGATAAGAGAGGCACAAGGGTCAGGAGGGTGGGCTCTCCTTGCAGGGAACCTGGTCTTGGGGGGAAAGACAGGAGGAGAAAAGAAAGTGACGCTGTCACACTCCCCACTGACAGGGGTGGCAGCTCTCTCAGACTGCAGTCACTGTTGCAGGGACATCCAAATTTCAGAGGAAGAAGAGGGTACAAGCAAGCGAGGAACCAGGGAGAGGTGAGCCTGGACCTGTGGTTCAGGAACCACCTCCAGCTTCGGAAGGAAGACTGGGAAGGGAGCCTCCTCTGAGATGACTCTGTGAACCAATCAGACTCCTCAAAATCTCTCCTTGTTCCCCTCACCCTAAAGTCAGCCTCTGCCCCTTCTCCAGCCGGGCCAGCCTCTGGCAGATGCACACAGATGGTTCTCCTGTAACTGTAGCCAAAACACCTTTCCAGGAAAATGCTTCCATCTTCTGCAAAGGACACTGAGGAAATGTTACACACAGCGGAGGGCATCAGACGTCTGTCAGGCGGCTTAATCTTCCTGTCAATAAACAAGCACACTATCCCTGGATAATCTGGTAAGGAAGGTTTTCTCTAGTACTGCCTGTCAGTTGGTCATACTTCAGAGACTTGCATGTTGGCTGTGAGGATGGAAGTTTTGCCAACATTCTTTCCAATACCAGCAGGACCAGCCGTGGTGGACAGGCTTCAGCAGGACTTCTAGACTAAGAGAGACTTGGAAGAAAGGCCTGGTGACGGATTTCCAAAGATCAACCAATGAGGACCGTAAGGATCAGTATTTTTTTTTTCACTTGCCTTGCACACGATATCAGGAAAGCTCAACCATGGGAGGAAAATACCGTGTGTGATGACTAGAGAGCCAGCAACGGAGAGGGAGATTGATTGGCACGAAGCCCAACGATGAGCTCAGATATGCCACATGCTGGCAGCTGTGAAGATAACTTCAGGCTCAATTCATTGCTGTGGAGCTGGAACCAGCCCATATGTGCCTCCCCGTTGGGTTTCCAAGACTGCAAATGACACAGGAGGAGGTTGCCCTTCAGTCTCCCAAGGAACCACTTGTGGATTCGAACCACTGGAGAGACACAGCCTTTGTGCTCCTTGAGAACTACGTAGACCAGCCACGCTTTGTTTGGATGTATATATGATAACAATGCAGTCAGCTTGATGGGATCTAACAAAAAGAAATCTTGGTTTCTAGGAAGTATTTTACTACCACAGAACAAGTAGGATTTTGGGGTGTGTGTGTGTGTGTGTGTGTGTGTGTGTGTGTGTGTGTGTGTGTTTGTATTTTAATGAACTAGTACAAGAAATAGAGTTGCTTTGATTAAAGCTCCAGCTTCTCACCACAACTTAGTCAAACCTGGATGTGTCTAATTGTATTTTTTTCCCTTTATTATTAATTTCAATGAAAATTTACAAAGACTTTGGATTTTCATGCATTCATTGTTGCACTTTTCTCCCCTCCCAACACTCCCCCCTAGTACACTACCCTCTTGGAAAAGTAAAAGAAAAAATTCTTTCATTGTTCTACAAACCCTCCCCCAGGTCCACTCCACTATGCAGCCTTTGCTCTGGACTCCTGTCATGACAAAAATACCTAATCACATATCCCTTTTAAACAGTTTTCTCCCTCATCTGTTTCAATGCAGTATACATTATTGAACCCATCTTTCTCAGTCTCCCCTCAACCAGGTCAGTCCTGTTTCACAATAGTGGCACCATGCAGTATTTGTCCTTTTGTGACTGAGATATTTCACTCAGCATAATGTCCTCCAGGGTCACCCATTTTGAATAATATTGCATTAGTTCCTTGTTTTTCAATGCAGCGTAGTATTCCATTATGTGAATATACCACAGCTTCTCTATCCATTCGTTTGTTGATGGGCACTTAGATTATTTCCAACTCCTTGCTATTATGAACAAAGCCACAATAAACATGAGTGTGCATATATCTGCTTGGATGTCAGTTATGGTCTCTTTAGGGTATATTCCCAGTAGTGGAGCTGCTGGGTCAAATGGTATCTCTATTTGCAACTTTTTGAGAAAGCGCCATACCGCCTTGCACAGTGGTTATACCATTTTACACTCCCACCAACAGTGAATAAGGGTCCCAGTCTCTCCACAACCTTGCCAGCATTTGTTGCTTGCTGTTCTGTTAAATTTTGCTATTCTGACTGGGGTGAGATGATATCTCACAGTTGTTTTGATCGTATTTTATAAAAACATATAGACATGACTCCCTATCCTTGGGTGAGGTGTGGCTCTGGTCCTTCCTTGGGTCTAAAGGCCCCTTAGACCCATGAATGGTGGTAATTCTCTTTCTTTGTGCTCATCATCAAGGACACCATGTCTGATAAAGCAGAGAACCAATAAAAAATGAGGGCAGTCCTCTCTGGAATGGATTACACGGCTGCCTTTACCATGGAGTGAGATACAAGGATTAATGATCCCAAAGATGGTGCAGAACCGGGCGAGCATCCCTTCTGTTACCCATAATTCCTCTTGAGTCGGAGCTGGCTTAACATCAGCTAACAATAACGACAGAAGTCGTCGTGTTTACAGAATCAGTGGCCAGGGACGATTTGTTTTGTTGTCAGGTGCCATCAACGCAGCTCCACCTCATAGCGCCCCTGTGTTCAACAGTTCGGAGCCCAGCCTACCCTGCCCATCCTCACAATCTGCTGTGTGTAAGCTCATTGTAACAGCCACTGTGTCAATGCATCTCGCCGAGGATCTTCCTTTTGTTGACTCTCTACTTCAACAAGCAAAATGTCCTTCTCCAGGGACTGGCCCTTGATAACGTGCTTGCCGTGTGTGAGAGGAAACCTCACCAATCTCACCTCTCAGGATCACTCTGGCTGCACTTCCAAGACGAATTAGTTACAGACAAAAAATAAAAAATAATAACAATAAACTCAAAATGCCAGCAGTCTAGTCGAGTCTGACTCGCGCGGTGACTCACCATCATTAGGGGTTTGAGATTCTCTTTTTAAAAGAATGTTCGTCTTTCTGTCAAGAAGCCACAGGTGGTCTCGAGCTACCAATGTTTGGGTTAGCAGCTCAGCATGCAATGCACTACACCACCAGGGCTCCTTTGGAGAGGTCATTTGTTGCTGGTGTTAGTCAACCTTGCTACAAATGATCTCACTCAATGTGTTGGTGATTGGGTAGGTGTGTTTCAAACCACATTTCTCTCATCACCTAGTTAACCAACTTGGACTTGTTCACGGGCTAGTAGAAGGTTCTAGGACTAACAAGAGAAATGCACAGATTCTTGAGACATTGGCTCAGAACTGGTATTGTCACACAACCTCCCCACTTACAACACATTCCTTATCCAACACCACATTTTGGAAGAAGTGTTCCTTATCCTCACCTTCTGCAGGTCATCCCTGGACAGGTCATGGGGAAATGCAAAGGAAATTAATAAAATAGGAGCTTTCTTAGTTATCTGGTGCTTCTGTAATGGAGATACCATTATAATGGAGAGAGCTTTAGCAAACAGAACTTAATCTTTTACAGTGTCAGCAAACTTTTTCTCTACAGAGTCAGATAGTAAATATTTTATACTTTGCTAGTTGTTAAGGCTGTGCCTTTGTGGTGGGAAAACAGCCAGAGGCAATATGAAGACAAAAGGCATGCCAATAAAACTTTATTTACAAAAAAGAGGTCACAAACCTAATGTTACATTCTTCTTCATAGAGTCTGGCTTTGCAAATTATTTGCTCAGCATACAGACTGAATAGATATGGAGAAAAAAAAACACGCTTCCATCCTTGACAATGTCAATCTTTCTCCCTATGTCTGGACTTTCAGGAATGCTAACAATACCCTTTGCGTAGTTCAGGGCATTTTAACAAGTTATTGGCCTAAATCGAGCAAAGAAGACCTGAGCCATGAAGAATTAATAATAACATAGTACAAGGGACAGCAATCCAGATTTCTTGTTTGTTTGTTTCTATGGCATCCACCAGCTGCTCCACAGGAGAGAGATGGGCAGTCTCCTCCTGTGTGATATACAGACTTTGAAAACTCACTGGAGGACCATCTTTGAGTCAATTCTAACTTGGTAGCACATAACAACAACATAGCATAGAGGGCTTTTTAAAATAAAAGCAAAGCATAATAGTTTTTTAAAAAAATTATCCTAGTTTATTTACAAAATTTGAATGCATTCTTTTTCACATCAGATACTTCCAATTTCCCTCACCACACCATCAAATTTTACAACTCCATCATTAATCCGTTCCTTCTCTCTGCACATCCTCACCCCTCTACTTCCGCCCTACCCCCCAGCCCTTGGATCCTCATATTCTCTCTACAATAATGGTTTTCTACAATATTTGTCTTTGTAGGACTGATTTATTTCACTCAACATAATGCTCTCCAGTCCCTCCCAGGTTAGGTAATGAGTAACAAAATCATTGTTCCTCAGTGTTGTGTAGTATTCCATCATGTGAATGTACCATAATTTCTCAATCCATTCGTTTGTGGTTGGACATTTGGGCTGTTTCCATCTTCTTGCAATGGTGAATAACACTTCTATGAACATTGGTGTGCAAGTCTTCGTTTGCACCTCAGCTTTCATTTTCTGGGGGTATATTCCAAGCAGTGGAATAGCTGGGTCATATGGAATGTCTCACTCCAGTAACAGGCAAAGTTTAACAGGACAGCAAGTAATAAATGTTGGAGAGGATGCAGTGAGATAGGAACTCTTATACATTGTTGGTGGGATTGTAAAATGGTACAACCACTCTGGAAGGCAGTTTGGAGCCTCCTAAAAAAACATAATGTCATTTTGAGGTCTGTGACACACTTGACCCAAGAGCTCTTTTCAATTGCCTCATATGTTTGTTTCACTGTCCTGGAGAAAGTGAAGCCAGGGTGCTCCTTGGAAGCAAGGATGGAGAAACTCCATCTCACATACTTTGGGCATGTTGTTAGGAGGGGTCAGTCCTTGGAGAAGGACTTCATAATTAGAAAGGTGAAAGGTCAGTGAAAGAGAGAGACCCTCAAAGACATGGATTGACACAGTGACTGTAACAAATGGGCTCAAGTGTGTCAGAAATGGTGAGGATGGCACCAGACAGGGCAGGCTGAGATCCATGGTTCATAGGCTTACTATGAGTTATACCTGACTCATGGGCACGAAACAACAGCAACAATATATGCATGCAAAATATGGATAAATGATAAAAAGACTGAAGACTATATTCCTCTGAATCATAATGTTGGCAAAGAATGTCAACTATCCCAGGGACAGCTATAGGAATAAACAAATCTGTCTGAAAGAAATATAGCCAGAATGTTCCTTAAAGGGAAGATGGTGGGACTTTGCCTCATCTATTTTAGACACACTTTCAGGGAGGACCTATCCCTGGAGAAGGACATCATGCTTGAAAAAGCAGAGGGTCAGTAAGAAAGAGGAAGACCTTCAGTGAAATGGATTCACTGAATTCAACGCCACAATGGGCTTAAATATCAATTGTGAAGATGGCACAGATTGGGCAATGCTTCATTCTGTCGAGCATACAGTCATTACAAGTCGGAACAAGAAGTAGCATAGAAAATAACACTAATCTCCTTGCTCCTCAATGCTTACACAGCCATGGCACCCTGTGCGTGTCTTTGAGGGTGTTTTTACTTTGCCATTCTTCCCTTCTCTTTCCACCATTCCTCATTCCTGTACATACATAAGACAGACTCTGTGTAGCTCAGTTTTAGAAGCCAGGAAACACGTGGTCATCCAACAGAACATGAAGGCTGCCAAGAAGCCTGCCACTGCTCAGAAGGTCCCTTAGGCTGCCAAGCTCAAGACAACCACTCCATACACGCATTGGAGCTGGAACGCCGACGGGAAGCATTTATATTTTGCAACTTTTAAATTGTGGGTATTTGGCTCGGTGGGAAGGGAGGTGGCCAGCCCATGGGCAGGCGGCACATTGGATAGGCGTCCATCTGGGCTCTTGCTATTCTTGACGATGACTGCACAGTATTCCAACCCTCACCCTGAACAGCTCCTCTGTTCTCAAAAGCCTGTGGTGGACATTTACAAGATCTGCAGGGCTGAGCCCCCTGTGAGCCGCTGGATGTGAAGTCTGGAGATGCCCCCTCTCCTCATCAATTAGCAGGAGAATGGGAGAGAAAAGGAGGAGGGGACCCGCCCATCACGTGCCTGTCCCGTTCATCCACAGTCTGATTTATTCCGCCCAATCACACAATTGGACATGGAGTATTTGCATTTTATGCTCTGGGAGAGGTTCTTGGTACTGTCAACACCACATTTCCCCCTCATCTGCTCCTGCTTCAGCACTGAAAACAGAGGAAAAACCAGCTCCCCTTGCATTCACTTTAACTCATGGGGGCCACCCCCATGTCTGAAGAAGAGCTGTGCACCACAAGGTTTTCCTGAACAGGGTCTTCAAGGGACAGATTGTCAGGCCCTTCTTCTGAGTCACTCCTGGGTAGGTTCAAACGGCCAACTGTTCCCATAGTAGCAGAATGTCATTTGGAGACTCTATCACATAGGAATTAGATAGTACAAGTGACTCAACAGTAGGTAGCACTGGTGGCCACATGGTAAGAAGCTGCGCTGCAATCCTAAAAGCATGAGTTCAAATCCACCAGCTGCTCAGCAGCAGAATGGGCCATCCCCTCCTATGCAATTCACTGCCTCTGAAAACCCACTGAGGGTCAGCTAGGGGTCATTTCCGACTTGATGGTGCAGAACAATAATATCTACACTAAATACAACTCACAACAACTCATTGCCTTGGAGAGGAAAACCTGGTAGATTGCAGCAGAGTATCATTGGTTAATAGAACATTCAAGAGAAGAGTCCTCTAGGTCAGAGGTAATTCAAATTGCAACATGATCGCAAAACTAACACTAAGAGGGTAAAGTCAGCCCAGGGCAGGGCAGTGTTTCATTTCATTTTGTGTGGAGAGCTGACTTGACAACTAACAATTTCTTTTTTCCTTTTATTTATTCTTTGTTGTACATTTCTCCTCCCTTCCCTCTCCCTCCCCTTCCCCACCCTGCAGTACACCCCTTGTTCCAGATTGTTCTCATGCATATTATGCATAATCATATATTCTTTTGGGACAGTTCTTCCCTTCATCTGTTCTAATACAGTGTTCATTATCTATCTACTCTTTCCCCATTCCCTCCCCAACACCCCCATGTCTGTCCTATTTAATAACAGCAGTGTTATGCAGTATTTATCCTTTTGTGACTGAGATAGTTCACTTAGCATAATGTCCTCAAAGCTCCTTCATGTTGTGTAATATTTTGCTTGGTCATTATTTTTCAGTGCTGCATAGTATCCCATTGTGGGGATGTACCATCGTTTTCTATCCATTTGTTTATTCACGGGCACTTGGATTGCTGCCATCTCTTTGCTATTGTGAATAATGTAGCAATAAACATGGATGTGCAGACAACTAACAAATTTCATCACTTACCACTTGTGAAAGCTTGCTAAAAGGACTTATCAGAGCATTGCGGCTCAAAATGATCTTCACATGACCCTTAAAAATAGCGGCAAACATGCTGGACTGCTCACCGAAAGGTCAGCAGTTCGAATCTGTCAGCTGCTCCTCAGAAGAAAGATGGGCAGTCTCCTCCTGTAAAGACTGCTGCCTTTAGAAGCCGGAAATGTGATGGTGTGTCTAAATGAGTCAGAAATTACCCAACTCAACAGTACAGAACAACAGCAACAATTCTCACATGTGTTTGGTAATTTTTTTTTTTTAATTTGGTGAATGTTATGTTTGTGTTTGGTAAATTTTAAACTGGCCAGTTGTTTGTGACTGGCTAGTTAATGAATGATGGTGGTGAATCTAGTGCCGGACAAGCTTTCTTGTTCAACCACAGGTCGGTTTCATAGAAAGAACACGGCTGTGTCTTGTAGACCAGCAGCTGACATTTTTGGTGCATGGTTGCAAACCAAAGGCACTAAAACAAAGCGTGATGTAGTTGAATTGATTCATGGTGTCCATACATGTTACAGCACAGAACTGGCCTACAGGGCTTTCACAGGGCTGTGATATTTACACAAGTAGACAGCTAAGTGTTTCTATCCATGGGAATACTGGGTGGGATCAAATAGCCAACTTTCAGGTTAGTGATGAACAGCAAGCTATTTGTGCCACCTTGTCCCCTGTGCCTATTATTCAGGTAAGAAAACACCCATACATTTTCAAAGGTGCTTAAGATAGTAGGATCTTCAGGGATCTCTCTATCCCTCAATGTGCAAGGGACTTGTATTAATAATTAATGAAGTCTGTGTTGGGATTGTGTGATGACTCAGGTCTAAATTCTTTCTCTGCTATTTATTAGTTTGGTCACCTTGGGAAATCACTCCGTCTCTGCAGCCACATTCCTTACCTTCAGCAATATTGACATTTAGGACTGCGTCCTTCTTTGCTGTGTCCTCAACATGGAAGGAAGGTTAGCAGCATCCCAGCCTCAACTCACTAGATGCCGGTAGCACATGCCCCCCAACCCCACCCCATGGTGACACTTAAAAATGTCTCCAGAGATTGATAAGAGAAAGAACAAGGTTCTGCTTGTGTTGCATGGGTTTCCATGCCACTGGTCAAAGCCAATGAGAAGGCTACGTTCAAAGTCAAGAGGTAGAACAGATACCCTATTCACAGATAGAAGCCATGGCAAAATTACATGGCCCATGAGTTGGTTTACAAGGAAGAGTGAAGAATGTGAGTCGGTTCTGCATCTACCACAATCTGCCCATCAACAAGCAGCCAAGGACGAGGAGCCAGAGGAGGTCAAGTGTATCTGGGGAGACTCATCCACCGTGAGTAGTATAGAGAGCTAGTCCAGCATTATACAACTACTTCCCTACTGGAGAACTGTTTAAAGGGGATATATGATTGGGTGTTGTTGTCATGACAGGTGTCCAGAATGAGGGCTGCATAGTGGGGTGGACTTGGGGGGAAGGATTATATAACAGTGAAAGAATTTTTCTTTTGCTTTTCAGAGAGAGGAGCAAATTGGGGGAAGAGGGGAGGGCAGAGAGAAAGGTGCAAGAATAAATGGATGGAAATCCTCAGTCTCTGTAAACTTCCATTAAAATTAATAATAATTAAAAAATTATAAAAAAAACCCCACAGCACCCAACCAACGACAAAAAAAAAAAAAACAAAAAACACCAAAACAACTACCTCCCTACTCAGCAAGAATTAACTAGACTATGTCACCTTCTTGGACCTCTTCCAGTGAGAAGACTTTTATTAGAAACACTTAAAGGCCTGCATCTGAGGCTGTATCAGAGCCTGACCCCAGTACCCTGACCAGAGTTGGGATAATTCCTAAGTAGAAATGGGGGCGGGAGGTGGAACAAAGCAGAGACTCAGGTGAGTCTTCTGAGCAGAGAACGAGTACTCTGAGAGATGGAACATTTGTGTTTAGAAAGATTGAGTGTTATTTGAAGAGATGGTTTAAATTGTTCATCAAGTTGTACTAAATGTCTTTTTTTTTTTTACCAGACAGAAATGTTTTATTTAAAAAATAATAAAATAAATTTGAATCAAAGTCTGGTTAAGTTCAATTATTAACTCAAGATCATAGAAAGCTTACAGGAAAGCCTACAGGCACATCAGAGAGAAGCAGGCAACAACTGACAATTCTGTGGTTGAAAAAGAAGTTGCAGCTTATACAATCTGCTTAATGATTATCAAGGCCAACTCTCTACCAGATTGGTTTAGGGAGTTTTGTGACTTTTTTTTTCCAAAATAGGTTTCAAGATATACTAAAAACCAGTTTTTAAAAAACTCAAATTCACTGTCATCAAGTCAGTTCCAACTCATAGCAGTGCTTCATCTGGTTTCCAAGGCTATCAAAGCACCAGGGTTGGAGACTGCCTATCTTTCTCCCACGGAGCAGCTGGTAGATTCTAACTGAACCTCCAGAAACACAGCCCTTTTGGTTAACAATGAAATACCTTTGCCAGCAGAGCTCCTTAATAAACTTTATTTGTGCCTCAGTTCTCGTTTTCTCAGTGTATATTCCAAGCAGTGGAATAGCTGGTCATATGGAATTTCAGTGTTCAGCTTTTTGAGAAAAAGCCAAACTGCCTTCCAGAGTGGTTGTACCGTTTTACAATCCCACTAACAATGTGTAAGAGTTCCTATCTCGCCACATCCTCTCCAACATTTATTACTTGCTGCCCTGTTAAACTTTGCCTCTGGAGTGAGATGGTATCTCATTGTGGTTTTGATTTGCATCTCTCTTATTGTGTCTCTCTTCATGTGTCTGTTGGCAATCCAAATGTCCTCCTCAGTGAAAACTCTTGAGGCTCAAAGACTTATACACTAATGTTTATAGCAGCATTATTCACCATTGCAAGAACATGGAAACAGCCCAAATGCCCAACCACAATGGAATGGATTGAGAAATTATGGTACATTCACACAATGGAATACTACGCAGCAAGTAGGAGCAGTGATTTTGTAAATTACTACCTAACACAGGAGGGACTGGAGAGCTTTATGCTATGTGAACTAACTCAGTCTCATAAAGACAAATACTGTATAAGGACCATTACTGTAGAACAAGTATGAGGATACAAGGCGGGGAGGTGTGACGACTTGATCAGGGTGGATGACTTGATCAGAGGGTCACATAATTTGATTGGTGGAAGGAGGAGTGGATAAAGGAAAGGGGAAAGATCTGGTGTGAAAAACAACATATACAAACTTTATGAGCTTGGTATGTAAACCAGTATTAAAAAAAAACAAAAACAAATTCTATTTGTTGTAGTAAAATGCCATCAGGTAGACTGTTAACTCATAGCAACCCTGTGAAGAACAGATCAGAACCTTGTCCTGTCTCGCACCATCTTCACAAGCTCTGACATGCTCAAACCCCTTGTTACAGTTATGGTGTCAATCCATCCTTTTAAGAGTCTTCCTCTCTTTCTCTGACCCTCCACTTTTCCAGCCTGGTGTCCTTTTCCGAAGACCCCTCTAGGCAACATATCCAAGCTACGTGAGATGAGGTTTCATCATCCTCGCCTCTAAGGAGCATGCTGGTTGCACCTCCTCCAAGACAGACTTGTTTGCTCTTTTGGCAATCCATGGGATAGTCAATACTCTTCTCTGACACCACTGTTTTTCTTCAGCCATCCTTATTCATTGTCCAACTTTCAGATGCATAGGACATGATATGCTTTGTAAATTTTCACTCAAATTACATTAAAAATGGGAATGGAGAGAAAGCAAAAGGTCATTGAGAAGAAAAGAGCCAAAAATGGATGTCATAAGAGATTCTATTTGGAACATGGAGAAGCTAACATGAATGGCAAAAATGATGAGCTAGAAGAGGTTTAATAAAAGATTTTAAAGGGAAGCTTGAGAAGACAATGTATTGTAGCAACATGTTCAAAGACCTACAGTTAGGAAATTGAAAGGGAGAAAATATTTAACATTCTCAAAATGAAAGCACCAAATGGAAAAATTAAAACTTTGAGTTGCAATATTGAAAGAGTCAGTGGCCAAAATAGTTAATAACATGAGAAGTATCAAAAGACAATGAAATATTCAGAGTCACAATATTATAAAGGCATCATTCATCCATTTCAGGAGGTAACATACGATCAAGAACCAGTCGTACTGAAGGAAGACGTTCAAGCTGCACTAAAGACATGGAAAAGAAACCACGCCTGCAGGAATCAACTGGATACCAATTGAAATGTTCCAACAAAGGGATACAGCCTTGAAAGTATTGAATTGTCTATGCCAAGAAATTTGCAAGACATCTAGGTGGCCAGTCAACTAGAAGAGATTCATATTTGTGCCCCTTCCAGACAAAATTAATTTAGTAGAATGCAGAAATGATTGAGGACGATTTTTAATAAATGACTCGAGCAGTACTTCAACAAGGAATGGCTAGAAAATCAACTCTGATGTAGAATGAGTGACATCATTACCGACATCAGATGGATCTTAGCTGAACACAGAGAATATCAGAAAGATGGTACCTGTGTTTTCTTGATTATTCAAAGGCATTTGATTGTATGTGTCCCAAGATAATGTTATGAAGAGTGAAAATTCCAGAATACTTACTTGTGCCCAAGAAGAACTTGTACAAAGGCCAAGAGGCAGTTGTTTAAACAGAGTAAGAGGGTACTTGTAGTTTTAAAACAGGGAAATTGTATGCCAAGGTTTCTAATTTCATCACACATAGGGTTCAGAGCTGCTGTACAAAGGGTTGCTATGAGTCACAGGGGACTCCATGGCACATAACAACAGCAAGAACAACATATTATATTGGTTGGGTTTTTTATTTAAGCCTCTTGTTTAGAGTCAACAAGACCTCATGGAGGACCTTTGTATTTAAAAATCGGTTGTTATATTTTAGAGGAACGTTGTTCTAAGTGACACAGCAGCACTCTTCTGTCAATATGCTGTACTGAGATAACCTGAGGTTGCTGTGATGCTGAGCCTTGCGCCATTAGGGTGTCAAATGTCATAACAGTTACCCATGGTTGACAGTGTTTGGTGGAGCTCCCAGATTAAGACAGGTGTGGAAGCAGGAGCAGCATCTACTTCCTAAACAACATACCTCTGCAAACTCTATGAACTTTGAGAAATGACAATCCTTATAGAAAGGATTCAGGTATTCTTTTTTTACTACTGTAATAAGGATTTGGGTATTTTGTTCATAGGGTCACTATGATTCATGCTCGACTCGATGGCAATCAACAAAAACAATATATGATGGAACACAAATCAACTATGGTACATATCAGGTGCTATGAATTAGAACTGACTTGATAGCATTTAATGTTCCCACTAGTGTAATAATGGGTCTGTATCTATATGGCCATGTTGATATCTTTCTGCCATCTTTATCTAATACTAAAATTTATACATTTATCTATCTAAAATCATATGTCTTTCTATTAGGTTTGCTTTTATCTCTCTTTCTTTGCATCTGAGAATTGAACAACGACTAAGGGTGACAGAAGAAAAATATATAGATGCCTTTGAATTGTGGTGTTGGAACAGAGTGCTAAGTGTCCCATGGACTGGCAGAACTAACAGATATGTCTTGGAGAAGGTTTAGCCAGAGTGCTCCTGGGAGGCAAGGATGGTGAAGCTTCATCTCACATATTTTGAGCATGTTGTTAGAAGAGGCTGTGCCTTGGGAAAGGACATCATGAGGATCAGCAAAAGAGAGGAAGACCCTCCACCAGATGGATTGGAGCAGTGACTGCAGCAATGAGAGCAAGCATATCAGAGATGATAAGGATGGAACAGGATGAGAACAAGGTTCAGATCTGCGAGCCGTTCTTAACTCGCACTTAACAACAACATTATCACTGAGTTGGGCCCAACTCATAGCTGATCCTCCAGTGGGTTTCCAAGGTGATCTTTCACACAGGAGGGAATTACCCATCCTTCTCAGATGATGAATTCAAGCTACCAGAGAACACTGACTTTCAATTAGTAGTGCAACTTCCCTTAAACCATACCACCAGGCCAGCTCCCTGCTCGCTTTTGTATACATACAATATTTCTGACAAGATTTGGAGAAATCTATCTTCCCTTCTTACTCTCAGGGAGAGTTTGAGGAGTCAGAAACAAGAGGATAATGATTCTTTTTTTAAAAATGCCTTCATTCCATCTTTTAAAAAAGATGATTCATGTGTTTCACTTTTAACAAATTTTAGTTATGAATCACTGGATTAACACACAGCTTTTAACTTGAAAAAACAGAGGCAGCCACACACACAGAACCAGGGATGGAGGTTGAAGTTAACTTACCAGGCAAAATCTGGTTTTCACGTCACTGCAGCCAGAGAATAGAAGATTTCATCTTCTTTTCTGAATTGTCCGATGAAAAGGCAGACCCCGTACCTGGTTCAATCCAAGTCTTCTAGTTAAATCAACAGGACAGGGAGGGAGCTGAAACGAAGGAGAGAGAAGGTGTGTGCTTTCCTTGGCATGTGAAATAGATGAGGATGCATTTTCTGATTATTTAGGCCAATGTTCATTGAGATCTCATGGATGAACTGTTGTAAGGTGTCATTGACCATCCCTCATAGCGACCCTAGGAACAACAGATGATCTCCACCTTGTGCTATCCTGCGCTGTCCTCACAATCTCCACCATGGTCAAGCCCGCGTTGCAATCCCTGTGTCCATCTGTCTTGTTGAGGGTCATCCTCTCTTTCACTGGCCATCTACTTTTACTTCAACAAACCCTATACTTGAATCCACTCTTTGCTGTTGAGTTGGAGCTTACTGGTAGCTGATCCTCCAGCAGGTTTTTAGAGGCTGTAAATGGCAGGGATCTGTGATGGCTTGAGACTTAGGCCATCACATCAGGGGCTGGTCAATGGGAGACGGGTATTGAATGGTGAAGGCAAAAGGAGGAAGGGATGGTGGTGGAGTAAGGAAGCATGGGTGGACAGCAACATTGAATCTATTGGTCATTGTTATAACTGGGCAATTGTCTTTCATCTGCTCTTTTCTGTGAAATGCTTGTCTGTAAGATACTATTATATA
>NW_006399895.1:2826116-2846501 GCF_000299155.1 Elephantulus edwardii
GCTAGTTTGGCACAGGAGAGAAGAGCATTTATCTGTATTTGGAAAAGCAGCAAGAAAGATTTCAGGGAAAAAATAAATACATTTAATTTTTTTTTAAAAAAGAGAGATGTGACAATTTACTGTCATAAAGATTACAGCCTTGCAGATCTTATGGAGTGAAGTAACGAGTCCTTCAGGGTCGCTGTGAGTTGACATTGTCTTGACAGTAAGAGATATGTTTCTGTAACATCATTGGTTCCTAGTTACTCAAAAACCTCAAACTCATTGCTGCCAAGTCATAAACTAGCACCTAGCTGATCCTTCGGGGGTTTTCAGAGGCTACAAATGGCAAGGGAGGAAATTTAGCATCTTTTTTCCTGCAGTGGTAGATTTATCTGCCTGCTTTGGGGTTAACAGTGCAACTCCTTAAGCCACCAGTTTCCCCTTGCTCTGAATGGAAAGGTTGACACAGTTAACTGGAATCATGAGCTTAAAGGTATCAGAAATGAAGAGGAATGGGTAGGGTTCAGATCTGTTGCCGACTTGAGGGCACCTAACAAGAACAATAACGTTAGAATAAACACAGATGTGATAGGAACTCAAATGCATAAATCCCGAGAATTATGAAGACAAAATTTGAGATGTGAGAAAAAGTCTCTGTGTTTTAGAAACCCTTTCCCCGCAGCATCCAAAGGCCTAAGCATTTGTTCTTTGTAACTGGCAAACATCAGGGAAACTTGCTGTAAGATTTGGAAAACTGGTGGAGTGTGTTTGGCAGCATGCCTTTCTTTCCAAATGGTCCTGCGCGTGTCAAGTCCACTTTAAAATCCAGCCCTGAGTGCCAGAGGTGTTGTCATGGAAACACACATGTGAGTGATGCTGTATGCAAGTCAAGGGAGCAAGAAGAGGTTGGGAAGTATCTTCAAGATGCTGTGTGAATTCCTGGATAGAGATTCTATAAAGGCATATATTTTGTTCAACTTGGAGGAGACCCTTAGGAGAGGCAGTTTGTACCAGTAGTGTTATGCAGATGACACAACCCTGCTTGCTGAAACTGAGCACTTGCTGTGGAAGGCCAGGGACTGCAGTCTTCAGTATAGATTGAGGCTCAATATCAAGAAAACAAAGATTCTCACCAATGTGCTGATTGGCAGCATCATGATGGATGGTGAAGAGGTTGAGAATGTTCACAGTTTTAGTTTGCTTGGCTCCACAGTCAACACTCTTAGCACCAGCAGCCAGGAAATTAAAAGACATATTGCAATGGGAAAGTCTGCAGTTAGAGACCTCTCTAAAGTACCGAAGAGCAATGATGTCAGTCTAGAGACTAAGGTGTGCCTAATAAAGGCCATGGTCTTTGCAATCATTTGCTATGCATCAGAAAGCTGGACAATGATGATGCCTTTGAGCTGTTGTGCTGGAGAAGAGTATTGAATATACCATGGACTTCTCTAGGAGAACAAACAAGTTCGTTCTGAAGAGGGTGAAGGCAGGCTGCTCCTTAGAGGCAAGGATTCTGAAGCTTCATCTGACATACTTTAAACATATTGCAAGGAAGGATTAGTCCTTGGAGAGGGAGATCATTCTTGGGAGGGTAGAGGGACAGCACAGGAGAGGAAGACCCTAGATGAGATGGATTGATTCAGTGACTAAGGTAATGGGAGTAGGTATGTTGGAGACAGTGAGATCGACACAGGATAGGGCAGAGTTTAGGGCTGTTATACACAGGGTCACTATGAGTCACAGGAGACTCAACGGCACATAACAACAGCAGCAATGTGGTGAAGGTAAAGTGGAAATGTAAACTGTGATGGACTCAGCACCGTATTCAGTAATGTGTCCATGGAAGACATCACTAATCAATCACAACATACATTCTCCACTGAGCATGGAGGCTGTCTCACTGTTTTTCCCAAAACAACCCTTTAGATCTCTACAACTAGGTAACTGAAAATAGCCTTTAAAATAAAAGCTATCTACCATGTGAGGGTACGATTTGCTGTGCATCAGAGAGCTGGACACTGACCAAAGATGACAGAAGAAAAATGGATGCCTTTGAGTTGTGATGCTAGAGAAGAGTATTGAATATACTATGAATTGCCAGAGAACTAACAGATATGTCTTGGAGAAGGTTTGAAACCAAGCTGCTCCTTGGAGGCAAGGATTTTGAGGCTCTTTCTTACATACTTTGGGTATACTGACAGGAGGGACCAGTCCTTAGAGAAGAGCGAAGGGACAGCACAGGATAGGAAGACCCCAGATGAGATGGATTGATACAGTTACTGGAGTGATGAAGGTAGGTTTGTCAGAGACGGTGAGATTGGCCCAGGATAGAGCAGGGTTCAGAGCTATTGTGTATAAGGTCACTATGAGTTGTCATCGACTCGATGACACTTAGCAACAACCACATGAGTGTTCCAAGTAGTGGTTTAAGCATACTTTGGTAATCAGACTACCTAGACTTGAATTCTGGCTCTGACCCTTAAGAGTTGTATAGTTACAGCCAAGACACTGAGCCACTTGTTGTTGTTGTTAGGTGCCATAGAGTCAAGTAAGACTCACAGCAAACCTATGAACAACTAATCTGAACCCTGTCCTATCCAGTGGCGTCCTCACAATCTCTGACATCCTCAAGTCCATTGCTGCAGTCACTGTGCCAATCCACCGGGCTGGGGGTCTTCTTCTCTTTCACTGTCCCTTTACCATCCCAAACATGATGTCCCTCTCCAAGGAATAATAGCCAGTTTTAGCACATGCCCAAAATATGTGAGACTGAGCCCCTGGGAACTTTAGTTTCCTCCTGTACAAAATAAGGATACCAATAATACCTACATCACGGAGTAGTTGTTATTGTTGTTAAGCCTCAGTGAGTTGGCTACTACCCATAGCCACTCTGTACACACAATCGAAACCTTGCCTTATCTCTATTGAATGATTTCCATTACATATCCCCTTCCTTTCCCCAAAAAATGATCAATAAAACCCTGGAAATACTTTTTTTGGGGGGGCGGAACCCAACCTTGCCTTATCCTGTGTGATCATCATAGTCTCTACCATGCTCAAGTTCATTCTTGCAGATATGGCGCTGTTGTTGTTATTAGGGGTCACTGAGTTGACTATGACCCACAGTGACCCTATGACCAGCAGATCTGAAACGTGCCCTATCTTGCATCATCTTCACGATCTCTGTCATGATCAAGCCCGCGATGGTGGTAAATCCAGCCCATCGAGGGTCTTCCTTTCTTTGACCTTTCCCAAAATGATGTCTCTCTTCCAAAATTGATTCCTTCTGAAAATACTCGCCGCTGTGAGAGGAAGTCCCACCATCCTTGCTTCACTGTTGTTGTTGTTGTTAGGTGCTGTCAAATCACCTGCAACTCATAGAGACCCTATCCTGAGCCAATCCCACTGACTCTGACACACCTACCCCCATTACTCCAGTTACTAAAGTAGTTATAAGGATTAAGTATACTAATATTGTTAAGTGCTGTCAAGTCTTAGATGACTCATAGCGATCCTATGAATGAAAGGCCTGAGCACTGTTCATAGAGTTTCCAGGAGCAAGCCATTTCAGAAGTAGATGCCACTCCTGCTTCCAAGCTTGTTTTAATCGGGAAGCTCCACCAAACATATACAAAACTTGGAAGATTTCCCGGTGCTTAATAAGTGTGACCTTAATGTTTACCTCATTGGGATGCAAAGGTGCCTACATCTTACTCAGAAAGTAACTGAGGATTAGAGAGATTAAATAACTTGAGCACAGTCACTCAGATAGGACATAGTCAACCGGGAGTTTGAATTCAGGTCTGTGAGCATCATTGCTACACAGCCTACCTTGTGAGAGAGTCTGGATCATAAAGTCTATTATGGATTGAAGTATGCTCCTCCCCCCCCCCCGAAATACATGTATGTCATGAAGTGATGTGAAAGTTACATAATGATCCTGCAGGATCTGATAAACCAAATCATTGCAAGAGGCTTGAGGGTGAGATGCAACACCCTTAGGGAGCGCTGCCATGGTAGTCCATAGGGAGCTGCACTTTTAAACTATAGGTGGATGGTTTGAATCCATCAGCAGCTCCAAGGAAGAAGGATGGACAATCTCCCCTGCCCTCTCATGCCATTTAGCCTCTGAAAACCCAAAGGAAGGTGAACTATGACTTGGTTCTGACTTGACAGCAATGAATTTGAATTTGAATTTTAAATTGCAATACACTTGACATCATCACAAGCTTGATCTGATGTAAGAGTTACATCAAGGGGTGGCTTGTAACATCTTTTATGTCACACAAGATAAAAGGAGAGAAAAGCAAGCAGAGAAATTGGGGACCCTAGGATTACCAAGAAAGACCCTGACAGAATTCATCCTTCAGTGCAATATTGTAGGAGTGTGACTCATAATGACCCCCACATACAGCAGATTGAAATGCCACTCTATGCTGCCCTCTCCTCACAAACTCTGCTGTATATAAGTTCATTGTTGCAATCTCTGTATCAGTCTGAGTTGAGGGTCAATCTTTAATCACTGACTCTCCACTTTTCCAAATATGATGTACTTTTTTTTCCAAGGAGCCCCATATTCCTAAAAGGAGCTTCTCTATAGCTATAAGCTGCCTTTATTATCTGTGATTACAATGGATGTTGACCCTCAAGAACAGAGTGTCTTGGCTTCTCTGTTAACCTTGAGCAACAATGACCAGAGCTTCTCCAGTACAGTGTCCAGTGCAGACTTTGCACTCAGTTAACTTCAGTTGCTATTATCAGCATCCCCACAGGTTCCTGAATGGCTTTACCGCCCACCACATGGGACTTTAACTTACAGCTGTGGGTTTTAAAAGCCAGCATCTCTTACACCAAGCCAGCAAGACTCAAGGGTCTGGAAAATATCATGTACCTCTGTCTATTCTGAAATAGTTTGTTAGGTACACAAAGCTGGGCAGTTACATTTTATGGCACAGAGAGAACACACAGTTCTTTCATGAACCCGAGTATCACCTGGCTCAGAGACTAGAGATGAATACTAAACAGATAAGTCTCCAAGCCTAGTTCAATAAACAAGGTGCTCAGTTCCCAACAGCAGACATCAACAGTCCTTTGCTTTCCACTGGCCTCCATCTCCTTGGAAACGTCATAACAGACTTAATAAAAGCCTGAATGACTCTTAGAAGCTCTGCAGTTCTCCCCACAAGAAGGATGAACTCAGAGATTCAATTAAAGAGGAGTATACTGGCTTGGCCGTGACATTAGCCAGCTAGGCATGCAGAAATCCATCCGAGCAGGTGGGGAGTGGAGCTGGCTCTGAGGCACCTCTTAGCAGGGCTGGGGCTGGTAGCACACTTAATTAGGGGCTTGGAGTCTGCTCAGCATTCAATGGAACCCTCCCAAGTCTGTCTCCTTTATTCAATTAAGGAAATGATAGGGACCTTCCATTCTCCCCACGATTTCAAATAATGATACATGATCAAGTTGAGAGTGGGGATTGTTTGCAAGTGCATTTCTGAAAGAAAAAAAAAAAAGCAACAAAACGCCTGCTGAATCTAACCTAATCTAACTAGAGAACAGTCTTCAAACAAGCTATTGGCAATTCACACCACCTCTCTCTCTGTCTCTCTCTCTTTCTCTCACACACACATACACACACACACACACACACACACACACACACTCTGTTTGTAGCAATATCTACCCCAGAATGAGTCATGCAAAACCAGGATGCATTTTCAAAAATTTCAAAGATAAACAAAAGAACAACAACAATAATAAGGTGAATGTAATGCAGAGGGAGAGAACAATTATCAAGCTAAATGTTCAGAGTGGAGAAAGGAAGTTAACGAAAGGAGGAAGGAAAAATAAACACATAGACCCTCAAAACACTGTGGGTCTATTTAGGGGAAGCTGTTTGGGTCTCTTGATGGAACTTCTGGCATCATTCTCTTTGAAGAGCATTTTTTTCCCTTCAGTGTCTAGTGTACAGTGCACACACCTGAATCCTTTTTCCATGTAAAATAGTCTGTATCATTCAAGATGCAACTACTCAAGATTTTTACTCCTTTACCTTTTTTTTGTTTGTTTGTTTGGGGCCATTTCTGGAACCTGAAAGAAGAAAAGACCCAAGACTCATTGCTGTCGGTAGATGCTGATTCACCTCAACTTTATAAGGACAGAGCCTCTGAGGCTGTAATCTTTACAGAAGGATAAGGTCTCGTATATTTTTTTTGGTCAGAGCAACTGGAAATTCAAACCACTGACGTGGGTAGCAAAGCACTTTCACCACTCGTCCATTGTATCACCAGGGATTGTCTTATGCCAGGGACTCAGATCATTGCTAGGTAACTTAATTGATTGACTAGTTCACTAATTAGCTTCCTTTTTTAACATACTTAGCTCATTGCTGTCGAGTTGGAACTGACTCACAGCTGAGCCTCCAGCCGGTTTCAGAGGCAGGAGAGGAGACTGACTGCCCATCCGTCTCCCTTGAAGCAGCTGGTGAATTTGAACCACCTGCCTCTGGATTGGCAGTGCAACTCCTTACCCACTAGGCCACCAAATCTTCCTTTTTTTATGCTATTTAATTTTTAATAATATGTCAACAGATATCATTCTTATAAATTATTCCTATAATAAGTTATAATAACAAACAAAATATTTTTGTAAGCCCAGTTTGCATATATTACTATATCTATAAGCCTAGAACTCTACTAATTTGCTTATTGAGTCTTCTTTTTTTTTATTCCCCTCCCTTCTTATTTCTGTTAACCCTCTAAGATTGATTGTATCTGCGTGTAAACCAATTCTTAACTTTTCATGTTAGTGGAATTATACCATAATTGTCCTCTAGTAACTGCCTTAGGTGGCTCAGCATACTTTGTTCTACTTTCATTCATGCTGTAGTTTCATTTTAAAATCCTTAGAGTTGACAGACACCAAAAAAAAATGAAGAAGAAGGAGGAGACCTTCTTGGCAGAAGTGCAGTCAGAGTGCTGAGTGCTCCTTCGGGGCGGGGATGGTGAGACTTCACTCATATACTCTGGGCATGTTGTCAGGAAGGACTGGTTTTCTGGGAAAGTGAGAGTCAAGAATGGGGGGAAAGGTTCTTTAGGGGATGGATGGAGGGAGGGAGGGAGGGATGGAGGGACAAAGAGATGAAGGGAGGGATGGATGGGTGGGTGGATGAAGGGAGGGAGGGAGGGAAGGATCGATGGATGGAGGGAGGAAGACATGGATGGATGGATGGATGGATGGTGGATGGATGGATAAAGGGAGGGAGGGAGGAAAAGATGGAGGGAGGGAGGGAGGGAGGGAGGGAGGGATGATGGAGGGATGGAGGGAGGAATGGATGAATGGAGGCATGGATGGAGGGATGGATGAAGGAAGGGAGGGAGAGAGGGATGGATGGATGGATGGATAAAGAGAGGGAGGGAGGGAGGAAAAGATGGGGAGGGAGAGAGGGAGGAAGGAAAAGATGGAGGGAGAGAGGGATAGATGGATGGATAGATACAGTGACAGCAACAATGAGCCCAGCAGAGATTGTGAGAACGGTGTGAGATCAGGCAGGGTTTGTTCTATTGTACGTGAGGTCACCATAAGTCAGAACAAAATGCACAGTATCTAACAACAATCGGGTGGTAGCTTTTCATTCTGACTCATGTCCCCATGTGTGCAGAGTAGAATCCCACGGGGTTTCCTTTCAAGAGTCAACTACCAAGTGAGTCTTCTTAGGTGACTCTTTTGTTGTTGTTGTTGTCATCAAGTTGGAAACAATCCATAGCTGACCCTCAGCATGTTTTCAGAGACAACTAATCACACTCGAGGAGACTGCCTAGACTGCCTATCTTTCTCACACAAAGCAGCTGGTGGATTCAAATCACCTCCTTTGAGATGACTCTAGGTGGATTCAAACTGCCAATCTTTTCAGCTAGAGTTGCATACTTAATCGTCTTCCAGGGTCCTCTCACTTCCAGCTGCAGCTCTATCCTTCCCTGACAATTTGCATTCATTGTGAGGAGCTTGGGCATGAGAACATTTTTCCTGAAATAAGGAATGAGGTGAAATAACCCTCCAGTCATGACTAAGACCTATTTGCCTCTCTGCTCTGGGTATCTATTCCTGTATAACACACTCTAAAGCATAATGGTTTAAAACAAAGTCATTTATTTACTTGGCTCCTGAGTCTACAGTTTGAGCAGAGCACACGGGGATGGTTCATCTCTGTTCCACTTTGCACTGGCAGGAGTTGGTGGACTGGGGGCTGGAGGGTCCACTTTCAAGATCACTGCCAAGTTGGTGTGGGTAGCTCAGCTAAGGATGCTTGCCAGAGACTTTCGCTCCCTTCCACAGGGACCTCTGAAGAGCTACTTGAACTTGCTCACTGCATGATGACTAGACTCTAAGAGTGAACATGACTTTTTCATGATGCAACCTCAGAATTTGCATAGCATTACTTCTTCCAAATGCAATTGGTCAAGACAATCTCATATGCCCTCTCACTTCAAAGGAAAGGGATACAAACCTTAACATTCTGTCGGTGAAAGAAGAGTCCAAGTCATTCCCACAGAAGAACATGGGAGATAAGAGCTATTGCTGCGACTGACTTAAGAAAATTCAGTCTGCCAATCAAGATGGTTCTCAATGTTCCAGGTTTAAACACGGCTTCTCTGACCTCCATTCAACTGTCAATATTCGAAAAATTCAATGTGAGGCATAGGATTAAGCCCTGACTGTACAAAGATAAGTCAGAAAATTCTCTTTCACTGGGGATACTCAGATGAGTTGGGGAAATGGATAATGAATATTCAATGTGTTGAGTGATTCAGCCTTGGAGTGTGCAAGGCATTGTTGGCAAAGAACGAATAATTAATTTTGCCTAGAGATAGAAGCTTATTCCTAGTTTGACCAAACACTTTGCTTTGGTGGACAGGAATTCTGTCATACTGCTGAATTTCCACTCTCGGTGTTAATATGGAGTCCTCTGGACTGTCATGTTGGCAGGCACATTATTTATGTCACCATGGGACAGCCACACCAACCATATGCAAAATGAATAGGACTTTGTGACTAATAAAGACAGTACCAGCCAGGATTAATGTCTCAGCTTCAACTGATCCTCTTGGGAGTCGTGAAATTGTCAGAGAAGACAAACCCTCAGAAAGAAAATCCAGGTATATATCACTTAATATCCACCCTGACCACATAGACTTCAGTAGTCTTAGAAGGCATTTTGTTGTTGTTTAAAAGGAAATAAGCTGGACTGACGGCGTGACTACAGCAATGGGGTCAAGTGTGTCGGAGACGGTGAGGCTGGCTTAGGATAGGTTAAGGTTCAAAGCCATTGTTCTTAGGGTCTCTATGAGTTGAAGTTAAGCGTGACAGCACATTTTAAGCAATGGTTTTAAAGAGTCCAGAGTTAACAAGCAGTGTGACTCCAAGTTGCTTCCCAACACACAAAGTTCCTCCTCTCCTGCCTTGCCCTCCCCCTCCTCCTTGACTTCAGCCCCAGCCCAGCAACACACAGTCTTTCACTCCCAGCACAGGGCCATAGTGATGGTCACTGCGCACAACAGGAAACAGTTACATCACAAAGGCGTCAGCAGCCAGAGGACCACCCGCAACTAAGAGCTCAGTCCCCACAGACCCCAATATGTCTCCTCCCACCTGTGTCCAGACATCGGCAAAGTCTTAGTCCAGATTCCTGTGTAGCCCTAGCCTAACCTGACCATAACACCTGACCTGACTGACCTCCTAAATCCAATAGACAGTTCTTGGGCTTTATCGGTGGACTCCCGTTACATTTTCATAAGCTTTGTGAAGATTTAACTACAAGTTGCACAGGGACTTCCTGGGCATAACATGTTATTCACACAATATCAACAGCACATATCTTCCCGCTTTACAGAGTATATTATATATTTTATTGTTGTTGTTGTTGTTGTTGGGTGCCGTCGAGTCGTAGATGACTCATAGCGACCCTATGAACGAACAGCCTGAGCACTGTTCGTACATAGAGTTTCCGGAGGCAAGCCATTTCGGAAGTGGATGCCGCTTTTATTATATACTTAAAGCAATGCAAACTTGTAAAGAATCATTTTTTAAACTGACTTTTGAAAAGTTTTATCTTACAGGAAAATTGAGATGAACATAAAACTACTCCATCTCTCCTGTTACTAGTTTTCCCGGTTATTAATATCTTACATTACTTTGGCACATTTGTTATAATTAATGAACCAATAATGATATATTGCTAATAAGAAAAGACTATCATATACCACGCACTGCTAAGAGAATAAACAGGTTTGACCTACAGAGGGTTAAACCAGGCTGTTTCTTGGAGGCAATTATTCTGAAGCTTCATCTGACATACTTTGGACATGTTGCAAGGAGGGACAAGTCCTTGGAGAGGGACGTCATGCTCGGAAGGGTGGAGGGACAGCTCAGGAGAGGAAAATCCTCGATGAGATGGATTGATCCAATGACTGGGGTAATGGGGGTAGGTGTGTCAGAGACAGTGAGATTAGCACAGGATAGAGTAGGTTTTATGGCTCTTGTACATAGAGTCACTCTGAGTTGCAGGCGACTCGATGGCACATAACAACAACATCATTCATTCAGGCTTCCTTACTTTCTTAACCTAATGTCCTTATTCTGCTGTAGGATATCATCTAGATATATTGAATCTTCATTTCTATGTGTGCCAATTTCTTGGGCTTTCCTTATGTTCACGGCCTTTACCGTGTTGAGAGGCTTTGCTGGCAAAGCCCATAGGGAATTGTGCTTCTACACCAAAGGCCACAGCTCTAGGGTGATTTGAATTCACCAGTAGCTCCAAGAAACAAAGACGGACCCTCTTTCTGATTTACAGACCCAGAAATCTAATAGAGGGCCGACTATGAGTCAGTCCAGACTAAATGGAAAATAGTTTGAGTGTTGACTTTTATCTTTTTGTAGAGTGTTGGTCAAGTATCTGGTGGGATTCCCTCTAATGAAATGCCTGATGTTTTTCTCATAGTCAGACTGGAGATGTAGATTTGGAGCAAGAAGCCTAAAGAGATAGACTGTCTTGTTCGACATGTCCTATCAAGAGTAATAGTTGTTGTTACATGTCATTGAGTCAACTACAACTACAACTCATAACAATGAGCACAATAGCTCTGAAACCTACTCTAGCCTGAGTCAATCTCATTGAATCGGACACACCTACACTTACTGCCCCTGTTATTAGGTCAATCCATCTCATCCGGGGTCTTCCTCACCTGCATGATGTCCTTCTCCAAAGACTGGTACCTCTTAGCTACATGCCCACAATATGTAAGATGGAGCCTCAAAATCCTTGTCTCCAAGGAGCAACTTGATTTCAACCTCTCTAGGACAGACCTGTTTGTTTTCTTGGCAGTCCATGGTATGTTTGTCACCCTTCTCCAGCACCATAATTCAAAGGCTTCAATTCTTCTAAATATGCTTGGCTTTCTAATATGTCCAGCTTTCTAATAACTGTGAAGATTATGGCCTGGATCTGGCATACCTTAGAGAAAGCGGAGAGTACCAGAGGAATGGCTACTTGTGTTTCATTGACGATGCAAAGGCATTTGACTGTGTGGATCACAACAAATTGTGGCTAAGCTTGAGAAGAATGGGAATCCCAGAACACCTGATTGTGCTCATGCAAAATTTATACTTGGACCAGGAGGCAGTCATCAGAACAGAGCATTATTGTTATATACCATCGAGTCACTTGCAACTCATAGTGACTCTATGTATAACAGCCCTGAAACCTACTCTATCTTTTGCCAACTTTATTGTCTCTGACACAGCTACCCTCATTATCCCAGTCACTGAATCAATCCATCTCATCAAGAGTCTTCTGTCTCTCCACCCTTCCAATCATGACGTCCCTCTCCGAAGACTGGTCACTCCTTGCAACATGTTCAAAGTATGTCAGACAAAGACTCAGAATCTTTGCCTCCAAGGAGCAGCTTGGTTTCACCCTCTCCAGGATGAACCTGTTTGTTCTCATGAGAGTCCATGATATATTCAATACTCTTCTCCAGAACCACAGCTAAAAGGCATCAATTCTCCTTCTACCATCCCTAGTCATTTTCCAGCTTTCTGATGAATAGCAAGCAATTGCAAAGAGTGTGGCCTGGATCAGGCGCACCTTAGTCTCCAGATCTATGTCATTCTTCTTCTGTATTCTGGAGAGATCCCTGATGGCAGATTTTCCCAATGCAATACATCTTTTGATTTTCTGGCTGCTGGTACCAAGAGTATTGATGCATGGTTCAAAATCAGAAAAGGAGTGTGTCCGGGATATGTCCTGTCTCCATACCTTCTCTATCTGTATGCAGAACAGATCAAGATGCTGGAATTTATGAGGAAGAATGTGGCATCATCAGGATTGAAGGAAGACTCATCAACAACCTGTGTTACGCAGAATAATAATTTATCACTGCTAATACATCAAAGTCATCAACACCAACTATTTGATAGAACTAGTGGTTTTCTGGTATTTTTTTCCCCCCTAATAATTTTTTTAACCTGGATTTCCATTCATTCATTGTGTCACATTTTCCTCCCTACCCCCCTTCCCACCCAGTTCGCTTTTCTCTTTAAAGAATTTGTTCATTATTGTAGTTTTCAGATTTCTATACTATGAAATTTCTTTCTCCCCATCTCTTTCCATACTACATTCTTTTGGAGTAAATCACTGTGTGCAGCCTACCCTTAAAAAAGAGCAGAATATCAACATAAACTGTGTTGGTTTGAGATATTTGTCTTTTCTCTTCCATGTGTTTATTTGTTGAATAATTTCTTTATATCGCCATGGACTGGTAGATACTTATTTGCTCTTTGTATTATAATCTGGTACTACTATATTTTGTGGCCGAAATTGTTCCACCTTTGCCATTGTTGTTATTGTTGTTGTTAAGTGCCATCGAGCTGTATACAACTCATAGCGACCCTATGAACAAGACCTGAGCACTGTTTGTAGAGTTTCTGGAGGCAAGCCATTTCAGAAGTGGATGCCACTCCTGCTTCCAAACTTGTTTTAATGTGGAAGCTTCACCAAACACTCCCCACCATGGGTAACCATTATTGCACTTGGCACATCAGTGTCACAGTGTTCAGCATCACAGCAACCAAGAGTCATCTCTGTACAGCAATGCACAGACCAGTGCTATACCACATAGAAGAATGTTTGACAAAAAACAATTTAAACCAGGCCTGAGGGCTTTTTAATAGGAGTCCTTATCATGTCTCCTCACTTCCCTTAGCAAATCAACATGCCACCCAAATCCCAGCCCACAACTTCTGTAGAACCAGCTGCTGTAGATGACTTGGCATTTTCCCCCCTCTAGCTCCTAGATTCCTTTGACATAACTTTATCAATGACAATAATAATGTAATAATGACTTTTCTAAAACACAGACTGAGTGTTAAAATAGGAAGAGTATCCTTTTACATCTATTTCTAATTTTATTCTTAAGCTAAGACTCTGATGTTTGTGGAAAGGCTACATGGTACAAATGGTGACTGTACTTGGCTACAAAGCAAAAGGTTGGAGGTTCGAGTACAACTGGAGGCATCTCAGAAGAAAGGCCTAGCTATATGCTTCCTCAAACGCAGCCACTGAATACCTTATGAGCTCGATTCTGCGCTGACACACATGGAGTTGCCGTGAATTGGACTGCATTTGAAGACAGCAGATTTACCGATTGGCTGGTGTATGGCATAGTTTGTAGATAAGGAGGCGAAAACAGAAGCATTCAGAAGATTAAATGAGGTCATAGAGCCGGTAAATGGTAGTGAGAGAATGAGAATCCAGGCTGGCTGGCCCCAGATAACCTACTTTTTTTATCAGCTTGTGTGTTAAAAGAAGTGCAGTATCATGATACCCCATGGCCTGTTGGAGGTGAAGTGTTGGTTATAGCTTTCCAGTATCTTTCCATTTTCCATCCTCATCTCACAACCCAGTAGGCAGAGGCAAGAGGAAAAGTTGGTCAGAGAAAACCACCCACACCCAGCGTTGAGACTGAATGTGCTTCCTCCTCCCAGGAAGGAGTGGAAAGACGTGACAGGCACGTATGACATTTCTCAAATCTGAAGGGGTGATATTTTGGGGCTTGTGTGAGTCTTCTTGGAGGCCCTTAAATTAGATTGCATGAGCCCGCTCTGCCCACTCAGGAGCAAGCCCTCAGCTCAACACGCTCCTCTCCAAACCCTGGGGTGAAACTCACTCCTCGTCCCCCTCCAACCTTGCAAAATGCCAAAACCGTGCAACGGAGCCTGCTGAGAGCTGCCAATCGTTTTTACACTTGCTTGGAGAAAGCCTAGAACAGAAGGGGAAGCAGAGAAACAGAGATCCAGATGCCTTCCGGAGACCCAGATCCTTTCAAGAGCCCCAGGGGTATCAGAGATCTAGGCCCAAGGTCCCTGCACCACATTCCTAGAATGTCAAGTGCGCATGCCAGCTGGTTCCTGTCTCCTCCCACCACGAACAGCCTGGAATGACAGCCTAAAACACCTGTGCCTTCTCCCAGGCTTCTACACCAGTTAACTCAACTTCCCTAAATCATGCCACTCTCTTCCATTTCTTTCTCTCTGTGGATTAGAAGACATCTTGCACAGTGAGAATGAATTTTAGCATTTTCTCTGTTGCCTCTGAGAAAGAAGTGGGGTGGTGGCGACTCTCTGTAAGAGGACAGGTTTTCTTTACTGGGTCCTGCCACCGTCCTTTAGAATACTTAAGGAAATAGAGCAGAACCGAAGTGGGCTGCGGCGCCCAGCTGGGGTTTAAGACCTTGCTCATAATGCCTAAAGAACTTCAAAAAGTCGCAAGGACAATACCTAGCGTAATATGCTCATTGACATCTAAAGAACCCGTGAAAACTAGGCCATGGGTATAATGAGAGGCGAAAATACTGGTAAGGGGGCCGGAGGAGGGGAGATAAACCCAAGTGTCCCTGAAAGCTTTTTTTTGCTCCCTTCTTGAAGAATAAAATCTGATGGGAACAGTGGCTTTCAGGAGCAAGATGTCAAAACGGCTTTGCAGCTCTGGCTGGTGCTAACTTTGTTTTCTAAGTTTAAAGACAGTGCGGCTTCAAGCATTTGTCTCCTCTGAAGTCAATGCTGTTTCCTGGTTGGGTTTGGGGTTGGATATTTGTGGGTTGTTTGTTTGTTTGTTTGTTTGTTTGTTTGTTTTGTGGGGGGTTGTGCTTTAGTCCTGGCTTTGCTGCTAACTTCTGTTGTAGTTGGTTATGGCTACTCCCCCCTACCTGAGGACGCTCAGTTTGTACAACTGTCAAATGGGTACACTGGATGCCCTTATACAGTGAATCCTCCTGAAAGCTCTCGTCAGAAGACACTGGCACAAGGAGAGAGATATAAGGCATCCAAGGCCTTTGGGTGGATACTATATTTCATCAACATGGACAGGATCCTGAAAACAACCTCACTATGTGGTGTGGTATAAATTCCAACCTTTATGATGTTACCAGTATGTGAGACAAAGATTTATCATCCTTAACTGCTTCAGAAAAGATAGTTAAGCTGCTTTAAAGGCAAAATGATGTCATTCTCATGCAAAGTCACCTCCTTTTTCCTGCATCCAGACCATTAGTCAAGGCAAGAGATGATCTCGACCTTTGCCCTGCTCCTTTCTGCGGTCCCTCTCCCTCTGATCAGAGTGCACTAATGTGGCCACAGCCAAACCACCAAGCACAGAGAAGGGAAACACAGCCCAGAGAGGTGTTTTCTATTGGACAGAGAGAGCGGTGGTCAAAGACCTCATTGAATCATTGAATCATTCACACAACAAATATTTCCTGAACCATGCTGCCCTGGCTGAGTGTTGTTCTAGACACCGAGAATACAGGAGGAAGATGTTCATCACCTGGGAGAGAAGACAGAAAAGCACAAATGACAACAGCTGAACACTACACGTGGTGAGGTTGGCATGCACACAAGGTATTGGCAGTCACCTTCTCTCTCTGGAGCAGTTAGGAAAGACTTCATGGAGGAGGTGGCATCAAAGTGGAAACCACCAGAAACAAACAAAAAAAACCAGCAGCTAACTAGGTGACAGAGGAAGAGAAGGTGACAGGGTAAAGAGAATAATATGTGCAAAGACCTAAAGAAGTGAGGAACATATGGAGCCCTTACGGTACAGATGCGCCTCAAGAGAAAGATGAGATAGTTGGTTTTGGTAAAGATGTACAGTCTTCTTGTTGTTGTTGTTATGTGCCGTCGAGTCGCTTGCGACTCATAGCGACCCTATGTACAACAGCCCTAAACTCTGCTCTGTCCTGTGGCAATCACACTATTTCTGACACTCGCATCCCAATTATCCCAGTCACTGAATCAATCCACCTCATAGAGGGCCTTCCCCTCCTGCGCCGTCCCTCCATCCTCCCAAGCATGATGTCCTTCTCCAAGGACCGGTCTCTCCTCACAACATGTCCAAAGTATGTTAGACGGAGCCTCAGACCCGGTTTAACCCTTTCCAGGATAAATCTATTTGTTTTCCTAGCAGTCCATGTTATTCTCAATACTCTTCTTCAGCACCACAGCTCAAAGGCATCAATTCTCCTTCTATCCTCCTTGGTCATTGTCCAACTTTCTGATGCATAACAAGTGATTGTGAAGACCATGGCCTGTATCAAATGCACCTTAGTCTCCAGAGAGACACCGTTGCTCTTCAGTAGAAGATCAAATATCTCAGTCACAAAAGGACAAATACTGCATGGCACCACTATTGTAAAAGGGGACTGACATCGGGGCTGGGGGGGGGGGAGACTGAGAAACATGCGATAAATAATGTATACTGCATTGAAACAGATGAGGGAGAGAACTGTTTAAAAGGGATATATGATTAGGTATTATAGTCATGACAGGAGTCCAGAGCAAAAGCTGCACAGTGTAGGGACCTGGGGAAGGGATTGTATAACAATGAAAGAATTTAACTTTTCAAAGAGAAAAGCGAACTGCGGAGAGGGGTGGGCAGGGAGAAAAGTGCCACAATGAATGAATGGAAATCCAAAGTCTCTGTAAATTTTCATTAAAATTAATAATAATAATAATATTTAAAAGAAAGAAGTTAGACTAAAAAAAAAAAAAAAAAGAAGCAGCAGCCGCTTTATGAGAGGTTCTTCTCTGTCCTGTAGGGTAACAACAAGTTAGAATTGACTCAATGAAGGTGGGTTTAATTTTTCATTTGCTTGTTTGTTTTTCCATAATGCATATTGCATTTTGTAACTGGAGGACTGAAAAGGAAGAGGGCAGGGCTAAAACACGAGGCTGTAAAGGACCACTTTAGATGTATCAGGGAGAAAACCTACTGCCTTCCACGAGTTCAGACCCATAGCCACCTCCATTGGTCTTCTGAGGCTGTGAATCTTTATGGGAGGGAGACTGTGCATCTTTCACCTTCAGAGTTGCTGGTGGATTTGAACTGTCAACTCTTTGGTTAGTAGCCCAATACATTTGACACAATGACGCTGGAGCCCCTTAATGGACAGACCAGATTTGCATCTTAGAAAAATTTCTATACTTAAGCAGCATGGAATGGGTTAAGGAAATCCTATTGAAAATGCTCTAAAACTAAAACCAAACCCATATGCAATGGGTCAATTCCGACTCAAGCCAACCTTATAGGATAGAGTAGAATGTCTCCATAGGACTTCCATAAGGTTCCCATCTTTTCCTGACACTGTTATTTTATCTTTTAAATTGGTTTGCATAAAATCATTCATATACATTGTGTTTGGTGAGTAACATACCTCAGTCATGTAAGGACAAATATTGCATAAGGCCACTACTGTGAAAATAGGAGGATAACTGAGTAAGACAAACAAATGTTCAGAAGGAAAAGAAGAGAGGGAGTCAGCAAAAGGGGAAGGGGGAGAAGTCACTGGGATAGCAGAGGTTAGTGGGTGAAGCATGGTAAAGTGACAGAAGAGGTTCAATGGGATTTGAAAAGACAGGGTGATAATAGACACAAAGCAATAGTAATTAATTATATAAAATATAATGTTTATCAATGATTGAATAAAACACAAAGTAAATGTATAAAAACTATTGATCTTTACAGAAACAGACTTGCATTTTCACCCATGGAATAACAAATAGGTTGAAACTGCCAAATCTTCCATTGGCAGCTCAGCACTTTAACCACTGCACCATCAAGACTTGTGTAGGGATGCCTTGGAAACCTCAGTAATTAACAAAGATAACTGCCATTTGCAGAAACCAATCTCCCACACATTGGCATTGTTGCTACGTGCCGTAAACTCAGAACTGACTCATAGCTGACCTTCCAGTGGGTTTTCCGAGGCTGTAAATTGCACGGGAGGAAATTTGCCATCTTTCTTCCAAGGAGTGGCTTGTGGATTCGAACCATATTCATCTGAGTTGGAAGTGCAACTCCTTACAGCTAGACCACCCGAGCTCCCTCTTCCAAATACTTTTGATAATTGGAACAACTGAATGAAAGAGGCTTTGCATCCTCTCCCGTTTTACAGATAATGAAATTGAAACTCAAAGGCAGGATTTCTCAGCCTTGGCCTGATTGTCAGTTGGGCTGGATACTTCTATGAGGACTGTCCTGTATATTGTAAGATGTTTGCTTAACACCATGCCTGGCTTCCATCTACAAGATGCCAGTAACATCTCTTCCCCTGGCCTAGTGGTGACAAAAATATCCCCAGACATTGCCAAGTGTCCCCTTTTATTATTGTTAGCAGCCTTGACTCACGGAAACCTCTTGCTCAGTGATAAATGCTGCACATTCCTGCACCATCCTTCTAACTAGGAACAAATATGATTACTTCCTTCCATAGGGTTTCATGAGTGGTTTTTCAGATGTAGATCACCAGGTCTTTCTTCCTAGTCTATCTTGATCTAGAAGCTCTACTGAAACCCATTCAACATCATAGCAAAATGCACACCTCCAATGATAAATGGGGTGGTGTCCAGGAGATGCATTAGCTGGCAGCTGAACCTGGGTCCGATGCCATTCTTGTTAGGGGTCATCCACTAGACTACCACTGCCAGCGACCCTGTAGACAACAGATATGAGCCTTGCCCTATCCTGCGTCATATTCACAATCCCTGTCATACTCAAGTCCATTGTGACAGTCACTGTGTCAATCCATCTCATTGAGCGGCTTCCTTTCTTTTGCCAACCTTCTATCTTTCCTGCCACGACGTCCCTCTCCAACAACCAGTTTCTTCTGAAGATGTGCCCAAAGTAAACGGGATGAAGTCTCACCATCCTTGCCTCTAAGGAGCACTCTGGTCTCCCTCCCTTCTTCTAAGATAGACATGTTTGGTCTTTTGGCAGACTATGGGATGTCCAGCACACTTCTCCAGCACGACAATTCAAAGGCATCAATTCTTCTTTGGTTGACCTTGGTATTTATTGACCAACTTTCAGATGCACAGGAAGCAACTAAAAACATCAAGGCTTGAATCAGATGCACTTTACCCTTTAAATCTTTGTTCTGTAGCACTTGGAGAGATCCCTGGCAGCAGATTTTTCCCTAGGCAAACATCCTTTATGTTTGGATTTCTTGACTGCTGCTATCAAGGATGTTGATTGTGGATCCTAAGAAGTTAAAACCCCTGTGAGTCCCTTGGGAGGTGGTGAAACTACTGCTAAATCATTATTGCACCTCAAATGTCCCCTTAAGGGGACCCCATGACAAAAGCTGGACACCCACTGCTCTAAGAGACAAAGTTCTAGAGTTCATGCAAGCCAGGATGCTACCAGGTCCCTGTTCTTTCAGCTCTAACAAGTACTTTCTATCCTGCTGGCTTCATCCCTTGTCACCTTGGCCAAGGCATTGCCTGCAACAATTTGCCTCTAAATGACTGGTGGCATCTGCACAAGAAATTCTAAGAACAGATGTTACATTTCCCCGTCATTTTCGTTTTCTTGTACATTAAGGAAAGGACAACTTCTTTTTTTCCCCTCCTTGTCAGCTAAAAATTGCTACCTCACTGGAAAGAAAAGGTGTTTCTCTCAGCACACATATATTTCTGTGCATTTCCTTTCAAATCAGTACAGCATGGGCCCCAAGGTAATAATTGGCATGATCTTTGAGACTTGTCTGCCCTGGTGCCTACGCATGGTGGACCCTTTCTTGGGCACTGCCAGCCATTTGCAGATTTGGTGTTTACACCTATAACTATGCGGCAAAAAGAAAAGAAAGAAAAAAACAGTTCCTTTCATGCATCTGCATCAGAAAACATGCCTTTGTGATTAAAACTGAGGTAAAGAGAAGAGGAGATTTCTGAATCAATGCACAACAGGACTGTGGTAGAGACTGGCAGACTGTCTCCCCATTCTCTCTCTCTCTCTCCCCTCTCTTTGTCTCTCTCTCTCTCTCCTCTTCCTTCTCCCTCTCCCTCCTTCTC